>NC_088365.1:52408697-52488697 GCF_034508935.2 Berghia stephanieae | reverse complement strand
GCTGCTGGAAATTTAATTTATAAAGAGATATATCAGACTTGGGTTGAGTTTGTATGTTGAATTGAGGCAAATAAATATGATTTTTCATGGAACCAAAACCAGTAATTCATAGTTTGACCAGTTTAGCATTAATTTTGGGTTTTTAGCATCTGGTTCATCCCGACGTAATACCGTTTTAATACGATGGGTCACAAATGACAAGAGTTAATTAATATGATAGCAATTAGTACTCGTTTAGGTACACATATTTACATGTCTGATAATCGAACGCAATTAAGGCCCGGATTTAACATAGTTGTAATGGACAATATGTTGTGTTGATTTGAGAGTATTTCCATTACAACAAGGGCCTCATAATCATTTGGGTTATCAGACCTGAAAATAAGCACACGTTAGTACTAGGCCATTTTTTAGTAACACGTGTAGTAACACGTGTGTAATTCGATATAATAATCAACAATGAAATACAGGAATAGAATAAAGAGATTCACCAAAAAATAGAAAACCCCCAAAAAAAAACATAACAAACCCTGTGAATCAACAGCAGAACAAGGAGAATGATAAGAGTTACATTCCTCGGTATTGTATTATTATTATATATATAATGTGTTAGGGTATACAGTTACCAATATACGTGGTGAAATCATTAAAACATATAAATAGATTTTAATCAAATATAAAAAGTTGAAACCAGTAGTAAAACAGAGGATATAAATAGGAAATAAGGTCGTTAGTACAGACTGACATCAAAACAGCCACCAATTGTTTTAGTATTAGTTTTACAAATACCAGAAGAAGTCTAACAACATTATGGTATATCAGATAAACGGGTGTTGGAAATGGAGGGAAATAGAAAATGTATGGCTGTGGCTTTGGCAATGACAGGGTAGCCTTGGTTTGGTGTGTAGCTCTCATAACATGGTGGGATATAGGTACACTTCACGTGGTGTTGGTATAAATAGGGATTTATGATAGATAGGCAGATAGATAGATAGATAGATAGATAGATAGATAGATAGATAGATAGATAGATAGATAGATAGATAGATAGATGAAGAGAGATAGATAGATAGATAGATAGATAGATAGATAGATAGATAGATAGATAGATAGATAGATAGATAGATAGATGGATGGATAGATAGATTAATAGATAGATGGATAGACATCGAGTGAGACACACACACACACACACACACACACACACACACACAGAGAGAGAGAGATAGAGAGAGAGAGAGAGAGAGAGAGAGAGAGAGAGAGAGAGAGAGAGAGAGAGAGAGAGAGAGAGAGCTACACATTCATCTATCAACAGATTGTGATTGTGATCAGGAGGAAAAATATACCAAGTGTAAATAGACACAGCAACCACTCATATGATGTGAGGTATAATACATACAGTGTTAGTAATAGCCCCTATGTCAGCAGGTGTAGCCTTGGTTTGCTGATGATGCCTAAACTGTATTTGGGGTTTGTGTGGTGTAGGGAGAGCTTTCCATGACAGACTATGACGTGAAATGTGTTCGATACAACGTGACAGCTTTATAGAAAAATAAATGTGCAATTTATCGGTTTCAAAACCATTCTTTAGCCATGAAGGATGAAATTGAAATGAGCACAACACACCAACCTGGGCTAAAGAAATGGTGTTGAGCCCATTTTCTGAATCAGTTATACTTTTTGATTGTTCGATACTTTTGACAGTCCAAAGCTTTTGGCAGCGTAAAATTCAATGTATTCATTGCATGACATAACCGATGTGTACATAAAAGCAGGTCCAACATTCGAACGCATTCGAATGGGCCTAGTTTAACATTGTTGTAATGGACAATATTTTGCGTCATATTTTGAGATTTCCATAACAACAGTGAGCCCATAATAAATTGGGTTATCAGACCTGCAAATAAGTGCACGTTGGATATAACACGTCAATGAGAAATGCGGTAAGAAAAGGCTTGGTACAGCAAAGCTTGGAGTGGCTTCCCTGACCTTTGGGGGCTATGACGTTACAACCAGAGATGTTAATCAACAGAGATCAAAGTGCGGGGCCAATCAAATCATATTTACTGCTATCATCTTCATGAGACTGGGGATGGCTGAAGTCTGTCATTGTGACGCTTTGGTTCAACTCGGACGGGGAGAGGTTGGGCTGGATGGAGGACAAGTCTGACAAGGCCTGGGAGAGGGCGGCCTGGGAGTGAGGCCTGGGGGATTCGAAAGCGGCCGTGGGTGTTACCAGATCTCTTCTCCAAGTCCCGATTGGGACCGTGGATGTTTTTTCAGTACCTGTTCCGGAAGGAGTCCTGGGTGGTGCTTCTTCTGATGTTGTTTGTTCTGTTGATCTAACCCCTGTTGTCGTCAGAATTAATCAAATGTTAAAGGCTGATTTTATCAAAACTAGTATTAAAGTTGCTTTTTTTTAACGAAACAAACAAATAACTACGAAAAAAAAGAACTAATTTACAAATGGAAAAGAAAATTATATATTATATAATTCTACTTTAATATGAATAATATACCATTTTATCAGCTTATATTGGAAGCTTTAAATGTAAATAAAATGAAACAATCAAGGTGAGAGACTAACAAAAAGAATAAATAAATAGAAATAATAATTGTAAAGTGTAAACATCGTGGCTACTGTAATATGATGAGTTAAGCATTCAAATCTTATTCTGAAAAACTAAGCAAGTTATTCCGTGATTTACATGAAATCAATCACGTGATCATATTGTACAGACAGTTTGAATAGGAGTATTTGAATCTCCCAAAATTAATACATTTCCACAGAGCGAGGGTCCGGGAGGGTGAGAGAGAGAGAAAGAGAGATAGAGAGAGAGAGAGAGAGAGAGAGAGAGAGGAGAGAGAGAGAGAGGAGAGTGAGAGAGTGGAGAGACACAGAGGGAGAGAGAGAGAGAGAGAGAACGAGAGAGAGAGAGAGAGAGAGAGAGAGAGAGAGAGAGAGAGAGAGAGAGAGAGAGAGAGAGAGAGCAATGACTTCGATAACTTGATGTATTAATACAAAATCCATTCATTAGATTTACTGTGGGGAAAACACACAAAACTAGGGTGGGGTACCTTGGTAGAACACACAAAACTAGGGTGGGGTACCCTGGAAGAACACACAAAACTAGGGTGGGGTACCCTGGAAAACACATAAAACAACTACAATGAAATGGTTATACACTCCGCGTCATTAGAATAGGTTGATTACTTATCCGAACCAGCGACCACCTGAGCTCTAGCCCTTCGGTCTGAATAGGTTGATACAATCACAATAACACGTGATATCTCCATACATGGGATCAGAGGGGAGAGGTTTTAAAATGTGACCAATCACCTGTAAAAGGTACTATGTCAAGGTCATTTGTAGACTGAATATAGAATTTCTGGTGAGATGTTGAGACTCAATATATTTATGCAAGAAATTCAATTCAATGTCATTAACCAGTTATATGCCAGACTATGGACAGACTAATATTAAAAATTTGGCCAGAATACTCGTCCTTCAAATATTGGTCGATTTAAATGACTCATCATGGCAAACGCTCTCAAACCTGGGATCTATCGAAGTTTTCAAGGAATCCCAGGTTTAAGAGTTTTTGTCAAGATGAAGGCCATATTTGAAGGACGAGTTTTGTGGCCACAAATTCTAAATACGCGTCTTTCCCGAATACGACAGTTAACTGTTTTAAAAAAAGGGAAAGGCGGAAATTTCATTTCTTATCATTTTGAATTTAGCCTCAATTGTCTACATCTTGTTCACCAAGACATCAAACCATATTGACATGACGGGACACAAATGTGTTGGTAGGTGCACAAAAAGGTTAGAGGCTCATCTTTCTTTACTGTGAAAACGATTACTGTAAAAATGTAGATATGCTACAATTATATCCTGCATCACATATTCATGAATAAACTCCCAGTCAGGCGGCGTTCTTCCACCTTGGAGACAGGCCATTTACAGATTTCTAAACGACACGTTTTCAGATGGACTGGGGAGAAATGGACAGGATTGCATGGCCACCTGGGTCACCGGGCATTTCTCCGTATGACCTTTTCCTACGGGGCTACAGCAGATACATTGTTTATTCAACTCCATGCTGCACGCTTTCCAGGAATTAAAAACAGTTATTATTGAATCCATCTCGCCACAAAATCTACAAAACACACTGAAAGAACTTGAAAATCGATTGTAGGTAACCATAGCAACCGATGAGCATCGAGTAAAAGATAATGGTATACAAAATATCCAACATTTACGCGTTCATAAGTCCATGTAGAACCAATATTGGCTGTGACGTTTTTCTGTTGTTATTAAATAGGGAAATAATTTATGGGCCGCCTGTACTGTAATAGCAAAATATGTAAATTGAAGGATTTGGAAACAAAGTCTATCTTATAACCATCATGAGTGAGGTTATTATCAGTGAAAAAGTGTGGGATATTGACGCGCATTTTACAATTATTGATGACTTAACTATAGGGCATTTTCACTGAGGTTTTCCATGCGCCAATGTGATTGAAAATGAAAGACAAAATACAAGTAGTCTATGATAAATTCAATGTTTTCAATTAAAGGTTGATCACTTTTTAGCCAAAACGGTTCGGATTAGCATTAAAACTTTTAAAAGTTATAACAATTTGTGTATATTATATAAACAACTTCTTCTTCTTCTTCTTCTTCTTCTTCTTCTTCTTCTTCTTCTTCTTCTTCTTCTTCTTCTTCTTCTTCTTCTTCTTCTTCTTCTTCTTCTTCTTCTTCTTTCTTCTTTTCTTCTTCTCTTCTTCTTCTTCTTCTTCTTCTTCTTCTTCTTCTTCTTTCTTCTTCTTCTTCTTCTTCTTCTTCTTCTTCTTCTTCTTCTTCTTCTTCTTCTTCTTCTTCTTCTTTCTTTCTTTCTTCTTCTTCTTCTTCTTCTTCTTCTTCTTCTCTTCTTCTTCTTCTTCTTCTCTTCTTCTTTTCCTTCTTCTTCTTCTTCTTCTTCTTCTTCTTCTTTTCTTCTTCTTCTTCTTCTCTTCTTCTTCTTCTTCTTCTTCTTTTCTTCTTCTTCTTCTTCTTCTTCTTCTTCTTCTTCTTCTTTTCTTCTTCTTCTTCTTCTTCTTCTTTTTTCTTCTTCTTCTTCTTCTTCTCTTCTTCTTCTTCTTCTTCTTCTTCTCTCTTTCTTCTTCTTCTTCTTCTTCTTCTTCTTCTTCTTCTTCTTCTTCTTCTTCTTCTTCTTCTTCTTCTTCTTCTTTCTTCTTCTTCTCTTCTTCTTCTTCTTCTTCTTCTTCTTCTTCTCTTCTTCTTCTTTCTTCTTCTTCTTCTTTCTTCTTCTTTCTTCTCTCTTCTTCTTCTTCTTCTTCTTCTTCTTCTTCTTCTCTTCTTCTTCTTCTCTTCTTCTTCTTTCTTCTTCTCTTCTTCTTCTTCTTCTTCTTCTTCTTCTTCTTCTTCTTCTTCTTCTTCTTCTTCTTCTTCTTCTTCTTCTTCTTCTTCTTCTTCTTCTTCTTCTTCTTCTTCTTCTTCTTCTTTCTTCTTCTTCTTCTTCTTTCTCTTCTTTTCTTCTTCTTCTTCTTTCTTTCTTTCTTCTCTTCTTCTTCTCTTCTTTCTTCTTCATCTTTTTTCTTCTTATTCTCATATCTCTTCCTTCTTCTTCTATTTCTTCTTCTTCTTCATCTTCTTCCTAATCAATGGATCTCTTCTCATTACTGTGGATGATTTTTTTCCCTAATCAGACAATAGAATACTCACATTATGACATTGTGTAACGTTGTATGAATAGCGTCAAACCAGTGTGAGTTCTACAACACACGCAGTGTTTAATGTTAATTCTTTCACTCTAAACAACACACGTGGGATAAACGATAAATAGAATACTTGAACCAGAGCCTTGACGAGGACTGGCATCTGACACTCTTGGAGATCTGACCTGGTCTGCCTGAGCGCCAACGACACCAAAGCTGACTTTTCTACTTTCCAAACTCGGTGCTTTCGCCGGATGTTGTTTGGATGTAACTTCTTGTAAACTGTGTTGATGTTTCTCTCCCTCCTCTGCGGCACAAAGCACACAGTGGGTCGTGGCAGAAGAGGATGTCGTTCCATTTAAGGCTTGTTCAGCTTGTTGATGATGCTGCAGTTGTGATGAACTTCTCGCCTGGGAATTTGCAGGGCCTCCTTCAACCGCACTTTTTACTCTTTTTCTCCTCAACTTGGCAGCGTCTAAGTAAGCATTTCTCTGAACAGTCATAGCGTCGCTTTGTGAAAATTTTCTTTGTCCACTGCTACCGCTGCCATCGTTTCTGGGAGGCAAGGGTGACCGGTGTTGCTCCTTGTTCCTGTAATAACTCCACGGTTTCTTGCGAATTCTAATCTGCAGAACTGGTTCAGTCACGGAGCTTGACGCCGACACATTGCCGCCCGGGTTTTGAAGACTGAGACGATTGTTTTTCCTTTTGTCGCCGGAGCTACTTCCATCTCCATCGCCATCGTCACCAGCGCTCTGGTCACCAATGACTTCTGAACTGTCCGAGAATGGAGAGGACATGATGCAACTTCCGCCACTGACAGACATATTATCGAAGTCCGAATCCCAACTTTCAAATTCATCTTCCTGTTCAGATACACCTTCAAGAGAGATTAATTTTTCAGCTTCGTCATTGGCATTGTGCAGCTCTTCCTGTTGTATTGGCCTTTCTGTCTCTACCTTTTTCTGGATGACAATTTGACTCACGGGAGACAAGGTGGTATCAACCGATGTGTCTTTCAATTCTAAGCTATGCATTGACGTTTTAGAGGAAGATCTCTCCTGAGATTCAGAGAGCAAACTTTGATTTGAGTTCACACCAGGAGTCGTAAGTCGATTCTCACTTTTCAACCTTTGATTTAAATCCACAGAATCCAAATTATTTCTATTAGATAAGCTAGAGTTGATAACTAGAGTTTTCTCCTTGTCTTCAACAACTTTTGATATCTTGCCAGATGCACGTTGGTTGTCCGATTTATCCAAAATTCCTTCCTCGGCAATCTTTGATTCTGAACTTTCCTCAGGAATAAACAAAGTAGTTGATTTCAAACTTGTGTTGATTGCCTGGGTACTCTGTTCTCTTGAATCTGACTGTAAAGAGCCTATTTCATTTGACTTCACTGTCGTCTCTTTTACTTCAGAGAAGAATTCATTCTCCAGGGACGATGGCAACGTGTCTTTCAGTTTGTTAGGATTTTCAGTGGCAAGAGCTGAAGGTTGGGACGCTTCACTCACAATAGACGACGGCCAACTTTTTATGGAGACTTCTTCAACCGTTGGGAGGGGCGAGCAGATGTTCGGAGGTCCCTCGGATAACGCCGGGATTGGAGAACTGGAGGCAAAGCCTCGAACACTGGAGCCGATGTTGATGCTACTTGAAAGGCTTTCTGTTTCTATCACGCTCAGGGATGGAGTGGCGGCTCTGAGGTAGCTGGAATCCACGGATGCCTTGTCTTGGTTATCCACTTGTCGATTATCGTCGTTATCATCATCTTTATTATCATTACTATTGTTATCATTCACTTTGACAGGAAGACCGTGTGGAACTGTTCTAACTCTATTTGATTCATCATTGCTCATTTTAGGAGAAGATGTTTCATCGTTCTTCGCTGTGGGGCTCATGTGGCTTGGTGAAGGTAAAGATATTTGTTCTTCTAAAATTTGGAGTCTTTTTCCTGATGAAGTCTGTTCCAAGGAATCTTCAACTTCCTGCACAGAGCCAAGAGCAGTTAACTCCATTTTCCTTCCAGACGAAAGCTTGTGCTTGTCTTTCGTAAATAATGTTTTTTGCGGTTTTCCGCTGTGAATATTTGTATCTTTAGAATTTTGTTTGTGGCCAGATTTCGTACTGGTCTTCAGAGCTTCAGTTTTCTTGTTTTGGATTTGGTTATCAGCTGCCAAAGCTTGTCGGCATTCCCTGACTTTTGTGTCTTTCTTAGGTTGAGTGACTTTGTCAACTGTTTTCTCACCTTCTTCACAAACAGCTTTTCAAAAAATGTAAAAAAAAATAAATCGGTAATAATAAAAAAAATTATGACATTACATTTCAATTTTAAAACGCCAAAGGACGAAGATGATAATATTAAAACATCATTGAAAAATGATACAAAAAATTCTAAATTAGAAAGCTGATGAGAAATGGAACATTTTCATTACTTATTATTTGAAAAAAATATTTTTAAAAAACAACACCAATGGTGGGATATATAAAGGGCAGTTTATAAAAATCTAGAATTGAAAATGGCAGTAAGATCAAAGGTTCTAATTCGAGTCACATTGACAAATTAGGGAGAAGGCACTGGTGTGGGATAAAGATGTGAGAAAGTCTGTATGAAATAGTGCCAGACAAACCAAGAAAAAAAACAAAAGAAAAAAAGACCATCCTAGAAAAATCAACATGGCTCGATTGGGGATCGGACCTCAGATCTCATGTCTCAGGTTCGATCCCTAGTCGGGACGATGACGTTTGATGGGGTTTGTTTTTTTCTAATTAACAGACTTTCTCAGTTCTCCATAATTGGAGTAACATTTCATTGAGCATTCCAGGCTAACGTATGTGTGTGTGTGTGTGTGTGTGCCCTGGCTGCATTCCATAACAAAAATGACAATCATAATATCAGTCAATCTTAACAATTCATCTGTCGGACTGTGGAAAAAGTCGTAGGTGGAGTTTATCCAGAAAACTCGTCCTTCAAATATCGATCGATTTGAATGACTCTGATCTTGGCAAAATTTCTCAAACCTGGAACTTTTTTTTGACAGTTTTTGCCAAGATAAACGTCATTCAAAGCGATTGATATTTGAAGGACGAGTTTTCTGGTCAAATTTTTAACTCCTAGTTATTCCACAGTAGGACAGTTAAGTGGTTCAAAGCAAAGTGTCAAATAATTATGAAGATTTCATGTTGCTGCTGCATCAACTATTGTCTACAAGGAATAACATGGCCAGAAATTATACAATTGGAAAGGAATTCGGAAGACTGGGATTCATGGCATGGCTGTCTATGGGTGTAACATGTATTGGTGGTGTTATGTATCTTGTTGTTGCTGATGATGATGGTGATGATGATGATGATGATGATGATGATGATGATGATGATGATGATGATAATGATAATGATGGTGATGGTGATGATGTTATGATGGTGATGATGATGATGATGATGATGATGATGATGATGATGATGATGATGATGATGATGATGATGATGATGATGGGATGTAATTTTTGAAAGAACAATACCAAATCAAGATGATAAAGTACATCACTATAAAAGTGTCTCCATACCTTTTTGTTGAGTGGAAGTTCCGTGTATCGGACTGTCAGCATCTGTAACCTGGAAGGTGATCATTGTATTCATTACTACAGCATTTAAAAACCAACATTGACACAGGGAAAGACATTGGGTCGTGATAGAAGTCGTCAATGGGACATTTAAAGAAAACAGCAACTCAATCAATTGTAACTTACGTGTTTAAAACGGTATTTTGTCTGGGTGATTCTTTAATGCTAAAATTGGAATGGATGGTCAAAAATAACGAGGGCTGACTTTGCGTGTTTTATAAAGTAAAAAATACAACATCGCCTATTTAGATGACAAAACTGTGTCGCCTTACAATGAAAAATTACGTTTTTAAAAATTTTGGCCAGATAATTAATCTCTCAAATATCGATTGATTAAAATGACCCTAAAGTTGTCAAAAATCTCAAACCTGGGACTTCGCAAAGTCTTACCTAATGTTCTGCCATTTTATTAAAGAACACAGTCTGTGCTGTTTGATTATCATTGCATATACTGTGTTTTTAAAAAACAGCGCCAGGGTTCCAGGTGTGAGAGTTTTTGACAAGATTATTTTAATTCATCGTTATTTGAAGGACGAGTTTTCTGGCCAAAACGTTAAACACGTGTTTATTATTTGCATCTGGAGGGGGGTGGGGGGGGGGGAGGGGCGGGGGTGGTCCAGAGTATGGTTGAACCACAGAGTCATTAAGTAGTTTATTTCCGCCATGGCTTGAACTATAATCTCACATTCAAGGTCATCTTTAGTTTCAAATCCATTTCAGACTTGAAACCAGTTTGAGTGGATGGGACACAATTGACAGTTGAGGCCATTTTGACATAGAATTGGCAAGGCCAGGCAATCACAGGAGTCCAACACCAACATTGTCCGAACCCAATGAAGGTTCAATGATATTCCAGACCATTAAAGACTAGTTTTCAAAAACTTCCCAACTCCGCTTTTTTTTTTTTCTTCCAATTTTGAGACATTTAGGATTATTTTCCCTACAATATCTCTTTCGGTTTATTACTTTATCACGATTAAACTTCCAATTCACACAAATCTGGGGAAATTCGTGTGTCATTTGATGCTTAAAATAAAGTTTACGTTTCAATTTATCTTATGGATGGAAAATCTTTAAAAATGAGAGAAATCGACTTGACGAGTTTTGTAAAACCAGCCTTGAATGGTTTTCATCCACGTCCAATGTAACCGTCCGAATCAATCAATCAAACGTGTGTCGTGTGCAAACTCAGACAGCAAACGAAGTACAGTGCAACCCCTGGATAACGTTGTCGTTATCCAGGGGTGTCGTTATCCAGGGGTGTCGTTATTCAGAGGTTGTCGTTATCCAGGAGTGTCGTTATCCAGAGGTTGCACTGTACACTGACAGTGTGCTTGTCCTTGGAATCTACAACTGTGAACTGTTCCCTATTCGATCTCTGTTATCTAACTTTTTCTTGGGTAGCTTGCTTGTAAATTTAGAAGGTTTTTCACAATCTCATTTTCTTTCTTTTTACTGGCACTGAAATGACCTAAACGTGTCACAAGCGCCGTAAAACCCTTAAAAACAAACCAAGTCAGCCATGACGAGTGAGAGCCACGTCTTGGCTACTGACATTGGACCCAACTGACATTCCTTACACAATACAATTTGCTCTCAAAGAAAGATGGTGGAAAATGGTGCTTGTGTCCCTGATGACAGGGGATGAATGTGTCCCTGATGACAGGGGATGAATGTGTCCCTGATGACAGGGGATGAATGTGTCCCTGATGACAGGGGATGAATGTGTCCCTGATGACCGGGGATGAATGTGTCCCTGATGACCGGGGATGAATGTGTCCCTGATGACAGGGGATGAATGTGTCCCTGATGACCGGGGATGAATGTGTCCCTGATGACAGGGGATGAATGTGTCCCTGATGACAGGGGATGAATGTGTCCCTGATGACAGGGGGTGAAGGATTTACAAGATTGCCAGAGGGAAAGGGAGAGAAATAAAATAGAAGGATTCCCGCTTACATTTTAATAGAAATTTCAGTTTGTTTTGATTTGTTTGGATTTTGGAGTTTGTTTGGGTTTTTTCCGTTTTGTTTTGTTTAGTTTGTTCTTGAATTTGTTTTTATTTTTGATTTTTGTTTCGCTTCCGTTTTTTTTGGGTTTTTTTAATGACAAAATTTATCAACAACCCTTCCATCTTTTACAATAGTTAATTTTGATTTCAGTGCGAAATCTAGGTGGGTATTTGCTGGGAAGGTTGCATGCAAGAACTACTTGGTGATGAATAATAATAATAACAATGATAATAATAATAATAATAATAATAATAATAATAATAATAATAATAATAATAATAATAATAATAATAATAATAATAATAATAATAATAATAATAATAATAATAATAATAATAATGAAAGGGTATGACGCTAAACGTATTGTAATGATTATGATTGCATTCCTGGTACGGTAGAATGAATTCTATGGAAATACAATAGGAGTTATTGGGAGGTGGGGGAGGAAGATGATGATGATGATGATGATGATGATGATGATGATGATGATGATGATGATGATGATGATGATGATGATGATGATGATGAAGATGAAGATAATGACGATAATGACGATGACAGCGACGAGGGTATTGACAACTCACCTCCTGTGAAATCAACCCTATTCTGAAGGCAGCTTGACCTTCTTCCGATCCACCAGATACCATTGACAATCCATCAATATTATTGGCAATGCCAGAATCAGCCGTGACCGTTGTATCAGCTCTCGTCAATCTTCCACCGCCTCCTCCCCCATTATCAACACTGTCCTCCCCTTGATTTTCCAAAGAAATAGCAGTTCTCTCCCTTGACAAACCTACCGATGTCCCAGCTCTGTTTAAGGAACTAAAATCTATGCTGGTTTTGTTTTCCACACCGGAAGTCAACTTTGAGGATGCTGTTCCAGCCGTTTGAATTCGATCCGTGTGAGGATCTTTGACATCCAAGGGAATTGTGGGTAGACCAGGAACATCTACATTGACAACCATTTTGTCCAATTCTTTCTTTCCTTCATCCACGGTCCTGGCATTTCCCTCCTTTTCCTTCATCTTGTCATCAACCATTTTGTCTGTCCTATCCTGACTGTACAAATCAACGCCTGGGCTATGGACGGGGGGTTTCTTTTCTGGCACTGCCAAGGTCTGTTCTGTCAACTGTTGAGTCAAGGGTAGTTACGTTCTATGTCAGAAATACTCATGCGTTACTTATAGAGACATGGGACATCCACTAGAATACCAGAGGGGACATGCTGTGCAAAAGAAAGGGATAATAGGGAAGGAAAGTCGTGACGTCACATCTTCTACTGTTTTGGTTCCAAACTCATTGGAAGTGTGTAGTCCTTCGGAGAACTAATTATGAATAGATTACATATTGAAGTACAAAGTGGCATCAATATTTCAGTAGCAGGATGTACAGGCAGATTCTAAGGATTACGTTATGTAAAAGAGTGAGGATGGATGATCTTTATTGACGACCAGGATATATTTAGACTAGAAAATAAGATGCCATCACTCTGACACCAGAAGATGAATTACACAAAGTATGTATTCAGTCCTCCGGAAGAGTGGTTTTACACTTCCAATGAGATAGGAACCAGTTTTTTTTTGACATCACACTTTCCTTCCCAATTATATAATAAAGGGTTTTCGAAATCTTCTTGATATGGAGTTCTAAATACACGTACATATTACACTAAACTTTGACTGGAGTTCAAAACCTTTGTCTGGTGGTTTTCAATTTAACTCTCTCGTTTTAACGATACAACACCAGGACAATCATCAAATTTCTTCACCATTTAATGAACATTTTACTCATAAGATGTGTTTCGTGTTTCACAACTTTTAAAGAGGAGACAAAAGAAATCGATGTTGTTTTCTGTCAAGAGCTTAACAGAAACTTCAAATACAATTTTAAATGAAATGTTTTGTTAAAACTGTTGTATCAATATGAAATATCATATTGTTTATACAAACTGTTATATCGATATGAAATATCCTATCGTTTATACAAACTGTTATATCGATATGAAATATCATGCTACTTATAAAATACAACGGGCTTCACTTTTATTCATGCAATGACTTGGACACTTCATTCCATTTTAAATACGTGATATTAAAATAAGATTTACTGATTTGATTATTTATCAGGCATGCATAAAGTAGAAATAGGCTGGTAGTAATGGAGGCTACAAACTGTAATCATGATAGAAATACTCATATTAATAGAAAGTCATTTGAGATATCAATGCCATAAAATGCTATAGAAAATACAAACAAACAAACAAACAACAACTGAGAGAAACTGATCGAAACCCTCAAAATGCATAAGAAATGAATCAGATATGTATTTGTGTATGTTTGTATGCGTGTGTGTGTAAGTGTGTGTGTGGGGGGGGGGGGGATTATGGTAAACAAAAACACTACCAACAACACAAACCTCTAACGCTTGCATCTGTATGTGTGTGTGTGTGTGTGTGTGTGTGTGCGTGTATGTGTGTGTGTGGGATTGATGGTAAACCAACACACGACCATCACCACAAACCTCTAACGCCTACATCTGTATACATGTGTGTGTGTGTGTGTGTGTGTGTGTATGTGTGTGTGTGTGTATGTGTTGTGTGTGTATGTGTGTGTGTGTGTATGTGTGTGTGGGATTGATGGTAAACCAACACACGACCATCACCACAAACCTCTAACGCCTGCATATGTATGTGTGTGTGTGTATATGTGTGTTTGTGTGTGTGTATGTGTGTGCGTGTATGTGTGTGTGTGCGTGTATGTGTGTGTGGGATTGATGGTAACCCAACACACGACCATCACCACAAACCTCTAACGCCTGCATCTGTACGTGTATATGTGTGTGTATGTGTGTGTGGGTATGTGTGTGTGTATGTGTGTGTATGTGTGTGTGTGTATGTGTGTGTGTGTGTGTGTATGAATGTGGGATTGGTGGTAACCCAAAACACGACCATCACCACAAACCTCTAACGCCTGCATCTGTTTGTGTGTGTGTGTGTGTATGTGTGTGTGTGTGTATGTGTTGTGTGTGTATGTGTGTGTGACCATCACCACAAACCTCTAACGCCTGCATCTGCGTCGATGGAGGAGAGCTCGGCCTGAGTTTTTCTTCGCTGACCTCCATTTTCTTGGACTTGGGCAATTTTCGACTGGTCAGTGACATCTTCTTTTTAGGTGCCCTCTCCTTCCGTGGCGACTGGAATGGAAAAGGAAAGAGAAAAAAAGGATCCCATTGTTATTGTGTGGTGATGGCGGTGTTAGTGTGGAGGATGATTGAAATTATTATTATTATTATTATTATTATTATTATTATTATTATTATTATTATTATTATTATTATTATTATTATTATTATTATTATTATTATTATTATTATTATTATAATAATATTCATTAATATTAGTATCGTCATAATTAATGCCCTTATTAAAGTTTATAACGAATATTTCTCTGTATTCAGTCTGTTTTTTTAGTAATGTATTTATGTATTCATTGTTTTTTGTTATTGGATGAAGAAGGGTCTTGAGCCCGAAACGTTCTGTGTTTGGCATTGTTTTCTTTTTTTTTGTTTAAAGCCGTTTTATTCATTTTTGTTTGTTACCCTAACATAATACCGTCACGGGCTGATGGTGACACTTCATACTTTAAATCTGTTTACCTCAACTTTCTCTGTAACCGTCTCCACCCCTTTAGAAGCGGATGGAGCAGTAGTTAGTCGCGCCGTGTCCATTCCTGCTGGTTTGGCCACTTTCTTTTTCTCCTTCATCAAACTGGCAGCATCGACAGACACGTCGCTGAGCCCAAACTTTTTCCGAGGTGTCGAAGAAACTTCCAGTTTTGTACGTTTTGGTGAAGTTGTGAAATCTGAGAATTTTCCAAAAATAAAATAAAATTTATAATAAAAAACAAACAAAAACAAAACACGAAGGCCTGAAGGGATAAATAATTTATGTTTATTATTACCAGGTTAATCTCAATGTCTCATTAGATGAAGGAAATGGCTTGAAATTTTAAGCCTTGCTAGAGCTGTGACCACTAGATATTTAAAGCACACAGACAGGATATGAAATGTTAAATATTTCCTCATTGCCTCTCACGAAATGGACATCACAACCAATGCATTCGTGAATGGACATCACAACCAATGCCACGAAATGGGCATCACAACCAATGCATACGTGAATGGACATCACAACCAATGCATACGTGAATGGACATCACAACCAATGCCACGAAATGGACATCACAACCAATGCATACGTGAATGGACATCACAACCAATGCATACGTGAATGGACATCACAACCAATGCCACGAAATGGACATCACAACCAATGCATACGTGAATGGACATCACAACCAATGCCACGAAATGGACATCACAACCAATGCATACGTGAATGGACATCACAACCAATGCATACGTGAATGGACATCACAACCAATGCCACGAAATGGACATCACAACCAATGCATACACTGTAATCTTCTTTTTTTAAAAAATAGGTCAAGGTCGCATTTCTTAGATGATTTCTGTTCTTGACAAGTCATTCTAACAGTGAAATAAATTCAAGATCGTTTTCTGAGATAGCTTCTGTTCTTTTCATACTTTTGGTGATTTGATATAAGATGTTGAATTTTGTGCTGACTGTTTTCGAGAAAAGAACAAGAAAAATAGTAAAGAAAAAACCCTGTGAAAAATTAGGAATTGTGAAATACGATAAACCTTTGCCCACAATTCACATATCTTGAAGATTTAAACTGCATTTTACACTGCATAAACTGTTGTGTCCATTTTCATCAACGTCCAGGAATCCAATTTTATTCACAAGGTGACGTGTCTTGCCAAAGTCAGCCCACATTATATGTAATCAACTGTGTTGAACAGTATTATATTGTATGATGTTTGACAGTGAATTTATGGTTACAAAATTTAACCTTAGGTTTGATTTCTATTCGTCATTGTGGAAAATACACACAATTTCTAATTAAGAAATTACGGAACGGGCACCAGTGTAAAATAAAGAACTGAACGAGTGTGCATGAAAGGTGCCAGACAAAGCAAGAAAGAAAAATACAAAAAAACCCCACAAAAAACCACCCCAAAATGTCAGTCGACCTCGACTGGGGATCGAACCTCAGACCTTCTGATTACCGGTCAGACGTGCTACCATTACACGTGTAAGGGTAGAATGGGATTGATCTTTTCCTGTATTTTTCATTCTAGCTTTGTCTGGCACCTTTCATACACACTTGTTCAATTCTTTATCTTACACAATTTCTAACATTGCAAAAAACTGAAAAATCAAATTTCTCATCATTTAAATTTTAAATTGACTTTTCAGTGTTGACTTCATCCAGACATAACACCGTCTAGAGACTTTGTGTCACATATACCAGTCTGACTGTTTACCTGTGGATTTCGACGATTCCAAGAATTTGGAGATTTCATCTGGTTCCTTCGTGGTCACCTGGACTTTCAGGTCAATGAGTTTCTCTTCTACAGGATGGTCAGTCTTCGACACAAATCAAAGCAAAATGGAATCAAATTATGTGTCGTTGATAAATATCACGAAAATAATGGGGATTATTGATTATTAGAATAGCAATAGTAATAACAGCAACAACAACAAATAATAATGATGATAACAACAATAACAATATAATAATAAAAATAATAATAATAATAATAATAATAATAATAATAATAATAATAATAATAATAATAATAATAATAATAATAGTAATAATAATAATAACGATAATGATAATAATAATAATAAATAATAATATAATAATAATAATAATAATAATAATAATAATAATAATAATAATAATAATAATAATAATAATAATAATAATAATAACAATAATTATAATAATAATAATAATAATAATAATAATAATAATAATAATATAATAATAACAATAATAATAATGATAATAATAATAATAACAATAACAACAATAATAATAATAATAATAATAATAATAATAATAATAATAATAATAATAATAATAATAATAATAATAATAATAATAATAATAATAATAATAATCATAATAATAATAATAATAATAATAATAATCATAATAATAATAATAATAGCAATGATTCAAGAATTAGAGAGATTACGTGTCTAACATTGACAATGAGTTACAATAAAACTGATTCATGATCAAACGACAACAAAGAATCGGTGAAGATAAATAAATGTTGTCAACGTATTTACATTCCATGTATGTGTACAGAATACGTTGGACCATACAATTATAATTGAAACAAGATAAATACTTGCAATTACTGAACCAATATTTTTTTAGATAAATAGGAATTTATTCCAGTTCTGTCTGCCCCATTAACGGCAAGCACTTGTGACGTAGCATCTAGGACATGACACCCATTCAAGAAGCTGGGTCACATTACGCCATACTCATTTAAAAGAATTTGGTCAGGAAACTCGTCCTTCAAATGATAATCGATTAGTATGACCCTCGTCTTGTCAAAAACTCTCAAACCTGGGACTTCTTTGAAAACTTCCTGATGAAGTCCCGGGTTTGAGAGTATTGATGAGATGACGGTCACTTTAATCAATCCATATTATATGAAGGACGAGTTTTCTGGTTAAAATTTTCTTTTTTTTTTACTCATAGTGTGATAGATTTGGGGTCAAACGTCTGAATCATGTCTCTATGGACCCAGAGAATCTATTCCAAAACACTAAGGCATCGTGTCCATTGGTCGTACATCTGACACAGACAATCTATTCCAAAACACTAAGGCATCGTGTCCATTGGTCACACGTCTGACACGGACAATCTGCTCGAAATCACTAAGGCATCGTGCCCATTGGTCACACGTCTGACACGGACAAACTGCTCCAAAACACTAAGGCATCGTGTCTATTGGTCTCATGTCTGACACAGACAATCTTCTCCAAAACACTAAGGCATCGTGTCCATTGGTCATACATCTGATACAGACAATCTATTCCAAAACACTAAGGCATCATGTCCATTGGTCACACGTCTGACACAGACAATCTGTTCCAATACACTAAGGCATCGTGTCCATTGGTCACACGTCTGACACAGACAATCTGCTCCAAAACACTAAGGCATCGTGTCTATTGGTCACACGTCTGACACAGACAATCTGCTCCAAAACACTAAGGCATCGTGTCTATTGGTCTCACATCTGACACAGACAATCTGCTCCAAAACACTAAGACATCGTGTCCATTGGTCATACTTCTGACACAGACAATCTGTTCCAAAACACTACGGCATCATGTCCATTGGTCTCATGTCTGACACAGACAATCTGCTCCAAAACACTAAGGCATCGTGTCCATTGGTCTCATGTCTGACACAGACAATCTGCTCCAAAACACTAAGGCATCGTATCCATTGGTCACACTTCTGATACAGACAATCTGCTCCAAAACACTAAGGCATTGTGTCCATTGGTCTCATGTCTGACAGACAATCTGCTCCAAATCACTAAGGCATCGTGTCCATCGGTCTCACCTCTTTTTCATCCTCACTATCAGACAATGCCGTCGGTGTGGGGGGACTGGATGACTCAGGCGTGGGACCCGGGGATTCCCCAAAAACAGGAAATTCAAACTTCAACGGGATAACGATCTCTTTCTGTTTTTTAGCTGGTTTTCCATCAACGTCTTCGATGTTTGCTTCCTCCACACTGGTAATCACGCCCTCTTCAAAGTCCTCGACCTTCAACAGTCCTTGCTTCAGCATCTTTCGTCTCTTTCTAGCTTGAACTTAAAAGATAGAAAAATACAAAAGTTAAAAAAAAACATTCAAGAAACGTGAAATTCGATCATGGCTTTTGTAATTACTTAACACATCTGTTATCTATAATTGGGTGGAATTGAGGACAACTTGACTCTCCCATAATTTTTCAAAACTCAACTGTTCGCTGACTGAAAAAGAGAATGTCCCAAGCCAAGTTTATTTCAGCATGGAATTTCTGTGTTTTATGCTAACCTTTTTGTTTTTACCTTGAGCATTTACATAGCGCAATATCCACTAAACGTGCTCAAAGTGATTTACTAGGGATCCGTGACTAACAGCAACATTTAACATGTAGGGCATGACGTGATGCCTGTTGGGCAATATTACATTTGTTTTTTCAGACAGAGACAATGCTGCTAATGGTAGGTACTCCATTTACACCTGAATAAGTTGAGACGATTTGAGTACAGAGCAGGACTCAAACCCTGGACTATTCAGTATGAAGTCGAATCTCATACCACAATCTTCCATTTCTGCAGCATAAAAGACAGAAGCGATTGCTTGCCACCGTTTAGACAAGATGATAGTCTATTTCAAACTAGATTTACCAGACCAAGATGCCCAATCACAGGTGAGTGGAAGTGAGGGTCAGAGAAAAGTCTTGACCTCATATTTATTTGTGAGTTAAGGCATTGCACTGACTTGGGCGGTCTGCCTGACTTATAAATACGAAGTATTTACATTCATGTCAAAATGTGTCTGATTCTCCCAATACAGTAATACGTGGAAATGGACCCGATGGGAACAATTGAATGGCATTTAGCCTTTACATTTTGAGATAGACCGAATGTCTTCACCAAGGAAATCAATAATCGTCTCTTAAAGTTCAATAAACTGATGCTTTCTAAAACTTTTATTTTTACTTTTACCTTAATTGTCTTCATGGAGTTCAGTCTGACATAATATTTGATACAGCACACAACACCAGCCTAACACAGTACACAGTACATTATGCATCATACAATAATAATAATAATAATAATAATAATAATATATAATAATAATAATAAATAATAATAATATAATAATAATAATAATAATAATAATAATAATAATAATAATAATAATAATAATAATAATAATAATTAATAATAATAATAATAATAATATTAATATAATAATAATATAATAATAATAATAATAATAATAATAATAATAATAATAATAATAATAATAATAATAATAATAATAATAATAATAATAATAATAATAATAATAATAATAATAATAAAAAGCATATTTGTATAACACCAGACTAAACCACTACATAATACACGGATGTATAAAAAGCACAACATCTAAATCGAGCTTAAAGTAAAATGAACAATAACAAAGGTTAGTGGAATAATAAACACTTTGACATGTCGTATAAGACTAACTAGAAAGCTTCTATAAAACTACATCAAAAAGACAACACTTATATTTAAACATGATTTACAATGAGTCAGCTTTGTAAAATGAAATACAAAAATAAATGACAAAAGTGGGTGCGAGACAAAGACATTTGCTGGTTTTGAAATAAAGGCACCGGTGTGAGATAAAGATGTGAAAATGTGTATGAAACAGTGTCAGACAAATTATGGAGAAGGCACTGGTGTGAGATAGGAATATGAAATAATGTGTATGAAACAGTATCAGACAAATTATGGAGTAGGCACTGGTGTGAGATAGAAATATGAAATAATGTGTATGAAACAGTGTCAGACAAATTATGGAGAAGGCACTGGTGTGAGATAGAAATATGAAATAGTGTGTATGAAACAGTATCAGACAAATTATGGAGAAGGCACTGGTGTGAGATAGAAATATGAAATAGTGTGTATGAAACAGTGTCGGACAAATTATGGAGAAGGCACTGGTGTGAGATAGAAATATGAAATAATGTGTATGAAACAGTATCAGACAAATTATGGAGAAGGCACTGGTGTGAGATAGAAATATGAAATAGTGTGTGTGAAACAGTGTCAGACAAATTATGGAGAAGGCACTGGTGTGAGATAGAAATATGAAATAGTGTGTGTGAAACAGTGTCAGACAAATTATGGAGTAGACACTGGTGTGAGATAGAAATATGAAATAATGTGTATGAAACAGTGTCAGACATAGCTAGAAAGAAAAATACATGAAGAAAAATCTGTCTGTCCCGAGACAAGCTGATTTGTTGGGATGTTTTGTTTTCTTGTAATTTCCTCTCTGCTTGTCTCACACTGTTTCACAAACACATTTTTACAAAGACAATAAATCCTTATAAAAATCCTCCCTCAACCGATATTCAAATCAATGAACAGAAAAGGCAACAATGGAGTTCAATAAAAGATGACGAGAATTTGACAATAAAAAACCGTTGTCATTAAATTAACATGAAATGTAAGAAAGACTCGACACGAAATTATTTTTAAAGTATAAAATACTTTTATGATGTTAAAATATTTAGGTAAATAAAAAGAACACAACAGCAAAAATAATAAGGTGTCTGTGAACTAAAATTGATGACAATAAATAAATAGAAACGATAAACTAAATACTAATGGGTCTATTCTATTTCTATCCATGATACCATTTCTATGCGTATTGTCCAGGGCTAGTTGGTGCCTCATGTCTTCGTCCCCGGATTGGTCTGAAGGAAAGGATTCTTTGTTATGTTTTGATGGAGTGTGAAAGGTTATAGGTGTGTAAATCAATAGAACGCATTCATTATCATACTGTGCTCTTCAATGTCTTTATCTGGTTTATTCATATATACAACGCCACTACCACATTATCTCATTCGTCTGTTGTGTTTCATTCATCCTGTTTTGTTAATAAAGGGGAATACCGAAATGTGCATTTTATCTGTTTTCGTACGTTAAATTGAAGCTTACATTCAATTTCCCATTATTATTTACCAGCAAAAGGAGAATTACCATTCACTGAAGATTTTATACAATTGTGTGGAGACTTTCTCCATTATTGTGTTATTGAGTTAAAAGATAAATGTTTAATAGTTGATCAAATTTTTAGTTGTTGGTAACATCTAGGATTTCTGGTAGGAGAGTGTTCCATTTCTTGATGGTTCTTGGGAAGAAACTGTTTTTTTATGTGTTGGTTTCTGTGTGTGTTGGAAATGTGAACTTACTGCTATGATAATTTCTTGTGGATGTACAGTGTTGTTTTTTGTGAAATATCGTGGTAGAGTTCCAGCTGTTTTGTTGGAATGTACTGTTCTGTGTGTTGGAAATATGAACTTACTGCTATGATAATTTCTTGTGAATGTACAGTGTTGTTTTGTGAAATACTGTGGTAGAGTTACTGCTGTTTTGTTGGAATGTACTGTTCTGTGGAGAAGTTGGAGGCCTTTTTCTGTCCGCCTAAACTCCAGCGTTTTCCACTGCAGCAATTTCAGAGCGTCAGTAACACATCCTGGTTCTTGCAAGTAACTGTTGGTGACAAACCTCGCAGCACCCCGCAGCTGCCCTTTGAACTTGTTCAATTTCCTACTAGCGTGTATTCCAATATGAGTCTGACTAAAGCATTGTCGTTTTTGTTGTTTTTGTAGTTTTTGTTGTTGTTGTTGTTTTTGTTTGTGTGGCTATGTGGTCTTGTAGTATGATACTCGCTTTCGGATCGGAAGGTCCTGGGTTCAAGCCGTGCATAGTTGAGTCCTTGGAAAAGGCTCTTTACTCATATTCTCTCACCGTACTCAAGTGTAAAATGAGTACCTGGCCGTGAACAGCGCTGTCTCTGTCGGAAAAAAATTGTAATATGGCCCAACTGGCATCATGTCCCATTCTACATGTTACGTGTTGGTCAGGGATCCCTTGTAAAGCGCTTTGAGCATGTTAAGTGTTTATTGCGCTATTTAAAAAAGCTAAATAAAGCTCAATTGCTGTTGCTGTTGTTTTTGTTGTTGTTGTTTTTGTTGTTGTTGTTGTTGTTGTTGTTGTTGTTGTTGTTGTTGTTTGTTTACTTTTTGAATTAATACTAATCCGCTGTCTTCTATATGATAAATCCAGACAAATGTTCACACTGGATGTGCCCAATATGTAAACATTATGACCAAAAATCACAACAAGAAACAAATTGGTTTTGCCAGACCAGGTCAGATCTCTCCACAAATACTAGGCCAGCAATTTGCCTTGGAGGAAATCAAAACATAAATCTTCGTTTCCCATTTTTACGACCGTTTGAAAGACCCATCAGGTGCGTCCCTTAAATCGTTTGATCCGTCTACAGAAAAGGGTATAAAATATGAATTAATTCATTGCCATTCAACTCTTTCTTGTGGAGTAATCAACACAGGTCGTCTACCAATACTAAAAGTCGTTGTGAAATTAAACGGTGTTTTATTGCATCATTTCCTGATATTATTCTAAAATCTATAATATTTTAAAACCCAATGATGTGGAAATTTCATGAGGGACATTAAAAGAAATTTGATACGAGATACATTGCTCAATTGAGTTGTTTTTTTCAAGTTTTTATCTATTTTTAAATAATTTCTTTGTTTTTATAAGCATATTTTAGTTTCTTTTTATTTGTTTTGGTTTTTAATTTATTTATTTTTTATTTAAATGGTTTTTAAATCTTAAAATTTTAGAAATAATTTACCTTTCTCGTCTAGATGGGCTAGAGTCTTTTTCATCTGTTTCAAAAGGTCATATTTGCTGACCTCTGACCCTAAGGTAAGGTCAATCTGAGAGAGATCACTACGGGGAGTTGAGACAGGAGACAGGTAGATGTCCGTAGGCGCCATGGATGCTTCAGACTCCTCATCGGATTCCTGTGGAAAAACAAGTGGAAATTCTTACCTACAAATCCACACCAGACATGCCAACTGCAATGAACATTTCATAGAGATACGAACTTTTTGGTCCCAAGTGACAATTGCATAAAGACCTTTAATTAAAAAACTTCTTGAAAACAAAGTGTTGTTGCCATAGCTAGGACATGAAGGAGTTCAAAGCGTTCATTTAATGTAATTAAACACAAATTGGCCATTTTTTAAAATACTTATTATCATTATTATCATCATCATCATCTAACTGCACACATTGTTCTGACAAAATAAAAAACCCAATTTATATCCATGTTTGTGTCCATTCACTGCTGTCGATCTGGTTTTTAAGTTATGTATTTATGCATGTATTGTTTTTTTTTTGCTGTTGACTGAAGAAGGGTTTTGAGCCCAAAACATTCCATATTTGGTATTCTGTTCTTTTTTCAAAATGTTATATTCATTTGTGTTTCTTACTTTTACAGTCCACAACTTGTAGCAGCCTTAGAATGACTTTGACTGACAGACTGGATTTACAGCCAAAGACTATGAGATGTGGCTTGAGTTTATTTCTTGTATCGAAGAGAAACCAAAATGGCTCCTTCACCGGTTTACTGTCGCACTCTGGAAAAACAAGTATTTGAAAATTTGGCCAGAAAACACGTCCTTCAAATATCAATCGATGAAAATGACCCTCATCTTGGCAAAAACTCTCAAACCTGGGATTTCCTTGAAGACTTTGCAATGTCCCAGGTTTGAGAGCTTTTGACAAGATGAGAATCATGTACGTTGATCGATATTTGAAGGACGAGTTTTCTGGCCAACTTTTCAAATGCGTGATTTTCCAGAGGACGACAGTTGACTGGTTAAGGAGCAAAATATCAACCCGATCATTTCAATCTTCAAGTCAATTTCCACCACCTGCTCCACCCCCATATAACACTAGTTTAATGTGACAGGTCACACAATAAAGTTCTGGACTGTGGAAAACAATTTACTTCTTCTTTCACAGGCTCTGGCTCCAGCTTGACTTTTCCCTCCAGGAAATCTTTGGAAAACTCTATGTCGAATGGCACCTGAGGAAAAAGGAAAGAAAATGGGAAAATCAAAACAAAATAAAAAATGAATAAATAAATAAATTCCTTTTAATTCTGCCACAGGGAAAATTGTCCATACGGTCAATCCTAATAAATGACCAAAAATAATCCTGGCTGTAATAGAATAGAAAAAATTTTTATTCTCTATTGTCTTCTGGCACTTTTCTACTCACTTCATATCTTGTTGTTACCAACATAAGTGCCTGCTCCACTCACTTTTCTGAATTAAAAATTCACCCCATACACCGGAGCATACTCAATGTCTCAATCGTTTCTATGTTATATGTTTGTGATGAGAATATTGGCTATTAAGCTTAACTGCTGGTCAAAATTACTTCGCGATGGTGGTGAAAGAATCGGCGGTCTCAAGAAGTGGGTGAGAGAGGGATCTAGAAATGACTTTGAGTTTGAAACGAATATTTTATTGTGTTCGTGGATAGCTCACACGGTAGAGCCACGCTCTCACCTGCCAGGCGGAGTTGTCGTACCAATAAGGTCGCAGGTTCAAACCCCACCACCGCCGCGAAAAAAAATTTTATTCTCTATTGTCTTCTGGCACTTTTCTACTCACTTCATATCTTGTTGTTACCAACATAAGTGCCTGCTCCACTCACTTTTCTGAAATTAAAAATTCACCCCATACACCGGAGCATACTCAATGTCTCAATCGTTTCTATGTTATATGTTTGTGATGAGAATATTGGCTATTAAGCTTAACTGCTGGTCAAAATTACTTCGCGATGGTGGTGAACGAATCGGCGGTCTCAAGAAGTGGGTGAGAGAGGGATCTAGAAATGACTTTGAGTTTGAAACGAATATTTTATTGTGTTCGTGGATAGCTCACACGGTAGAGCCACGCTCTCACCTGCCAGGCGGAGTTGTCGTACCAATAAGGTCGCAGGTTCAAACCCCACCACCGCCGCGAAAAAAATTTTTATTCTCTATTGTCTTCTGGCACTTTTCTACTCACTTCATATCTTGTTAATAGGCCACCTTACGTCATTGTAGTTTTTTAGTCCAAGGGACATAATCATAGTTGAAATTGTTTGTATATGATGATTATGGATTATGTCCCCTGATAAGACAGGAAGTTGATAATCAAAGTTTGTCTCATACCAACTTCAATGTGTATGTACTTTCCATCCATTACCCTGGTGTCAACCGCATTGCAGTATTTCAAACAGAGAGCAATAGGGGCTAAATTTCCATGCTTATAAAAACAGACAAGGAGTTGACAGTAGGGCTAAAACCTGGAACCTCAAAGTATAAGTGCAATGCGTAATCCCCTTGGCCACCTTGCCACCAAAACAAATAAAGTTAAGATGCTCTTTATAAAATTACATTATCTTTTCTTTCTTTTTAGAAACTCTTATCTATTCCTCCATTTAAAAACCAAGAATGAAAATTTAGTTGTTTTGTCGGATTTTGAAAAATGTTTTTAAATTCATTGCTCTTGGAATACAATGATAAGTTGGGTTTATTTATGACACGTTTCACTACAGCATCAATAGTAACAGTCGCCTGGGTGTTCTATGAAGGAATACAGATAATCCATCAAACACGATGTCTGATGTCAACAAGTATGTCCATGTTGACCAAGTGAGTTTATTTCCGACTACAAAAATGTTTAAAATATCTTTTTACACCCAATCCCAATATTTCTATCCTGATGAATTTCGTGGAAATAAAAAAGAAAAATTATTTTTCTTAAAATTGAACAATCATTAGCACATATCCACTAAACGTGCTCAAATCGCTTTACAAGGGTTCCCTCACCAACAGCAACACTTAATATGTAGGATGAGATAGGACAGGTGTTAGGTGATATTATAATTTTTTCTGACATAGGCAGAGCTGTTAACAGCCAGGTACTCATTTTACACCTGAGTATGATGAGAGAATGTAAGTAAAGTGCCTTTTGCAAGGTTCAACTTTGCCCCGCTCAGAGTGGGACTCAAACCCTGATCTTCCGATCTGAAAGCGAATGTCACACCACTAGACCACATCGCCGCACAAGGAAGTTAAAGGTAACAAATAAACAAAAATGTATGTTAAAAACAGGTTTGTAAATCCCACGAATAAGAAAGATGAAATTTTCTAAATTGAATGTTCCTTACAAGATAATTGTCCAGAGTGATTGGGTCAGGATTTGGAGTGACCCCTTCATACAGGACAGCTGGGTCTTCACATATAAACGATTCTGTAGAACAGAACAACAATAACAGATGTCACATATAAAATATAAGTCAAAGTCATACAAAGCTGTTAGAAGCTGTGGACTGCAAAAAGTAATAAACAAACATGAATAAAACAGCTTTAAAAAATAGAGCAAAAAAACAACCACAGAACGTTTTGGGCTCAAAACCCTTCTTCAGCCAACAACAAAAAACAATGAAAACATAAATACATAACTTTTTACACATTGAATGTAGAAAAGAAAAGCATTTCAAATTTCAACATCAACTATGAAAGAATTGTAAATAAAAATAAATATTTATTTAACGCATTTCCACAGATCTACCAGGCTTAATGAGATCTTCAATGTTTTAGTTACTTCCCCAGACGGACACACTGGATCATAACTCCATTTCATACAGCACTTGTCAACTGTTAGGCGCTGTTTTTGTACTGCGCCATTTTTGTACTAACACTGATACAATACCGTCTTAAGTCAGGTACTCATTAACACCTGAGTCATTTACAATTCAGATTTGACAGGATGCAGTAACAAATTTATTTCAAATTATAATCATCCACATAATTTTAAAAAAATTAAATTCCCTTCAATTCTAGTCACCTCCATTGGTCTTGGAGTTGGAGGACAAATATTTTGTCAAAATAATTCAAAAAGCATGGCCTTCAAAAGTCCTCATTTCTGTAAAGTATCAAAAGCATTTCACTGATTTGTTATATCTAATTTATATCCAGCTTTAATGGAGCTACTTCAGTTGATGGATTTTCATTTTTTTAAAAAATAAATCACCATATCATCTATATAGAATTTATCAACTCCCTCCATTGTCTCGTTCAAGCCTGTCTTGTTTACCTTTGTCAAAAGCATCCACGTCTGACTCGGGCACTGTCAACTGAGGACAAACTGGGGAAAAAAACAAGTTATTTCTTGAATACTTCGATCAATGAACATTCTTCAATATTATCTTTGGGTTTTATAGATGCAATGAGCATTCTTCAATATTATCTTTGGGTTTTATAGATGCAATGAGAATTCTTCAATATCATCTTTGGGTTTTATAGTGGTAATGAGCATTCTTCAATATTATCTTTGGGTTTTATAGTGGTAATGAGCATTCTTCAATATTATCTTTGGGTTTTATAGTGGTAATGAGCATTCTTCAATATTATCTTTGAGTTTTATAGAGGCAATGAGCATTCTTCAATATTATTTTTGGGTTGGTAATGATCATTCTTCAATATTATCTTTGGGTTTTATAGTGGTAATGAGCATTCTTCAATATTATTATTGGGTTTCTTAGTGGTAATGAGCATTCTTCAATATTATTTTTGGGTTTCATAGTGGTAATGAGCATTCTTCAATATTATTTTTGGGTTTTATAGTGGTAATGAGCATTCTTCAATATCATCTTTGGGTTTTATAGTGGTAATGAGCATTCTTCAATATTATTTTTGGGTTTTATAGTGGTAATGATCATTCTTCAATATTATTTTTGGGTTTCATTGTGGCAATGAGCATTCTTCAATTTCAATATCATTTTTGGGTTTCTTAGTGGTAATGAGCATTCTTCAATATTATCTTTGGGTTTTATAGTGGTAATGAGCATTCTTCAATATTATCTTTGGGTTTTATAGTGGTAATGAGCATTCTTCAATATTATCTTTGGGTTTTATAGAGGCAATGAGCATTCTTCAATATTATTTTTGGGTTGGTAATGATCATTCTTCAATAATTATTTTGGGTTTCGTTGTGGCAATGAGCATTCTTCAATATCATTTTTGGGTTTCTTAGTGGTAATGAGCATTCTACAATATTATTTTTGGGTTTCATAGTGGTAATGAGCATTCTTCCATATTATTTTTGGGTTTTATAGTGGTAATGAGCATTCTTCAATATCATCTTTGGGTTTTATAGTGGTAATGAGCATTCTTCAATATTATTTTTGGGTTTTATAGTGGTAATGATCATTCTACAATATTATTTTTGGGTTTCATTGTGGCAATGAGCATTCTTCAATATCATTTTTGGGTTTCTTAGTGGTAATGAGCATTCTACAATATTATTTTTGGGTTTCATAGTGGTAATGAGCATTCTTCAATATTATTTTTGGGTTTCATGGTGGTAATGAGCATTCTTCAATATTATTTTTGGGTTTTATAGTGGTAATGAGCATTCTTCAATATCATCTTTGGGTTTTATAGTGGTAATGAGCATCCTTCAATATTATTTTTTGGGTTTTATAGTGGTAATGAGCATTCTTCAATATCATCTTTGGGTTTTATAGTGGTAATGAGCATTCTTCAATATCATCTTTGGATTTTATAGTGGTAATGAGCATTCTTCAATAATATTTTTGGGTTTTATAGTGGTAATGAGCATTCTTCAATATTATCTTTGGGTTTTATAGATGCAATGAGAATTCTTCAATATCACCTTTGGGTTTCATAGTGGTAATGAGCATTCTTCAATATTATCTTTGGGTTTTATAGTGGTAATGAGCATTCTTCAATATTGTCTTTGGGTTTTATAGTGGTAATGAGCATTCTTCAATATTATCTTTGGGTTTTATAGAGGCAATGAGCATTCTTCAATATTATTTTTGGGTTGGTAATGATCATTCTTCAATATTATTTTTGGGTTTCATTGTGGCAATGAGCATTGTTCAATATCATTTTTGGGTTTCTTAGTGGTAATGAGCATCCTACAATATTATTTTTGGGTTTCATAGTGGTAATGAGCATTCTTCAATATTATTTTTGGGTTTTATAGTGGTAATGAGCATTCTTCAATATTATCATTGGGTTCTATAGTGGTAATGAGCATTCTTCAATATTATTTTTGGGTTTCATAGTGGTAATGAGCATTCTACAATATTATTTGTGGGTTTTATAGTGGTAATGAGCATTCTTCAATATTATCTTTGGGTTTTATAGTGGTAATGAGCATTGTTCAATATTATCTTTGGGTTTTATAGTGGTAATGAGCATTCTTCAATATTATCTTTGGGTTTTATAGTGGTAATGAGCATTCTTCAATATTATCTTTGGGTTTCATAGTGGTAATGAGCATTCTTCAATATTATTTGTGGGTTTTATAGTGATAATGAGCATTCTTCAATATTATCTTTGGGTTTTATAGTGGTAATGAGCATTCTTCAATATTATCTTTGGGTTTCATAGTGGTAATGAGCATTCTTCAATATTATTTTTGGGTTTTATAGTGGTAAACTTTAAAATCAACAACGTGGAAAGCATTTGTTTTGCTTTGAGTTTGATATTGCATGTCTTTGGAATGTAAACAATCGTCATGTGTTTCCTTTATCAATCTATAAATAGACATTATGGTGATTACAGTGGAATCAGCATGAGTCAACACCGAAGTCCTGGTCAATACTCTTCAACACCCAAGTCTAGGAAAACTGATTTTTTGGGATGGTTTGGGGTTTTTTTTTCTTGTTTTTCTTTTGCGCTCTTTAACATATGAATTATTGTTTTTCAATCTGGCACATTTTAATGACCAATCACTTCTGCCTGGCAATGACCATAATACAGTCTAGAAGACGTGCACTTATTTGAAGGTCTGATAACCAAATGTAATTATGGGCTTACTTAACATTGTTGAAATGGACAATATTTTGTATTGATTAGACAATACATCCATGACAACAATGAGATAACACTTTGGGTGATAAGACCTGAAAATAAGTATGTGTTGTGTCAATACAATTCATTATTTCTTTTTATTAAAAGTTTGTCATCAAGCAATGAATTAATTCCATTTAAAAAGTAATCGTGTACTCACCCTTTGAATGATCGTGTACTCACCCTTTGAATGATCGTGTACTCACCCTTTGAATGATCGTGTACTCACCCTTTGAATGATAGTGTACTCACCCTTTGAATGATAGTGTACTCACCCTTTGAATGATAGTGTACTCACCCTTTGAATGATCGTGTACTCACCCTTTGAATGGTCGATGTAGAATATCTGTTTTTGGAAACCCACCAGAAGATCACCCATGATGTTTAAGAAGCAGACAGAGGTCAGCGAGGGGTCAAGCATAATTTCTGTCATCAAAGCACCGTCTTCGTTCCAGATTTTGATAGCACCGTCATTGCTGGCGATAAAATTTTAAAAATAAATCTATTAAATAATTACAGCTTTCTACCAATCGCAGAATTATTCAACATCCCAATGACAAGATGATAAAATGAACAAGTCAATTCATATGTGACTCACCGATTCAAGACAGTGTTATGTCAGGGTGAATCTTTTGCTTACATCTAATTTCTCAGATTTACACCAGTCAAAAACAATAGTCAAGCAAGGTAGACGCTTCAACTGAATTCATCGACGTGGAATGGAAATCAACACAAAATTTCTTATTTGTGGCTATTATTTCAAGTTCCAGTACCCAGGTCATTCTGACATAATACTGCTTGTAGATGGTGGGGCACATATGTGTCCTGTCCCGTCAATCTGGTATTATTTTGGAAGGAATTTGTGGGAGAAAATTGTGTGTAAAATCGAAATGATCAGAATATCTAAATTTTAAGTTCTTTGTATTCTTTTCAAGGCTAAATTCACTCTTTGAGTCTCTATCCATTCCAACATAATACTGTTTTGTAACGTGAGGTCACATATGTACAACCGATGACAATGTTTTGTATGTTTGTCTCTGATGATGTCAAGACATTACTCAAAATAAAGCTTCTCCCGTCATATTTATTTAAAAACACCCAAAGTTTGAATCATTGCTTGTGATAAAAAAGTCGTGGCATTTTGGGTTATTCTTTAGTCATTTGTTGAGTTCATGTAGATTTAAGTAAACACATCTCTGTTGTCAATATGGCTTTTTTTGTGATGGATTTATTTATGTTTTTATTGTTTATGTTATTAGCTGAAAAAGGGTTTTGAGCCCAAAACGTTCAATGTTTGGTATTTTGTTCTTTGGTGAAGCTGTTTTATATTCATTTTTGTTTATTACTTTTTACAGTAAATCTTTTATCCCTATACACACTTACCTACAAGAGCAGAATATTTTCTGGTGAGGGCAGACGTCAACACCGATAACTGGGGCCAGATGTTCTGGTTTGTGGTGAACATCTATGACGTCAGCGTACAGTGGGAAGGCTGGATGGAAGGGAGAGAATCAAATGTCAGTTCAAAGGTCAGAGCACATAAAAAAGAATATGAAATAAATTGATATACATGTCTTGCCCAATACACTGATTAGTTTACAAAGAAACAACAATGTGAATATACGAAAACAGATCATATGGACGTTTCGGGTTTCCCCTTTATCAACAAAACAGGATGAATTAAACACTACAGACGAATGAGATAATGTGGTAGTGACGTTGTTATGATGAATATTCATCAGCAACATTTACACTAATTAGTTTACATGTCAATCTACAAAATTATCTCCCTTTTCTTTATGTTTCATTTTGACATCCCTGACATCTCACTAAGATTATATTTCAAAATTAAAGCTTTTATATAGCACAATATCCACTAAAAGTGCTCAAAGTGCTTTACAAAGGGTCCCCAGCCTACAATTGATGAGACATGATGCCTGTTAGGCAATATTACATTTTTTTTTCGGACAGAGACAATACGAACCTGAGTACAGTGAAAAAATGTGAGTGAAGAGCATTTACCAAGAACTTAACTGTGCGCCACTCGGAGCTCGAACTCAAGACCTTCCACTGAGAAGGCAGTCATACTACTAGACCACATAGCCGCACAGTAACTATTTATATGTCTTTATTTCTTGACTAAAGCTCACTTTTGGGACTCCCAGAGTTTTTGAATAGCCTAAAGTCAAGAGTTGATGTTACTCACTTCTTCCTTTGTTGAGTCCAGGGTCGTTTGTGATCTCTAACAGGTTAAAAATGATAGAACCACTCTCATGTCCCGTCACTAAGGTGTAACCCTGACAGGGGAGAGAACAACAGTGAGGCGGCTTTTAAATGTCAAACAAAAATTCATTCAACAATTACAACAACAACAACAAAAGAATAAAATTAAACATTTTTATGATCATTGATAATAGAAAACTTAATATGGAATGTTTCAGGTTCAAAGCCCTTCTTCAGACAGCAACAAAAACAACTATAAAGGTAATATTTTACGTAACATCAAGAGAAAAGGGATGAGAGGTTTTAGTCTTATTTTATCAGAATCAACGATGGCAAAAACTCGTGTTTGAAAAACATTCATGAAGTTATTTGTGAACGTGCAGACCTTTTTTTATTAACCTGATAACATTTGATGGTAACAACAGAATTAATACAATACTGTGTATCAGTCAGAAAACCAAAAACCTAGAAATAGACTTGGATTCACAAGACGTTTGGTTTTCACACAGGATGATATTACAAATATTCAACATAAAGAAGCGAATCAATTTTCATTGATTTATTATCAAACCTGAGGTATGATGTCATCTTGGTGTTTTTGAAGCAAAAGGAGTATATTATTTTAATTTTTTTTTATCTTTTATAAAATTGATTGATTTATCCTTTCATTTTCCCCTGAAAATTACGACGAATTGCATCATTCGTATGTAGTTTGTACAAATTCTAGACATTTGATAATTTTTTTATTTTTTGAAGTATCTATGGTTTGTTTTATTCTATTTTTTATTCAGATTTTTTTTTCCTTTTTCTCTTTAAGAAAAAAATAAATAATAAAAAATGAGCAATTATAAAGCACAAAATCCACTGTACATGTTCAAATCACTTTACAAGGTGTCTTTAGCCGACGGCAACAATTAACATGTAGGACGAGACATAACACTTGTTAGACAATATATTAATCTTTTCCGACAGAGACAATGCAGTTAAAGGCCAAGTACTCATTTATACCTGAGTACTGTGAGAGAATGTCAGTAAAGAGCTTTTTTCAAGTACTTCAACTATGCGCTGCTCGAACAGGACTCAAACCCTGGATCTTCCAATCTGAAGACAAGTGTCTTCCCAACAGACCAAACAGATGCACAGTTTTCTGTTCTTTGCTTGTTTGTTTTTTTTCTATTAGTAACTTCTAGTGGGTTCTTTTTTTCCTTTTTCTCTTTTTGTTTTTGTGTGTTTAAAATTTGACTTACGACACGTGCATGCGACATATTTATTTTTATGTGTTTTTATGTGTTTAAAATTTGACTTACGACGCGTGCGTAGGCCCTCAGATCCATGGCTGCATAGACTTCATGTTGTAACTCCAAGTCAGGGAGGGACCAAACCAGAATCTGCATCATGTCTTTCAGTTTATGAACAGTCATCAGGCATCCGTGCTCCATGTCATGGATCATGTCTAGAACCTTTGGGGGGAAAGGGAGGGGGGGAGTGGGGGGATTATGGGAAGGATGGATAGATTGAAATATTTCAGAGAATGGAAGTCTCTGACACTCAAGCAGCCTTATTAACCTTTTCCATACCAACTACAGAAAAATCCTCTCACATTCCTTACGATTCAATGAGTATTTCTCTTTTTCACTTTTGTTTGATACATTACAAAATTTGAATAAAAATCTTTGTTTAACTATAAAAAACTTAAGGCTGTTTTGTAAAACTTATCTTGCTGTACAAATTATGTATCAAAAATAGAATTCCTTCAGAGTCATTAGGCTCATGGAGCCGGCGTTTATCCCAGTTTCGATAGCATGAAACACTCAATAGCAATTGCTTGCTATCCTTTGGAGTCTAATGCAAAGTACTTCTGCCTGATCTAACAGAACCAGCTCCCTATTCACCGCTGGGTAGACAGGGGGAATCAGAAAAAATGTGATTGCACCTGGGATCAATCTTAGTCCCTTTGCTTGTGATGTGATAGCCCTTACCAACAGCAACCCTTTACATGTAGGATGAGATGCCTGTGATGTGATAGCCCTTGCCAACAGCAACCCTTTACATGTAGGACGAGACATACTTACCGGATCTTTTCCTGTTTTGAATTCCAGATACTTGTGACCTTTGACCACTGGATCCATGAAGAGGATGCGACCGTCCTGGGTTGTGGGAAAATAAAGCAACCAATTCAAAATAAAGCATCTACCAATAACAATAACCAAATATGACCTTCCATTATCCTGACTGCACGAGTCGAGATCTTTTCTCCTGCCTATGTTGTTTGCTGAAGAAGGCTTCAAGCCCAAAACGTTCAAAGTTATTTTTACAGAAGGACTGAAAGCACAAGCTTTAAATCACATAATGATTCTGTGATTTCAACAACCCCTATCCATGGATTAAACCATTTCATTCGATGCATGCGATCCCAAAGAATCATCATCACTTCCAGTCCTGTCAGGTGTACCTAAGGGAACAGTTTTAGGCCCACTTTTTTGTTTAGGATATATCTTAATGATACCCCAAGTTAAGTATCAAAAGGATAAAAAAATTCAACTTTCTGCAGATGATAGCCTTCTCTATAGAGAAATTCAAAAGGTTACAGATATACTTCAAGAAGACCTCGATAGGCTACAATCAAAGGAGACAAAATGGAATAAAATTCCCTGCCAGAAAATATCTGAAGCATTAATGGCCAAATGAAGTTCAACCAAAAAAATAGATAAATGATCAAAATGAAGGCTTAGGCATGTCCATCTGTCCTCACCACACTTACAGTCGCCATTATCTTTGGCCACACGAAGTTGTAACTTGAACTATTGAAGTTGAAGGTGTCCAATCCATTTTACAGTCGTCCACATCCATTGGGTTAGTATTCATCTCAACAACATCTTTGGAAAAGTCAGACTCACCTCAAGGCCCAATAGAATCTCAACAACATCTTTGGAAAAGTCAGACTCACCTCAAGGCCCATTAGAAGGTAGGAATCCCGGATGGGACAACAAGGTCCTTCTTCTGTCCACAAAATGGCTGTAGAATTGAGGATGGAGACACAACAACAATTGGCCAGTGCTTCGTTACCGCCTCCATTTTCTGTGGCTCTGTGGGTCGGCGCTGGTTTGTTGATTGAAATGCTGGTGAAGATAAATAATCAGAATAAAGTTATGCCTTACTAAAAGCTTGAATAAATTTGGGTTTAGAGTCAGTCACAGCAAATCATCGAATGAAATGTGTCCAGACATCTCAAAATGGTATTATGTCGGGGTGACCTTGACTGTTTACATTTAAATCTATGTCTATGTCATAGAATTAATTTCTGCACTGGAGAATCAAAGTTATAAATATCATCATCATCATCATCATCATCATCATCATCATCATCATCATCATCATCATCATCATCATCATCATCATCATCATCTCCTCATTATTATATTATTATTATTATTATTATTATTATTATTATTATTATTATTATTATTATTATTTATTATTATTATCATTATCATTATCATTATTATTATTATTATTATATTATTATTATTATTATTATTATTATACATTATTATTATTAATATCATTATCATTATTATTACTATTGTAATCATTATTATTATTTTTACCATTATCCTTATTGACCAATAAATGTTATATTTAATATACCAGTACTCATCCACAGAAGATGACTTACAACTTATGATAAACTTCTGCAGTAAATCTTGACATTTCCCACTTTCACCAATGAAATTACAAGATAAATGTTAAAAAGAGTTGATTTTCTACAAACTTTTGGTTACTTCTGTTTTCAAATCAACTGTTATTGTGCATTACCTGGATGGGTCAAAACTTTCCTGGTTTCCTCTCCCATGGCCAGAGTAGGAGACCATTGTCTGCATTCCCAGCACATCCCACACAGCAATTCGACATGATGGGTCCGTTCTAGAAAAGGGAGATAACAATTGATGACCTTGATAGAATGTATTAACCAAACAGTAGGAACTGTAACCTTTTCATTTAATTGTTCTTCAGAGGGATAAAAGGATTAAGAGTAAGGTAAAAAAATGAGTATTTTTCTAAAATTAAATAATTATTGCCCAACATGTGCTTATCTACAGGCCTGATGACGAATATAGTTGACTCATTAATGCCGTGGAAACACTCTCAAAACCAAAGCAAAATATTGTCATTTACAACAATGATAAATCAAGCCCTTCATTGCGTTTGGTTATCAGACCTGTGAATATGTGTACTTGGGCATAGCAAAGCAGCTTTCAAGCCTAGGTATTTTATATAAATCCGAAGGAAGAAATTGTTGATAGATTTTTTTATTACAAAAATCCACCACAGTAGTTGGTGAGTAGTAGTAATAGTAATAGTCCTCTTGAGTCAGAGATTATCCTAGTTTCTGTAACCTGAAATGAGCAAGAGCATTTTCTTGCTACCCTTTGGATCGGATGCTTGCCTTTTGCAAAGTATTTTCCACCAGACCTAACAGACCCAGCTACCCAATCACTGCTGGGTGGACAGGGAGGTCAGAAATATCAACTTCACTTGAGATCAATCTCAATTCCCTTGAGTTTGAAGCCAGTGCTCTACCATCTGACCTTATGGGACCTCCTTTTATAAGGACTCAGAGTGGGATTCAAACCCAAGGCCTTCCAATCTAAAGGCAAGTGTCAAACCACAAGACTACAAAGGCGTAGAAGACAGGAAATTACAAGTAAAGGAGATGTACAAACCGTGTTGTGTAAACCCAAATCTCGTGAGGGTTGATGAGTATAAATATGACGTTAAACTCTCGGCTGTAACACACACTCAACACACGCTGGAGAGGTGAAATACTTGGTGGGGGTAACACGGTACACAGGTTTTTGTTGTTGCTTCTTGCCATCAATCGGACACTGAATTGTACATTGATAGAATAATAAAAAAAAAAAAAAAAAAAATAATAATAATAATAATAATAATAATAATAATAATAATAATAAAAATAATAATAATAATAATAATAACAATAATAATAATAATAAATATGATGATGATGATGATTATAATAATATTAATAATAATAATAATGATGATAATAATAATAATAATAATAATAATAATAATAATAATAATAATAATAATAATAATAATAATAATAATAATAATAATAAAAAATAATAATAATAATAATAATGATGATGATGATGATGATGATGATGATGATGATGATGATGATGATGATGATGATAACAGTGTATATTTCAATAGCAAAAACATCTCATGCAATATGAGCTCTAGCCACTTTACAAAAATAATAATTAGAGAACGACCATAATTATTAGATTTAGATGTACACATATACCAATATTCAGGACATCATCAACATATAAATACATGCAAATGTTACAAATGTATATCAAAAGTTAACCCTTCGAAATCTTTTCTCAAGTAAAATGTGATAAAATGTAATCAAAGAAACGGCATAATAAACCAAATTACACGGGCCAATTTAAGAACAAATTACAACTGCTGATATCTCAAAACTTCATAGACTTTTGGAGCCATTAAGCTGATGGAGTCGGAGTTTATGCCAGTTTCTATAGCATGAAACAGACAATAGCAATGGCTTGTCACTCTTTCAATAGAACGCTAGTCTATCGCAAAGTACTTTCCACCAGATCAAACAGATCCAGCTACCCAATCACTGCTGGATAGACAAGGGGGTCTGAAAAAAAAATCTAAACTTCACCTAGGATCGATCTCAGTCCCTTTGCGTGTGAATCGAGTGCTCTTATCAACTAAAATATCAGGACCTCTGACCTCCATGTCAAAACCTGTCAAGATCTAACAATGTCACGCATCCAATGTAATTCCCAGTGACAAGTTCATCCAGACATGAGAACAGTTTGAGGCAGCAGATCACAAAATGTATTAGACATTTCCAACATCAACATGACAGTTACGAATAACTAGTCTTCAAATAGTGACATTGGTCGAACATTTTACTTTCTATTTGTAAATAGAAATGTTAAAGTTTTGTTTTAAGATTGACTTGCAGAGATAGAAATAGTTTATTTTAAACATTTTGTATTCCAATCCAACAAACTACAAACCTGTTGTCATCCAGAATGGCCATCAACCTGGTTGTCTTTCCCTTGCATCCCACCAGGGACATTTTATTGACTTTGCTTCTGGCCATGGCCCAGAACTGGAGGCTGTAGTTGAGATTCCAAAGAGTTATCGCCCTTTGAGTGCTCAGGAATAGCAGATTGTCATCGGTGAGGCCCATCCACATGACACCATCGGTGGACACGACCAGACTGGGGAAATGGGGACAAAATCAAAATCTACAAGTCAAAGTTTCAGTACAATAAAAATAATAGATGAAAATATAAATTTTAAAATTTCCCTTAATGAAATTACAAAATGACTGACAATATCATGTACAAAATATTATATAAAAATACCATTTCCAAATGGTTTACAATATCATGTACAAAATGTTATATAAAAATACCATTTCCAAATGGTTTACAATATCATGTACAAAATGTTATATAAAAATACCAATACAAAATAGGATTAATTCCGTAAAAATGAACAGAAATGTCAAAATGTTTACTTTTGTCACTCAAAGATTCGATATTTATTTTCCTCAATAAATCACAAACTTCATCCACATCTCGTATTTCAAACCAAAACCTCCAATGTTAGCATCTACCAAATTTCCTGGACTATAGACACAACCAGCTATAAACCACCCAACCCCATTTTATTACTTTTTTAACATCAATTTTATCCGACCATAATCCATGCCGGGCCAAAAGCAGCATTTTCTTGACTTAGTTGTTTATTAGTTACAATATCAATTAATTACAAAAACCATGAAGTCTACACACACTTGACTGATACAGACATCATCATCACCATCATCATCATCATCATCATCACCATCATCATCATCATCATCATCATCATCATCATAATCATCACTATCATCATCATCACCATAATAATAATAATAATAATAATAATAATAATAATAATAATAATAATAATAATAATAATAATAATAATAATAATAATAATAATAATAATAAGGCAAGTGTAGAATGAGACATGATGCCTAGCTGTTTAGCAGCATTGTCCCTGTCAGAAAAAATTGTTATATCGCCTAACAGGCATCATGTCTCGCTCTAAATGTTACATTTTGCTGTTGGTCAGGGGCCCTTTGTAAACCGCATTGAGCACATTTAGTGGATAGTGCGCGATATAAAAGCTCAAGTTTATTGGTTTTTTTACATGTTACGTGTTGCTTTTGTTAAGGACCCTTTGTAAAGTGCTTTGAGCACATTGAGTAGACATTGGTCCAGAATGGCGTCCCACCTATAGAGTGTGTCCATGGTGTCCAATGACCACAGTCGGACTGTGCCATCCAGGGAACACGTGATGACAATACTAGATGTGTAGGGGTGAAGGGTCAGGTTGGTCACAGCCCTGGAGTGACCACGGAACGTGTGAACAAGACCACCCATCAAACTCCACACTTTGACTGAAAAAAGAAAACAGAAAAAAAATTATTAAATTGCATTTCTTTGTCTTTAAAAATACTCATCAACTTGGGTCAATGACACCTAGTTTTTTTGCAAGCAGTAAATAAATAATAGACAGGTTGTGGAATTCCTCAGTTTGGGTTTTGACTCAGCTTTTATAGGTAAAAAAAATGAGAGCATCAAGTTTATCCTTGAGACAATTGGACACAATTTAAGCCAAGACTAAGTCCTTTGGAGTTACGTACCTTCACAATCTATGGATGATGTCACCAGGACACTTGCATTTCGAGAGTAACGGCATCCAGTGATGGACATCATGTGTGCTCTGTGTAAAAAAAAATATCGTGAAATCATCCAGGAAAAAAACCCTAAAAAAAAGACACATTCGCCTTGATGACCAATAATTAGTTGTTACCAACACACTTGAATTCAAACAAAGTAATATCAAGTTGCTGGAAACTGTGGACTGGAAAAATTAATAAACACTTTAATTCAAACAAAGTAATATCAAGTTGCTGGAAACTGTGGACTGTAAAAATTAATAAACACTTGAATTCAAACAAAGTAATATCAAGTTGCTAGAAACTGTGGACTGGAAAAAGTAATAAACACTTGAATTCAAACAAAGTAATATCAAGTTGCTAGAAACTGTGGATTGTAAAAATTAATAAACACTTGAATTCAAACAAAGTAATATCAAGTTGCTAGAAACTGTGGATTGTAAAAATTAATAAACACTTGAATTCAAACAAAGTAATATCAAGTTGCTGGAAACTGTGGACTGGAAAAATTAATAAACACTTGAATTCAAACAAAGTAATATCAAGTTGCTAGAAAACTGTGGACTGGAAAAATTAATAAACAAAAGTAAATATATCAGTTTAAAGAAAAAAGAGCAAAATGAAAATTACGGAATGTTTCGGGCGAAAACCCCTTCTTCAGCCAACAACAAAATATAATTTAAAAAGAACAATACCTTACTTATTTACTACTATTATTTTTGTTATTACTATGATTTTTGTTATTATTATTATTATTATTATTATTATTATTATTATTATTATTATTATTATTATTATTATTATTATTATTATTATTATTATTATTATTATTATTATTATTATTATCATTTTTATTATTATCTGATTATTGAAATAATATTGATAGTGTAAAATTGGCACAGAATAAAAACAAAACATGGGAATGATTTGAAACTCACACAGATATCAAAAATACATTCATCGTATATCAGAAATACATTCATCGGATATCAGAAATACATCCATCGGATATCAGAAAAACATTCATCAGATATCAGAAATACATCCATCGGATATCAGAAAAACATTCATCAGATATCAAAAATACATCCATCAGATATCAGAAATACATCCATCTATTTATCCATATAGTCAGTATTGCGATGAATGTATTTTTTAAACAACGTTGGGAAATTTGGGGTCCCAATGGTTCAGTTGGTAGAGCACTCGCTTTACACACAAAGGAACAAAGATCAGTAGAGATATTTTTTTCTGACCCCAATGTCCAACCAGCAGTGATCAGGTAGCTAGGTCTGTTAGATCTGATAGAAAGTACTTTGCGACAGATAAGGGTCGCAAGCAATTGTAATTGTCCATTTCACGCTATAGAAAATGGAATAAACTCGGGTTTGACGGGTCCAAAAGCCCTGAAGGACTCCTTTAGATGAAGTGAGTAGAAAAGTGCCAGAAGACAATAGAGAATAAAAAAAAGGACTCCTTTAGGAATTTAGAATTTTACAAAAGTGAAGAATTTTTACCTTTCAAATTTAAAAAGCAATTTTCCCACCAGATCATAGACATGCAGGTCTGTGTCACTACAACAGTAAAGATGCTCCAAGTGGTAATCTAATTCTACACGCTTCACCCAGCTTCCACCAACATTGGGGAGCTCATACCTGGGACGAGAGGATAAACAAACACATTTGATCTCTTACTGAGTTTGCTGATAAATATAGATTCGGCTCAGTGTTTTATCAATAATGATGGTGGTCGTGATGATGATGATGATGATGATGATGATGATGATGATGATGATATTGATGATGACGATGATAAAATGGAAATACTATTTTATACTTATGGCAAAATAAGTCAGTTCATAATACATTAATAATGACAATGAGTTTTATTAATCGACTCACTTCAATGAAAGTCACATTAATAATGACAATGAGTTTTATTAATCGACTCACTTCAATGAAAGTCACATTAATAATGACAATGAGTTTTATCAATCAACTCACTTCAATGAAAGTCCATAATTTGCAAGAGGTTTCAACTCTGTGTAGGATTTCCCACTTTGTTGATGAAATCTCCACACCTGGACAAATTGATAATAAAAAAATAATTATTCTACCCCTTGTCCAAGTGATACCAAGCTGATAGAAGATGTGGACTGTAAAAAGTAATTAATATTACATTGTGAAACAAGAACAAAATACCAAACACGGAAGTTTTGGGCTCAAAACCCTTCTTGTGCCAACAACAACCAAAAAAACAATGAAAACATAAAGACACTACAAAAAACGCAGATCGACGTTTTTGATTTTTCAATAGCACAGCACTGTGTACAGAGCATAAAATGACAATTCAGCCATTGTATCCTTTTTAGAAGATAACCTAGGAGTTAAAAAATTTCTTTTCTCTCCAACAAGCATCAGGTTTTTACAAAAAATAGATATTGATACGTAATTCTATTCTGAAAATGATGATAAATCTTGATGCCACATCGTTAAATTCAAAAACCAATCTTTGTTTTTGAAAAAAAAATACATTTAGAAAAAAAAAATAATACAGGTGATGTCGATGGAGGGGGGGGGGGGGTGAGGGGGTGGGGGGGGGGATGATAATGAGATTTTGAGCTCAAATATTGAATTTTTGGAGCTGTTCCCAACGCTCACTCCAAGGTCGAGCACAGCAGCATTGGGAACTCAGTCTAAATTCCAAGAACTTTATATTTAAGATTGTTTGACCAGTGTCAATTATTTCATGATTAAAATGTCAGTATTTTTCTTTACTTTATCATTTTCCATGTGTTTTGTGAGTGGCTGTCCTGAGTTAGACCAAAGTCCAAAGTGTCATTTTTTGTATCGTTTTGTTATAGGAGTCACATTTACCCTGTCTGTTTTGTTTGCATAAAAACAGAACATGCTAAAGAGGTGACTTTCCACAGACATTCAGTATACGTGTGGACACACAATACGTGTGGACACACAATACGTGTGGACACCAATACAGACTATAGAACATGTGTGGACACCCAATACAGACTATAGAACATGTGTGGACACCCAATACAGACTATAGAACATGTGTGGACACCAATACAGACTATAGAACACGTGTGGACACCCAATACAGACTATAGAACACATGTGGACACCCAATACAGACTATAGAACATGTGTGGACACCCAATACAGACTATAGAACATGTGTGGACACCCAATACAGACTATAGAACACATGTGGACACCCAATACAGACTACAGAACATGTGTGGACACCCAACACAGACTATAGAACACGTGTGGACACCCAATACAGACTACAGAACATGTGTGGACACCCAACACAGACTATAGAACACGTGTGGACACCCAACACAGACTATAGAACACGTGTGGACACACAATACAGACTATATAACACATTCTCTTGGAATGTAACTTGAGACAGACATGCACTGGCACTGACTTAAGAACCTGCAGCTCAGAGGTTGTGAAATCGATCCAGCACTGGTGTGAAACGATATCATATGACGATTTTATCAAAATATTACCTTTGTCATAATTACCCTGATATAAATATTACCTTTGTCATAATTACTCTGATATAAATATTACCTTTGTCACAATTACCCTGATATAAATATTACCTTTGTCACAAGTACCCTGACATAAATATTACCTTTGTCATAATTACCTTGACATAACTATAACCTTTGTCACAATTACCCTAATATTAATATTACCTTTGTCCCACCGACTCCTCCAGTGATTAACTCGTCTCTAACTGGATTGAACAGCATGAACAAGACAGACCTGAGGTCAGCGCTGACAGAACATGTTTCAAAGAAGTCTCTGTTATAAACCTGGTGGGAAAAGAACAAATGAAATAAAAAACTGGTTTGAAAAGTATTCTTATGTCATTATATTATTACAAGAGTCATTTGTAGCTAGGCAACAAGATGGCCGAGTAGATAAGGCATTGCCCTTCTGCTCAGTGAACCAAGGGTTCAAGAAAGTCAAAAGTTGCTTTGATTTGTTTCTTACAAGATTTAAAAGGTTCAATCAGAAAGGCAAATGTTGCTTTGATGACGTCGTAAGGAATATCAAAAGTCAATATTGAAAGTTGGTTATTAGGGCCAACCTATGACTAGTGATGTCAGTTTGAGCTTCTTCTCACTAACCAATCAAATGATAGTAAATATTACAAAAAAGTATAATTATTCTGCCAGTCTTATTATTTTCCATAAGTAAATTCCTGCACTATTTGTATTTTGTAGCAGTATTGAAAAACTTTTGTAGAGCTTTAAATCACAAAGCATTTTACAATACATTATGATCCTAGTCGCCTAATTCATGCTTTTTGTATAAATTGGCGGAATGCCATCAGTGTCACTATCACAGGAAACAAGCAGCAAAACCAAAACAAAACAAATTGATTACATTATTGTAATCTTGTGTAAGAATTGACAAGGGATATTCTTTCAATGTCTTATCTACTATATTTTCAAAATATAAAAGGTTACAAAGAACACGATAATTGATCGATTTACCTTCAAAGAGAAATCTTTTCCGAGCACAAAGTAGCAATTGTATTTCTTAGCATAGATCATGTTTGTGATCAACCCATACTCGTACTTTGGATAAGAAAGTGCCCTGGTTACTGAAAAGAAATAATAATTAATTGTTAATCATTAACCATTAATTTGAATCATTAATCAGTAGGCATTAATGGTTTTGCAGCTTTGTAATCTTATGGCAAGGCACTCACGTTCATACCAGTAGGTCCTTGGATTAAGTCCTGCTGTAGACTTCACAATGTTGAGACCTTGTTCTTCACTTATTTCTTCTTTCACTGCACTCAGGTGTAAAATGAAGACCTCGCCAGTGGCATCAATGTCTGCATCGAATACGGTAAAAGAGTTTCAATGTCTCATCCTGGATGTGGGTAGGTTTTGGCTAGGAATTCCTTGTGAAACGCACTGAGAATGTTAATGGATTATGCCCTGCAACTGTATCCTCTATGGCATACCTTGTCAGCAGCAACTAGACAATTTCATATCACAATTGAGCTCACATTGATCATTTCTTGATCCCAAGGCAGCCAAATGGGTATAACGTATGACACACAGAAGGGATTGGGGTGATGGATCCAATGCCATTAAAGCTCGTGTATAACGGTCTCAGTTGCAACGGTAGCTCGGCTACAACGGGAAATTGTTAAATTCCCGTTCTACAGCCTGTATAATTCATATAAATCATGCATGGCCGTGGAAAGGGTGGAAAGCAGAGGAAAGGTTGAAGATAGAATTAATTGTTGCATTGTTTAAACAGCCTTGTGTCCTGAAGTAAGTGGAGAAGGGAGTGAGGCATGGTGATAGGGGTGTGCGTGTGTGTGGGGTGGGGGGGGGGGGGGGGGTTATAGGAATTAAAGTCACACTCACGTCGTCTGATTGATTTATTTAGGTAAGTAACTCAAAATGGGTTTTTTAAAATTTCCCTCAGAAAAGCTTGCCTTCAAATTCCTTATGCATGGATATAATGGGACTCGGATACAACAGGGATTATTGCTGGTCCCACTATCCATGTTGTATCCGAGTTCCACTGTATTTGTTCATTTGACGACAAAGGATCATTCCAGTTTGCTCATCTCAATAAAGAAATTTATCTTCTTGATGACTTGGAAAAAAATTCATACAACAATTAATGAAGTACAAATTTCATTCCAATGACCAGCATGAATTCCAATTATTCAGTATAAAACATATTGAGAAAAAATTCAATCAAAGATTGTTCCAATTACGTGGCTGTTCCGATAAAGCAGAATTCCAATTGCCAGTTTCAACTGTTATTATCTAGTTTGCTCCCCTTTCTATTATTATGAACATGGTTGATAATTTGACTGTTTAACTATTTTAACCTTTTCAGTCTCTGATGTAGAAGGAAAATATTTTCAAAGAAAATAAAAATGATAAAAGTGGATTTTAAAAAAGATCTAAGTTACCTCTGTGATCAACGGCATCTCGTTTCCATGCTGTTACACCTTTAGAGTCGATGATTATAAATTGTCTCATTCGTGCGTTGTAGGTAACTGAAAGAACAAATTTCACATTTTATCATATGACAATTACCTACAATACTACAATTTTTTGGAATATTGTGATATTTAATCCATCTATATTCTTCATGGACAATTAAGCCATCAATAATGATATACAATAATAGTTCTAAAGGGCATAATCTGATGTGCCGATGCAAACGAAAAAGAAAAATTAAAAATGTACTTCTCCATTTATATGTCCATCAGACTGACGTTTATTTATTCGCTAGTCTGATAACCCAAATTGCTAAGGGCTCATTTTGTAACGGAAATAGGCTACCCTCAAAACAACGAAAATATTAATAGGTATTGTCCGTAACAAAAATGTTAATACAAGCCCATTATCACATTCGGTTATCAGTCCTGCAAATATGTGCACTTTAATATTTAAACGTTCAGGGGGTATAAAATATAACAAAACATAAGAAGAAAAAAATCCATACCACCCATGATATCCGTGCTTCTTTTTCCATGCTCATAGCTTGCCCTTGGAATAAGACCGTAAGGGACAGACATGTACTGATCTGATGTTTTGATTTGTGGGGATTCAATGTTCGAGCCACTACCAGCAGATCCAACAGATCTAGCCTCTTGTTTTTGAGCAATAGACTCTTTGATTTGCTGCAAAAACTTGTCATCGTGATGATCAAAACTCAGTTTTGCCGCCAATTCTCCGTCTTCTAGAGGTAAATCTAACCCTTCGTCATTGTAACAGTCTTCAATATCAGATTCAGAATCATCTGCAGATAAGCTTCGCCTGGTATCAAATCCAGCCCCTTCAACACTCCCATACGAATCTTCACCATCGCTTCTATCGCCATGTCTAGGTGATTTACCCTTGCCGCCATCACCGATATCGAGAAGCGTTAAATCCATTTTAATATCTTATCTGAAACGTCAAACAATCATGTCGAAATACCAAAGTATACACATAATGGGGAAAAGATCAAAATTATTGTCCCTGTAGAGCTTCCTTAAACAATTAAAGAGATGCGATCAGGCTCCATGTTCAATGAAGCCTAAGCATTCATTCGGCCATGTTTGTTTATAGATAGCAACGAGCTCCATTAGCCGGGAAATGTTACGGTAACGCAAAGAATTTTCTATCAGAATATTTTTTCCCTTGATTTATACCTAGGAACTTATTAGGGTGTAAAAGAACGAGCGTTTGTTTCCGACTCTCTATCTATCGGTATGTCGGTCTTTATTCATCCACACATCAACAAAAAAAAATAAATAATAATAATAATAAATAGATAGATAAATGTAAAATAAACAACTAGATATAGATCTTTAGGAGAATTATGAAATATTCACAAAAGTAAAAACAAACATTTTAAAATTAGCTTTTAAAGGCTAGTGTGTTTTGTTTTTATTTTATTGTTGATTTTATTGTTTTTTGGTTGGTTTTCTTTTCGTTTTTTGGGGTTGTGTGTGTGTGTGCGCGCGCGCGCGCGTGTGTGTGTGTGTGTGTTTGATTTTTTAAGGAGGGGAAGGGGTGGGGGGGGGGCGGGGCAATTGTTTATTTTTATGCTTTTGGTCACTGGCGGTCGGTCAATAGAGCGAAGTTGTTTTGTGCCGCCCTATATTTTCCGTAGATGAGCATGTCAACCAAACAAAAAACTTCAATTTTAAAATTTTGATAAAATTAAAAATTTAGCACATACTGCTTTTTGTTTTGAATTTAATATTTGATGACTCGTGCGTCGCTCCACGAAGGTGGCGTCAAATCGGCACGTTTCATCTTTCCCCCGTTGCCTGCGCGGGGTGACAATGAGCGGAGGGTGTGGTGTGGCGGGGAAGTATTTTTGTTTATATGAGCCAGTCTTCGTTTGGCCGTCCTGTCCTTATCCTATACTCTGTTGTACCTTGAAGAAAGTTAGTTACCACTCCCCAATCTCCCTCCACCCTCCCTCCCCAACTAACTATTGTCTTTCACTGCTAAAATAATTAGGGCAAGACGGCGATGCACGCCCTGAGGTCCTACTTGGGATAAATTAAAACCATATCAGTTTTATCACTAAAAGAAGAGGCTTTGCTTCACTAAGATATACGGATGAAGAGAATGGCAATTAATATATATTTTGTCATTGTTAGTTTTGCTTAAATATATATTAAATATAAAAAAGAACAGTAAACAAAGTATGCACCGAGAAGAGCCCCATGGTTCTATAAATAAAAATCCCTGACCCAACGGAGTCCTTCATCCCCACACACTCCCAACCGATCACTACTCAACTTGTATTGTGTGCCTTTTCTACTACTAATAGAATAATTATAAAGATGTCGCTGATTGTGTGTGAAGTTAACAAGTGCTTTGCGTTTGGAATTTAATGTGTATTTTTAATTTTAATTATTCTAAAGTTGTGTGCCATACCGTTAGTATTCAGAGAAAATGTCTTATCGCTGTTGTCATTGTTTATGAAACCTCCCTGTTTTTATCTTTGGAAAATTTCTTGAATCATTTAATTTTAAAAGTTATTTCTGTAATTTGTAACCAATCATGAATCATGTTGATTTTTTAATTGAAAATCGATTCCGACACTTATCCCCTCAAGAGAAAATAGTGGTGAAAGATTTAGGTCCACACAAACCAGTGAATTTTAACTTAGTTTCTAACACACCGAGGAGACAGCGCCGATTTAATAATGATTATTTTAAAACTGTTGAATGGCTTACTGCCAGTGAAAGCCGTAAAACGCTTCATTGTTTTTATTGCTTGATTTTTGGTGATGTATGCTCTAAGTGGACAACAGGAGGGTTCAGTGATATTGCGCACATCTCTCAGGCACTGAAGAAACATTCTGAATCAAAAAGCCATGTCACAAATGCTGTTAAATATAAACTTTTCAACGTTGTAGACATAAGAAATCAGTTGGAAACAGGACATGCTGCGTCTGTGAGTCGTTATAATGAACAGGTGAAAGTTAACAGACAAGTTTTATCCAAGATAATTGATGCTCTTTTGTTTTGTGGTGTACATGAAATAGCCCTTAGAGGTCATGATGAAAGCACTGAATCATACAATCGTGGAGTTTTTTTTAGATCTTATAAAGCGAGATGCTAAAAATGATCCATTGCTTGCAAATCATTTGGAGACAGCAACTGTAGCGCGCGATACGTCTAAGGAGACGCAAAACGAGCTCCTAAACTGTATTTACAATATTTATTTGGAAGAATTGAAAAGTGATATTACAAATACAAAGTTTGTTTCGGTTCAAGCAGATGAGGCCACGGATGCAGGAAAACGTACACAGTTCGTTATTATTTTAAGATTTTTAAAGGAAGGGAAACTGGTTGAAAGGTTTTTAGAATTTGTTGAAGTCAGTGATAGGACAGCTGACGGACTAGCAACAACTCTGACGGAAGCTCTTGAGAAACTAGATGTGAAGGAGAAATTAATTGCTCAGACATATGATGGAGCAGCTGTGATGTCTGGCCGACTTTCTGGGGTTCAGGCAAAGCTCAAAGAAACATTTCCGAACGCTGTTTTTACTTATTGTTACGCCCACCAGTTAAATTTAGTATTAAAACAAGCGTGTTCACGTATTAGAGGCTGTAAAATTTTCTTTGCAAACATTATAGCATTTTCCACTTTTTTCTCTCATTCTTCAAAACGAGTCGACGCCTTCCGTCAATTTTGCCAACGCGCCCTACCCACGCCCTCAGAGACTCGCTGGAATTTCCAATCCCGTCTTATTGCTAGTATAGCGGCCCAGAAGGAGGAACTTATCAGCCTTTTTGAGAAAATATTAGACAAAGATTGGGACGATGATACAACTCAAAAAGCATCTGGCCTTTTAAACATTTTAACAAATGAAACATTCGTTTTTTTCCTCAATGTTTTCAACAAAATCTTTATGAATGTTGACATATTATTTGGAATACTCCAGAGACGCCCACTTGATTTGCACATGTGTGAAAGGGCAATAAACACATTTCAGGATGCAGTTTCTTCCATTAGGATGGAAATCAGTTCATATTTACCAGAAGAGCAACATCAAGCTAAAAGAAGAAGAGATGACAGAAGTGAAAATAAGTTGGCAGCCATTGAAGCATGCGACATAATAGCAAATCAAATTACCGATAGGTTTAGTCAGCATAACGCAGTCATTTCATTTAACCTCCTCAATGTAGACAATTTTCCGACCTTCGTTCATTCCTTTCCCACAAATTTAATATCAGAAGCAGTAACATATTACCCAATTCTTCATAAACCTAAACTGACGACAGAATTAGAAGTTCTTTATTCAAATAATACCTTTACTCAATGCGAATCAATGATCGAGTTGCACCGATTGATATGCACCTCTGAATTAGGAACAACATTCGTTGAAGTCACGAAATTTTTGGAGATAGCGCTTACCACACCAATGACAACAGCGGAGGCAGAAAGATCGTTTAGTACTCTGAAAAGGATTAAAACAGCTTCACGTGCCACAATGGGCCAGGATCGTCTCAAAGCTCTGACCTGCATCACAATCCATAAGGATACGATAGGATCTATTAACAACTTCATTAATCGAGTCATAGACCATTTTGCCTTACAGAAAGATCGACGAATGGACCTCTTGTACAAATAGTACACGCCATTGACGTGAGTAAGTCTCGTTAATATTCTAACACATACACATACACGCACACACAAATACACGCACATATGCAAACATATGCTCACATAAAGACAAGCAATACCCCCCTCCACACATACACACACGCACACACACACACACACACACACACACACACACATACAAAGTAGGTCAAATTTAGTTAAATTAACTAGACCAATAAAATTTGATACTGTATTTCGGATTTGTGCCGCCTTAAATACAAGGTGACCAACCGCCCCTGCTTTTGGTCTCTTTATTTTTTGGTCCATTTGTTTGCTTTTTCTCTATTTCATTGGTTCGTCTTATTTCCGTGTTTTTATTTTTGCTTTTTAGTTTGTTGTTGTTGTTGTTGCTGATGTTGTTATTGTTGTGGTTGTAGTTGTTGTTGTTGTTGTTGTTGTTGTTGTTGTTGTTGTTGTTGTTGTTGTTCTTGTTCTTATTCTTGTTGTGATATATGTTGTTCTTTTGTTTTGCTTTGTTTTGTTTTGTTTGTTTTTTGTTTTGTCTTTTTGTCTTGTTTTGTTTTGAATTCGGTTCTTTGTTTGTTTGTTTGATTTTTAGGTAGTTTTTTTTTTGTTTGTTTTAGTGTGTGTGTGTGTGTGTGTGTGTGTGTGTGTATATATATATATATAAGTGTGTGTGTACGTGTGTGCGTGTGTGTTTGTTTCTTTCTTTGTATTTTGTTTTTTTGTTGTTGTTTTTTGGGTGTGGGTGTTTATTTTGTTGTTTTTTTTAATGTGTTTGTTTGTTTCTTCCTGTAAACTAGAATTAACTTTTTTAAGGACTATTCTCATTTTAAAAAACACAATATTTTCAAATATAATGTTACCCAATTTTCTCATAGTCGCATCATTACACTCAACTACGTGCTCATTATACAGTAAATGTGGACTGGACCTGAAGTAGTTCGGACAGAAATTGACATTTGATTCGCACCAAACATCAAAATGCTAAAATATCTGAATGAATTTTTACTGTCCAGTTAACGTAATAGAAACTGGGATAAACTCCGGTTTCTTTGCCTTTTTGATTCAGAAGGACAACTTTCATCTTATTATTTTAAAAGGTGTCATCATGGGTTCAAACCCACATCATTCACGCATTATTTTGAAACGCTATCAAGCAAACCACTGTGACACCAATGACTGACATTCTATCAGTGTTGAGTGTCTATCGAATATTTAATGAAACTCTCTCATGCTAAAACAAATATTGGACAAAATGTTGACACATCTTCAAGCCCGTACAAACACGATCGTTTTCTCCATTAAATCTACATCTCAAGACTTGTCAAAATATAAGAACTCTTCAAAAAATTAAGGGAAGCCACTTTAATCTACAATAATATTATAATTAGTAGCTTGAGATTTCAAGTACAAGAAATTTGAATTAATTGGCGTTTGCTAGCTACTCCGTGAGATGTTGACAGATTTCATTAAAACATTTTACATGACTCCAAACTCAAACGAGTACGCCATACACCAGCCACTGTAGAGACAGTCAGATTGTAAAATTATCGCATTTTAGGCCTATGTTATGCTTACAAAATCGAAAATGTTTTAATAGATTAGGATTTACTTATAAACTACACAGGCTATAGCCTCGGGCCCCAACTTTCTTGAGCGCTTTCGAAATATGGTTGTCCTCGTGAACAATTGTCATATATACGCTCTATGGGTAAATCTGTGGATCAAATATCAACCCATGAATCATAAAGAGTTTTTTACAAGCACGGGTCCCGGAATGCCTCCAAAATATCTGTACATTCATTGCCTATAGCCATTTCAAATTGCTTAGGGCCTTATCAAGTCCAATACTGGCACTGCATTTTAAGCGATGGGGAAGATGATCTCGAATCTAGAAACTTGTAACATCCTTAGTCGTAGAATGGTTTTCTCATATAATGTGATCCATAGTCCATGACGTCATGTTGTAGGCGCATTGGACATTTAATCCGACAGGGGGTTAACCTACGCTTAAAATAAAGAACTGAACAAATGTGTATGAAAGGTGCCGGACAAAGTAAAAAAGAAAAATACAAGAAAATAAAAGCATCCCAAAAAATCAGTCGACCTCGACTGGGGATCGAACCTCAGACCTTCTGCGGAAATCAAAAGGTCTGAGGTTCGATCCCCAGTCGAGGTCGGCTGATTTTTTGGGATGTGTTTTTTTTCTTGTATTTTTCTTTCCTGCTTTGTCTGGCACCTTTCATACACATTTGTTCAGTTCTTTATTTTATTTTACACCGATGTCTGCTCCTTAAATTTCTTAATTTGATAAGTTACAAGGTGGACACATCGGACATATCCGGCAGAGTTTTCCTTCATTTTGCTATCCCTGGGCCTTTCTCATAGACATGAAAGTGAAAGATACATAAATATTGACCACTTGTTTTCTTTTGACATTACAGCGAACGGTGTATGGCGTACTAGTTTGAGTTTGAAGTCACGTAAAATATTTTTTTCAAGAAATTTTTCAACATCTCAAATGTTTTTCCAAGTGTATTTTTTTCTCAGTCCACTATTTTCGTTAACATCACTTACTTATCTCAGTAACCTAAATTCGAGTGACTTCTGTATACAATGGCGTCTCGAAACGAAATCTCAATCTTATTAAAGATTCGTCGTGGACTGTGGTTCAGATATTGAAGACGGTACGATTCATTGGGCGGGGGTCGGGGGGGGGTTGTTGACGAATACGAAGGTAATGAAGAAGGAGATGGGGTGGCTGTCTATCGTATGGCTGGGTTTGAAGTGACCAGTCATGATGACGTATGTGCGAAAAGTGCCGCATAAACTGTGACGTCTTAGAATGTATAATATACAGGATTTGCATAAAGAATGATTATTTTAGGGCCGAGTCGAGGTAGGAATCCTTTAAATGCAAACATAACAAAAGAAAAAAAAGCAGCTTTCATTCATCTGATGCAATTTTTTATATCCCAGCTTTGTGAATAGGCTGAAATAATACCATATTTACACATCGAGTAACATATATAGAGATATATTAAGACGGACCCTAATTTTTGGTGTGTTTTTTTTTATTTTTTTATTCTCCGTTCTGGGATTTTTAAGACAGGGCTTTAGACATGTAGGGGGCTAGAACGTTTAAAAGTTGACTTCCAAGAATGGGCAAAGACATTCAAGGGGCTAAAAAAGCCAATATAAAAGTTGACCTCACAGGCTTCAATGGCTGAGACTTTTTTTTAAATAGAATTTATTTGGATATGTTCATTTCACCCCTTGATAATGAAGTGCCGTGTGCAAATTATAATGACGGGGCCATCGAGAGTCCATGCGTCACCGTTCATGTTTTATTTGCATTGACGTCACCCAAATCAAATGTTTGTCTAACCGAGATGAGATCTTATAGTAAATTACATTATAGTAGTGGAAGGAATGATTGTGTGGTTCAACCAAACCATGTATGGGGGGCGGGGGGGGGGGGGGGGTAGCCCGTATCCTTGACAGGGACATACAAGTGTGGTTCAACCAAACCATGTACGGGATAGCCAAAATCCTTGACAGGGACATACAAATGTCAGTCAAACACCAAATTTAAATATTAACACTTGGATGTCAGAGATGAACTTGATCTTTTATATAGCTCAATATCCACTAAACGCACTCAAAGCGCTCTACAAAGGGTCCCTGACCAACAGTAACACTTAACATGACGCCTGACCATATTACAATTTATTTCCGACAAAGACAATTCGGTCAACGGTCATGTACTCATTTTACACCTGATTACGGTGAGAGAATGTGTCTGAAGAGCGTTTTCCAGGGACTCAACTATACGCCGAGTGAGGCACGAACCCAGGACCTTCCGATCGGAAAGAGAGTGTCATACCACTAGACCATAACGTATACTGAACCCAAGGGTCAGCAATGATCAAATCTGTTCTTTATCTCTCCGACTTGGTGGGGTGATGGATCACGTGGTATATCAAAACTAAACAATATTATATTATGTGTTGATGTGGATCTCAGGGGATTCTGACATGTGGTTCATTGACCCATGGTGATGGTGGTGGTGGTGGTGGTGGTGGTGGTAGTAGTGGTGGTGGTTGTGGTGGTAGTGGTGGTGGTGGTGGTGGTGATGGTGATTATGGTGGTGGTGGTGGTGGTGGTGATGGTGATGATGGTGGTGATAATGATGATGATGATGATGATGATGATGATGATGATGATGGTGATGATGATGATGATGATGATGATGATGAAGACGACGATGACGACGACGACGACAACAATATACTAGTCATAGCCATTCCTTTGACTTCGCGAAGCCCCAGGTTTGAGAGTTTTTACCAAGATGAGGGTAATTTAAAACGATGGATATTTGAAGGACGAGTTTTCTGGCCAAATTTTTAAATACGAGTTTTCCCAAAGTAGGACAGTTAACTTGTAAAATAAACACAGTGTTTAAAAAAGCAGCTCATAGAGTTGACGCATTCCATCAACAGTGGACTGTCGTAATCAGGAAAAATACATACACGTATTTAAAAATTTGGCCAGAAAACTCGTCCTTCATATATCGATCGATTTAAATTACTCTCATCTTGGCAAAAACTCTCAAACCTGGGACTTCACCGAAGTCCCGGGTTTGAGAGTTTATGCCAAAATGAGAATGATTTAAATCGATCGATCGATATATGAAGGACGAGTTTTCTGGCCAAATTTTTAAAATATAAAGTGTTTTTCCAGAGTGTGGCTGTGATGGTCCAAAAGACACCTGAACACGCCGAGAATGAGAATGTTTGTATTACTTGACGTATGAGGCACATTCACACCTCACACCTCACACAAATTCTTTACTTTTCTGTGTAGATTTAGCAAAACGTGCAGTTCATCATTGTCGTCACGTGATCACGTGATTTAGAATAAGTAATTTGTGACGCACGACCACAAAACGTTATTACGTAAAATTGAATATTTTGGCCAAAAAGAACTCGTTCAAATTATATAGTTGATGAAAATTAATTATATTGGCAAAAACTCTCAAATATGAGACTCCTAAGAAGTACTTTGTGGAACTCCCAGGTTTGAGAGTTTTTGCCAAGACGAGGGTCATTTTAATCGAACGGTAATTGAAGGACGAGTTTTAGGGCCAAAATTAGAAATTCGATTCCTTTTTTTCTCCAGATCGTGTCAATATAGCATGAAATATAATGTATGTCCCAAAACGGATACAGATGCTGCGGCGGAAAAGGAACTGGAGGACTGGAGACGGTTATTGGAAAGGAAGGAAGATTGAAGATCTAGTATTTGTGCATCGGACAACAGATAAGAGCAGGAGCACCAATACAGATAGGAGAATAGGATGTGCCAGACACAAACCAATTCAAATACATAGGAACAACTGTACAAGGAGATGGAGGCAATGAGATGGAGGTTAAGAAGAGGATACAGACAGGCTGGAATAATTGGAGGAAGGTATCTGGAGCTATGTGTGACAAACGAATTTCCGGAAAAATATAAACCTCTGTTGTAAGACCAGCAATGTTGTATGGATTAGAGACAGCAGCTACGACAAAGAAACAGGATAAAGTTGAGATGGCAGAAATGAGGATGTTGACATGGTCACTTGGCTGGAAAAGAAAAGATAAAGTGAGAAATGAACGAATTCGAAGGTTGACTGAAGTGAAGAATTATCAATCAAGATAAGAGAAGATAGATTGAAATGGTTCGGACATGTAAATAGACGAGAGAGGGAGTACGTGGGAAGTAAAGTATTGGATATACAATACGCGGGAAAGAGAAGAAAGGGACGCCCTAAGACTAGATAGATGGATAGGGTAAAGAACGATATGAAAGAACTGGGCCTGGAGGAAGATGATGCTATGAACCGAGATGCATGGAGATGTGGCATTTATTATGGCAACCCCGCAAAATGCGGGATAAGCTGAAAGAAGGAGAAGAAGAAGATTGTGGATAATATGAAATTTGGCTTAAGTTTACACATTTTATTGAGGTAAATAAATATTGTTTCTCAAAGTTACAAAAATGTATAAAATCGAAGATGTTGACTTTAAAATCTGTTGGTGACATTTCATTCAATCTGGCAGATCATCGTTAATTTCACGAATGTCGTAAGTGATATGTAGGTACTGGTCATTTTATTGATATAATATATTATTTTATTGTGTCACATGATTGATATAACATGATATAATATATTTTATTGTGTCACATGATTGATATAACATGATATAATATATTTTATTCAGAAAAGTGAGTGGAGCAGGCACTTATGTTGGTAACAACAAGATATGAAGTGAGTAGAAAAGTGCCAGAAGACAATAGAGAATAAAAAAATTTTTCGCGGCGGTGGTGGGGTTTGAACCTGCGACCTTATTGGTACGACAACTCCGCCTGGCAGGTGAGAGCGTGGCTCTACCGTGTGAGCTATCCACGAACACAAAAATATTCGTTTCAAACCCAAAGTCATTTCTAGATCCCTCTCTCACCCACTTCTTGAGATCGCCGATTCGTTCGCCACCATCGCGAAGAAATTTTGACCAGCAGTTAAGCTTAATAGCCAATATTCTCATCACAAACATATAACATAGAAACGATTGAGACATTGAGTATGCTCCGGTGTATGGGGTGAATTTTTAATTCAGAAAAGTGAGTGGAGCAGGCACTTATGTTGGTAACAACAAGATATGAAGTGAGTAGAAAAGTGCCAGAAGACAATAGAGAATAAAATTTTTTTTCGCGGCGGTGGTGGGGTTTGAACCTGCGTTTCTATGTTATATGTTTGTGATGAGAATATTGGCTATTAAGCTTAACTGCTGGTCAAAATTTCTTCGCGATGGTGGCGAACGAATCGGCGATCTCAAGAAGTGGGTGAGAGAGGGATCTAGAAATGACTTTGGGTGTGAAACGAATATTTTTGTGTTCGTGGATAGCTCACACGGTAGAGCCACGCTCTCACCTGCCAGGCGGAGTTGTCGTACCAATAAGGTCGCAGGTTCAAACCCCACCACCGCCGCGAAAAAAAATGTTATTCTCTATTGTCATCTGGCACTTTTCTACTCACTTCATATCTTGTTGAATATATTTTATTGTGTCACATGATTAATATAACATGATATAATATATTTTATTGTGTCGTATGATTAATATAACATGATATAATATATTTTATTGTGTCGTATGATTAATATAACATGATATAATATATTTTATTGTGTCACATGATTGATATAACATGATATAATATATTTTATTGTGTCACATGATTGATATAACATGATATAATATATTTTATTGTGTCACATGATTGATATAACATGATATAATATATTTTATTGTGTCACATGATTAATATAACATGATATAATATATTTTATTGTGTCACATGATTGATATAACATGATATAATATATTTTATTGTGTCGTATGATTACTATAACATGATATAATATATTTTTTGTGCCACATGTTTTGTATGCATTTTATAAAACAACTAGAAACACTCGTGGTAAATGGGATAAAGCTTGATTTCATCACATACGGTAGTCTCCTAAAATCCTTCATTAACATGCACTATGCCCATACTTTTCTTGATTTCATCACATACGGTAGTCTCCTAAAATCCTTCATTACCATGCACTATGCCCATACTTTTCTTGATTTCATCACACACGGTAGTATCCTAAAATCCTTCATTACCATGCACTATGCCCATACTTTGCTTGATTTCATCACATACGGTAGTCTCCTAAAATCCTTCATTACCATGCACTATGCCCATACTTTTCTTGATTTCATCACATACGGTAGTCTCCTAAAATCCTTTATTACCATGCACTATGCCCATACTTTTCTTGATTTCATCACACACGGTAGTATCCTAAAATCCTTCATTACCATTCATTATGCCCATACCTTTCTTGATTTCATCACATACGGTCTTATCCTAAAATCCTTCATTACCATGCACTATGCCCATACCTTTCTTGATTTCATCACATACGGTAGTATCCTAAAATCCTTCATTACCATGCACTATGTCCATACTTTTCTTGATTTCATCACATACGGTAGTCTCCTAAAATCCTTCATTACCATGCACTATGCCCATAATTTTCTTGATTTCATCCCATACGGTAGTATCCTAAAATCCTTCATTACCATGCACTATGTCCATACTTTTCTTGATTTCATCACATACGGTCTTATCCTAAAATCCTTCATTACCATGCACTATGCCCATAGTTTTCTTGATTTCATCACACACGGTAGTATCCTAAAATCTTTCATTACCATGCACTATGCCCATACTTTTCTTGATTTCATCACATACGGTAGTCTCCTAAAATCCTTTATTACCAAGCACTATGCCCATACTTTTCTTGATTTCATCACACACGGTAGTATCCTAAAATCCTTCATTACCATTCACTATGCCCATACCTTTCTTGATTTCATCACATACGGTCTTATCCTAAAATCCTTCATTACCATGCACTATGCCCATACCTTTCTTGATTTCATCACATACGGTAGTATCCTAAAATCCTTCATTACCATGCACTATGTCCATACTTTTCTTGATTTCATCACATACGGTAGTCTCCTAAAATCCTTCATTACCATGCACTATGCCCATAATTTTCTTGATTTCATCACATACGGTCTTATCCTAAAATCCTTCATTACCATGCACTATGCCCATACTTTTCTTGATTTCATCACATACGGTAGTATCCTAAAATCCGTCATTACCATGCACTATGCCCTTACTTTTCTTGATTTCATCACACACGGTAGTATCCTAAAATCCTTCATTACAATGTACTATGCCCATACTTTTCTTGATTTCATCACATACGGTAGTATCCTAAAATCCTTCATTACCATGCACTATGCCCATACTTTTCTTGATTTCATCACATACGGTAGTATCCTAAAATCCTTCATTACCATGCACTATGCCCATACTTTTCTTGATTTCATCACATACGGTAGTATCCTAAAATCCTTCATTACCATGCACTATGCCCATACTTTTCTTGATTTCATCACATACGGTAGTATCCTAAAATCCTTCATTACCATGCACTATGCCCATACTTTTCTTGATTTCATCACATACGGTAGTATCCTAAAATCCTTCATTACCATGCACTATGCCCATACTTTTCTTGATTTCATCACATACGGTAGTATCCTAAAATCCTTCATTACCATGCACTATGCCCATACTTTTCTTGATTTCATCACATACGGTAGTATCCTAAAATCCTTCATTACCATGCACTATGCCCTTACTTTTATTTTCTCATAATATGATAGTCTTTGAAACTTGTCGCTTGCGGCTATTTGGTCTAATGGTATGACACTCATTCTCGGGTAGGAAGGCCCAGGGTTCGAATTCCGTTTTGAGCGGCCAATAGTTGGGTCCTTGGAAACGGCTATTCACTCACATTCTCTCACCGTACTTAAATGTCAAATGAATAGTACCTTACCATGGAAATTGTCTTTTTTGGGGAAAAAATACAAATTGTAATATCGCCTAATAGATGTCATGTCTCGTCCTGTTAATTGCTGCTGTTAGTTAGGGTCCCATTGTAACGCGTTTTAGCTTGAATGGAAATTGCTCAATATAGATGCTTGAGTTTGTTTGTTTGTTTTTTGTTTTAAGGGGAGGACGTGAAATCACCAGCGATATTACCGTCTGGAGACGACTGGTTACATATCTATTCTAGAATTCAAACACCATGTTTTATCATCTACATTAACCCAACTTATCACCGATTTGATGCAGCCTGTCACATTACACCTGCCCGACTTCCCCATGACTATACAGGTAGATATTATCATTATTATCACTCCCAAGGACCAACCAAAACACACTTCACACCTTGGCGTGATGAATAAATTATGCACAGGAATCTGTTCGGTGCGCACGGCCTTCCATTCATCATGTTATATAAACCAGGTGAAAACAAACCCTCTGCCTTGTCAAAATTGTATACAACATTCGATACCTTTTTCCTGGGATATTCTGGGAGGCAAACACAATGTAAATGGCACTGCTCGGAGTTTTACGAAATGAATGACAATGTGAAATCGAATGTAAGTTTCAATTTGATAAATAAAAACAGATAATGTGGACGTTTCGGGTTTCCCCTTTTTATCAAGAAAATAGGATGAATGAAACACTATTCGTCTGTAGTGTTTCATTCATCCTGTTTTGTTGATAAAGGGGAAACCTGAAACGTTTTCGTTTATTAAATTGAAGCTTACATTCAATTTTACATTGTTATTCATTTTGAAAAAAAACCCCAAAAACGTATATTTATAATTTTGGCCATTAAACACGCCCTAAATATCGATCGATTAAAATTACCCTTTCTTTTTGGCAAAAACTCACAAACCTGGGATTTCTTGAAGACTTCGCGAAGTCCCAGGTTTGAAAGCTTTTGACAAGATAAGAGTCATTTAAACCGATTGATATTCGAAGGACGAGATATCCGGCCATTTTGAGAAATCCAAGTTTTTCCAGACTACGACAGTCACCTGGCTACATGGCCATTGAAAACTTGAATTTTGGTCGTTTTTTATCCCAGCAGATTTAATCAACATTTGATTCTCGTGTGTCCAAATGGAAGGCCGTGGGATTTGTTACATTTTGTGTGCCTCGATTTTCATCGCTTTCTTACCACCTGGCTCACCAGGTAATTCCATTTCTTTATTACTGTCTTTGAGTTATATATAAATATATATATATAATATTATAATATATATATATATATATATATGTGTGTGTGTGTGTGTGTGTGTGTGTGTGTGTGTGTGTGTGTTTTCTTGTATTTTTTTCTTCTTGCTTTGACTGGCCCTGGTTTATACACACTTCTTTTTGTTTTAGATCTTGATCTCACACCAGAACCTGCTCCATGAATTGTCACGTTGATAAACCCGCTATTCAGTACAAGTTCCATTCCTGCATAGCACCGTGTGAAGGCGACGGGTGATAAATTAACCAGTTACCTACCGTACTCCAAAATGCGCATATTTCAAAATTTGGCCAGCACACTCGTCCTTCAAATATCAATCAAAAACTTTCAAACCTGGGATTCCTTGGAGACTTCTCAAGGTCTCAGGTTTGAAAGAGGTTTGAAAGTTTTATTATTATTATTATTATTATTATTATTATTATTATTATTATTATTATTATTATTATTATTATTATTATTATTATTATTATCATTATTATTATTATTATTATTATTATTATTATTATTATTTACCTTATTTGTCAAAACTGTTGGAGAGGGTAGTACTGAATAACACCATACAATCTATGTACATAGAAATGAAAAAATAAGCAAAGTTCGTAATTGAATACCGAAGCATATAGCAGAACTTTTAATTAATTCCCTTGTTTTTAAAATCTAAATAGGACTATTGTAACTCCCTTTGGGCGAATTTAGCTAAAGACAAAATGAGTAAACTTCAGGTTGCTCAAAATAACGCAGCCAGGCTCATTGTACGCAATAACAAAAAATACCCGTCAGCAACACTTCTTCTCCGTGAGTTACATTGGCTTCATGTGGAGAAAAGAGTTGCCTATACTATTTGTACTGTTGTCTACAAATCCTTGAGCACTAGCAGTCCCTCCTATATTAAAGACCTTCTAAATATATATGTACCCAATAGAAACTTGAGGTCAAACAATGACCAATCAATCCTTGTCAAACCTAAGCCATTGCGTAAAAATAGGTGACCAATCCTTTCAATTTTCGGCCCCCCCATTTTTTGGAACTCTCTCCCATCACACGTGAGATGCTCGCATTCGTTGACAACGTTCAAATCTCGCTTAAAGTTTATCTTTTTACGTCATAATGTTGCAATACTATAATCATATTTTGTTATTGTTAAATTGAATTCGTATCACTTTTCCATCAAAGTTGTCTTACTGTAATATGTTTGGTTTATATCGCTGTATAGCCCGTGGAGCCTGTGACAACGGGGTAAAGCGCTATATAAATGCCATTTATCATTATTATTATTATTATTATTATTATTATTATTATTATTATTATTATTATTATTATTATTATTATTATTATTTATTATTATTATTATTATTATTATTATTATTATTATTATTATTATTATTATTATTATTATTATTATAATAATAATAATAATAATAATAATAATAATAATAATAATAATAATAATAATAATAATAATAATAATAATAATAATAATAATAATAATATTCTGGATAATTCAGGTAAATTTATTTCTGTTTCCAAGCAGAGAATGTAACGTGCCAGTCCGAGGACGACCTAGAATACACATACTGTCCAGTTCATGTCAAAAGTATCGATGAAGCTGTCAAGAAGGTTTCAAGCGAGGACAATGATTTTGCACAATACTGCAATAAAGTAATTTTTAATAAAATCATATAATTGAGTGCAATATTCATTTATTGTGCCCAACGTGCTTTAAAACGGGCCCCAAGCCAACAGTAACACTTAACTTGTAGGACGAAACAACGCATGCGGGTCGCTGTTACAATGTTGTTGTTGTCGTAGTTGTTGTGGTTATTGTTGTTGTTGACAGAAACAACTTTGTTACTTATTTTAAGCCTGGGTGCGGTGAGAGAATATGAGGAAAAGGCCTTTTCCAAGAAATCAACATTGCGCTGCCAAGAGAAGGATTCGAACCATCCGACTTGATTCCCGATTGACATGATTTGTTACCTGCTCTAGGGCAGTAACACTGTCCATTATAATGATGATGATGATGATGATGATGATGATGATGATGATGATAATGATGATGATGATGATGATGATGATGATTATGATGATGATGATGATGATGATGGTGATGATGGTGATGATGATGATGATGATGATGATGATGACGATGGTGATGATGATGATGATGATGATGACGATAGTGATGATGATGATGATGATGATGATGATGATGGTGATGATGATGATGATGATGATGATGATGATGATGATGATGATGACAATTATTAATTAATCAATAACAACTCTTCTACTGAACACAACATATCTGTATACACGTGACGTCATAGAAACCAATAAATCCGTTCTTTCTTTTCTTCAGAATGAGGACTATGGATTGACTCAATTCCAAGACTGGACGTTTTACCTTTGGGTTACAGGAGGATGTGGAGGCGTCTTCGAGGTGGGCTCGGGTTCGGGCTCATCCGTTGACACAAATTGGGGGGCCTGGACGGCATGTAGTGTCTCTTGTGGCCATGGGATCCAACTCCGAACCAGAGAACACCTTGGTCAACATGCCAAGGACACCAGGTAACTCAGTATGACCTTCACCTTCGTAAACTAAAGTCCCGATACTGATCAATAATGACGTCACAAAAGCAGACGACGATCACCAAAGGAAAGTGAAAAGTGAGTTGTTGTTAGAAGTGCTCAAGGAAACAAACGATTCCATTAGTTGAGCTAATGATTACAACTCACAGTTAAGATTTTCCCATGATCTTCGTCTTCAAACGTCAAAGCGTTGTCTGGTCATAAAATCTGAATTAATTCTTGCGTTATCCTGCTTGAAGAATTGGATTCAATAGTCTGGTGTCACGCCGCCCAGCAACGGCGAAAATCGATATTTCTTATTCTTCATGCTGACTAGAACTTTTCATATGTCATGTGATCAGAATGTATAAAAGTCAAAACAAGATCATATTTATATTGTTGACCAAGAAGATTGAATCACAGGCATCTATGACCGGTCTTATAATAATATGCACTTGGCTAAGAAGCTCACAACATTGCCATCCGGAAGTATAACGGACCAACACACAAAAATGTGTGTAACCTTAAACGTTTATAGTTGTTGGATTTTCGGAACAAGAACCCGCTCGACCTTGAGGTTGCTTCTACGAGGTTAAAAAATATTCAATATTATTGGTCAAAAAATATATTGTAACAGTCCTTATGTACAATTTCCTATAAAAAATATTCAATATTATCCGTCAGAAACGTTATTTGTTCAGTGTTTATCAAAATCATCGTTAAAGTCAGTAAATATAAACATATCAAAAAATTAAACATTGAATTTGTAATTAAGACGAGATTAGAAGTAGATTTCAGTTTAATTTAAACTTCAAACAAAATAAAAACATCACATTGTTGCCTATTACTTCCTTTTGTTTGTGTCATTAAAAAGGTGAAGGTCAGAAGTCAATAATTTTCTATTAATGACTCCTTACCTTGACCTTTGATTTAAATTGTTTAAGCCAATAACACGATTACGTCACAAATTGTCATTAATGCCTTTTTAGCTTGACTGCTTTTTTTTTTTTTACTTATTAGAGACCTAAAAAGGCTTTTATACTAAGGAAATAAAGATGCTTTTTCAAACAAAGAAACAAAACACAGTCTGTTGTCCTCATAGAACGCATTTTGAGTCTTAAGTCCATTACAACAATGTTAAAACAAGGCCATAATTGTGTTCGGCCACCAGACCTGTATATAGTGGGTTAAGGACCTCCCTGAAATAATGTGTTGTTTTGAGTCAGTTGGTCACGTGTATAAAATCTCACGCTATTTATCTTTACTATTCATCAACAGGAACTGCCAACTAGCGAGTTGTCCCTCCGTTGTCTCTTGGAACACGTGGGGCAGCTGGGGTGCCTGTAGCAAATCTTGCGGTGGAGGAACCACAGAACGGGTTCGAACCTGTAGCTCTGGCGTGAATACTGACTGCTCCACAAATCTATTTGCCAATAAACATTCTAAAAGTTGCAATACTCAAGATTGCAAATCGGGAAAGGTCCCTGGGGCTGTCACAGGTAAACGTTTATCTGACTTTTGTATACTCATAAAGGCATCTTAAATTAATCGTTTTTGACCTCAAAGATTTTGTTAAATGTGACCCATCGTCTCAAAGCGGTTTTATGTCGGAATGAATCGGACGCCAAAAAGAAAATTCAGGACTAAAATGATCAGAAAAAAGGACTTGGAGATTTTTACAGTGTATGGAATTCTATTGATTCTCCGTCATAAGGAATAGAAATCAACACGACGAGTCAGCTATAAAATAAATGAATACATAAAATTCCTTTTATTCCTCCCATAGAGGAAATTTGTCTTTAGCGTCTAATCCAAGGGAAGACTGGAATAAACCGGGCGTCAGCCGCATTGCGGCGCCGAAGACTGAGCTAGGTTGAGGCCACATAGCGCAGCAGGTATTGATGTTTGTGCCTTTCGGATAGGAAAGAAAGAGCGTACCGCTGAGTCAGGCTGCCCCACATATGTGTGTCTATATTTCTAGCATTGAGTTGATTCCGACATCATACCGTTTTGAGACAATGAGACACAAATTGGAAAGAAAACGTTTAGTGGGTACTTTTAGAGCGATTTGAACACATTTAGTGGATAATGTGCTATATAAATGCTTACATTTAATACAACATTCTTCTCATTCATGACCCATCGCCTGAATACAGTGAATGTTTTGTTCGGCAATTGCGGCTCTGTGATCTTGTGGTATGACACTGGCTTTCGGATCGAAAAGTCCTGGGTTCGAGCCTCGCTCGGCGCATGGTTGAGTCCTTGGAAAAGGCTATTTACTCACATTCACTCACCGTACTCAGGTGTAAAATGAGTACATGGCCGTTAACAGCGTTGTCGCTGTCGAAAAAAAATTGTAATATCGCCTAACAGGCGTCTTGTTCCCGTTCTACATGTTACGTGTTGCTGTTGGTCTTTGTAAAGCACTTTGAGTGGATATTGCGCTATATAACAGCTCAAGCTCGAGTAATTTAGAGACTGAAAATGGAATTAATTGCCAAAATTATAGATTTTAGGTTAAGTTTGTACGTTAAATCTTGGGGGTAAAGATATGTGTGTGTGTGTGTGTGTGTGTGTACTTGTGTGTGTGTGTGGGGGGGGGGGAGTGGATTTAGTTTCATTATAAATGGCAAAACCCCAACATTATATTTTTAAAATCAATTCAACATTAACTGTAATTTCATGGATCTGACACGCCCCCATATCACACCGTATTGAAACACTGAGTCTAATTTGGACGTAACTTTCAGCCGCGCCAAACCAGGGCTTGTGTGGCCAGGCTCCAGCCAACCATTTTGGATTCCGTATAATTGGTGGAACAAAGGCCAAGAGTTGTGAGTTTCCCTGGATGGTGAATGTGCTGAACAAGAAATCGCGTACATCATGTGGCGGGTCCATCATTGACAAGACTCACATCCTGACGGCAGCTCATTGTGTCACTGTCGACGTCGAGTAAGTTGCCACAAAACAATAAATTAATAATTTAAGCATAAAATCTGTCATATTTGAATAGCATCAATCAATTTGTAATTAATTACCAAGCACTGTGCTACAAGAAATTTAGGATATCTATACTATGTAGGCCTGATAGAAATGTTAAACATCAAATGAGTTTCTAAAGAGATGTGCATTAAGTTTCTTTTTAAAATTTTCAAATGTCGGACATTTTTTGAGGGATGAAGGCAGTTGGTTCCATAAGATGGGTGCCGACTGACTAAAAGATCTCTCACTAAAAGACGATCTACAGCGAGGAACCTGGAAGAGATATTGACCACTGGATCTAAGTTCTCTCTCCGGCACATAGAGATTAACCATGTTTTGTAGGTATACAGGAACTGTCTTATTAAAACATTTAAAACCATAGCATAGAATTTTGAACATAATTCGGCTGTTAACAGGGAGCCAATGCAAATATATTAAAATTGGCGTTACCTGCTCTTTCACCCCACAACCAGTCACCATTCTAGCAGCTCTATTTTCCACTTTCTGAAGCTGTCTAATTACATATTTTGGTGACGATTGTAACAGAGCAGTACAGCAGTCTAATCGGTTTAGTACAAATGATGTCATTAATGTTTCGACAGTCTCAGTATCCAAAAGATGTCTAATTCTATAAATTTTATAGAGATGTTAATGACAAATCTGAGCAACTTTACTAACATGAGCGTCCATACACAATCGTGAATATAAATATGCTCCTAAATTCCTGACATTTCCACCATGTACAATCTTAATTTGACAACCAGCAATGCTCAATGATTCTATTTCTGTTCTTTTCTGGTTATTTCCATAAAAACTTATTATTTCCGTTTTATCCTCATTTAACTTTAATTTATTTAAAACCATCCAATCTTTTATGTCTTTCACGCACGCTTTCACTCGAGATACAATTTCCACTCTCGGTTGTCGAAGGGTTAACACCACTCGGTAAAACTCAAATTGTTACAGAAACACAAGCGGACAAATTATATCCTTTTTTAGCTTGAACGACCGAAGAGTTTCTGCAATGAGTGAATTTATGAAGGACAACATTCCAAGAAGTGATAAGACATGGAAAGACATTAAATAAGTTAGCTCAGGATAGAGAAGGATAGAAACTGTTTGTCTGTGGTCTATACCCTGACCCAGGGTGGAAAAGGCAATGATGATGATGATATCTACTTTTAAAATCCACCCCTTTTCCCCAGCTCTGTCACGGACGGCCCCGCTCAGGCAGAAGACTTTAAAATCTACACTGGATCTAACAGAATATTTCATGACCAGGACGATTCTTCCGCGCTGGTCATCACACGGAAAGCATCAAGCATAAAAATTCACGAAAATTTTAATTATGACAGTAAGTGCTTTTCGTTAGTATCACCATCATCACCACCACCAGCACCACCACCATCATCATCATCGTCATCATCATCATCATCATCATCATCATCATCATCATCATCATCATCATCATCATCATTGTCGTCGTCGTCATCATCATCACCATCATTATCATCATCACTATACTGTCAATGAAAGTAAACAAATATGATAGCTTTCGAAATTTACTTTTGTTTTCCACTTGACCTTTCTGTACTTACTTTTCCCTTTTACTGTTTAAGTCCAAATAAATTTAAGACATATCCCAACCTCTTTCCAATCCCATCTGCAGCAATGTGTCACAAGAGGTGCCAGCCAAACCAGAATAAAAGAAATCAATTAAAATATCATCAGCCTCTCTCTAAAATTCCATATATAAAATGTCACCAAAAAGCCCTGCTAAAATCAAACAAATAAACAAACAGACATGGGGTGACTGGCTGACCTGCATGGTGAGTACTTTACTTAGACTAACCTCAACTTCGTGTTATTACTTCCTGTTTCCTGTCCCGTTGTTGTTACCTGCTTGAAGCGGATCATCACCATCATCATCATCAGTGAAAGCTTGTCGCTCCAACACCGAACCCACTCCACAGCACCTGGGGAGCAGACTTTTAGGTCATGGTCAGTGCAGCTTGGCCCGTCCTGGCATTTTCTACGGATGTGCTCCATCGTCTGTTCTGGGCATCCACATGTACACACGCTGGTCTCATCAGATGTTTATGATTAAATACAATTCAATTTGAAGCTATGTGATATTATTTGGTTTATAACTCTCAACGGTATTCCCTATTATGTCGTCTTCCAGGGAATGACATCGCTATCATCACTCTCGCTCAGCCAATCGTATTCGACAGATGTCACATGCCCATCTGTCTTCCCAGCTCACAACAGACTGGCATAGGAGTTTCCGGTTGTAAAGTCATGGGATGGGGAACAACCTCAAGTAAGAGCTACACAAAAACAATAACCTATTAAATTTTATAGAAAATGCATAAAGCCGGGATGAGCACCTGATATCCAAACTTAATTTTAAGCGATATTTATAAAATGTAAGTGAACCGAAATACTTTTATTCTTTTTTAAACGCTATGTTTTCAAGTGGTATGACACTCGCCATCAGATCGGAAGGTCCTGGGTTCGAGTCCCGATCTGGACGGCGCATAGTTGAGTCCTTGGAAAAGGCTCTTTATTAACAATTTCTCATCGTGCTCAGGTGTAAAATAAGTACTCGGCCGTTAACAGTGTCCGTAAAATTATAATATCGCATAATAGTAATAGGCGTTATTTTTCATCCTACATGTCATGTGTTGCTGTTGGTCAGGGACCACCTTGTAAAGCACTTTGAGCACATTTAAGTGGATATTGCGCTATATAATATCTCATTTTAAGAAAAATACTCAAATATGACACATCTTGTCGAAACAGTATCCCAAAACTCTGTCAAAATTTACATTTTAAGATCTATTAGTCATATCCGCAATCTTTTAGATGAAGAAATTTGCAATATGCTCATCGATTCACTTTTTTCTAGCAGGCTAGACTATTGCAACTCTCTTCTCTACGGGCTTCCAAAAAGCTTGTCACAAGACTGCAGTTGTCACAAAATAGAGCAGCACGAATTGTCACCCAGACAAAGAAGAATGAGCATATAACTCCCGTTTTGGAATACCTTCATTGGCTGCCCGTGGAGAGGAGAGTTGATTATAAACTTGCCTTTAAATGTCTTCACAACACTGCTCCAGATTACTTAAAATCACTTCTTACGGTCCATGTTCCAAGTCGCTCCCCCAGGTCTTCTAACTCCGTATCATTAGAGAGAAAAATCCCTAAAACTAAATTCTGAATGAAACCATTAGAACTCTCTATGTGAACGAAATGAAATAGGTAGAACTCTCTATGGGAAGGAATGAAATCAAATTAGTAGAACTCTCTATGGGGATGAAATGATATTTGTAGAACTCTCTATGGGGATGAAATAAAATTAGTAGAACTCTCTATGGAGATGAAATAAAATTAGTAGAACTCTCTATGGGAATGAAATAATATTAGTAGAACTCTCGATGGGTATGAAATATAATATTTGTAGAACTCTCTATGGAAATGAAATGAAATTAGTAGAACTCTCCATGGAAATGAAATGAAATTAGTAGAACTCTCCATGGGAATGAAATAATATTAGTACTACTCTCCATGGGAGAGTCACCAATCAATTCATGAATTCCATTGAATGATTTTGTCTATAATTCTATCGTGATTTCTATACAGCCACAACGAAATCCTCCATTTCTGTAACTCCTTATTTTATTACCCTAGAAAAAGCTCTTTTGTTTTACTTTATTTTTGTTTACAGATCAAGATTATGCAGACACATCATCTGACCTTCTTGTCACCGACATCAAGGTCAGACAACCCAGTTATTGTAAACAGCATGCAGACGAAGGCGACGACTTCCGGTCAGACATCCGACTCTGTGCTGGTGGAAATGGCAAAGGCTCGTGTTCTGTAAGTTGTACTTAATTTCTATCTTATCTAACCTTACAATATCTAATTTTATCCCATCAACCTTGTTTTATCTTATATAAAATCTTATTTAATCTTATCTTATCAATCTTATCATATATTTTCTTATCTCATCTTACCAATCTTATCTTATCCTATCTCATCAATATTATCTTATCTAATCTTATCAATCAATCTTATAATATTATCTTATCTTATCAATCTTATCGAACCATATCAATCTTATCTAATCTATCAATCTTATATTCTTATCAATCTCATCTTATTTATCAATCTCATCTAATCTATCAAGCTTATTTATAATTTTTAATCTTTTATTATCAATCTTATCTAACCGTATGAATCTTATCTAAACTTATCAATATTATCTCATTAAACAAACAAAGGAAAACGCCTTCATTAGCCAGTTCAGTGAGGTACTCTGTAAAAACACCAAACACCTGTTTAAAATGATGCCCCGTAAACTAGTCATTCAAATATCGATCGATTTAAATGACCTTGAACTTGGCCAAAAAAAAATACTATCGAATGTGGGAAGTTTCAGTTTGAGAGTTTTTACCAAGATCGGGGTCATTTCGGTCGATTGATATTTGAAGGACGAATTTTCTGGACAAATGTTTAAATTCTTGTACCCCGCCTCGTAACACCACTTTGATATGATAGGTAACATATGAGTTTAGCTAAAAATTCAAATTTATCACCAGGTTCACTACGAGATCATACCTTCATGAGACGATTTGCCATATAACTTTCTTTTTTTTTTTTTAATTTCTTCTTCACTAGGGCGACTCCGGTGGACCCCTCGTGTGTCCAGGGACAGATAATCGATACTACCAATTCGGTATCGTTTCGTCAGGCCCAGAAGGGGAATGTGGAACCGAGCCAGGATTTTATACTAGAGTCCCAGGGTTGTTGTCCTGGATAAAGGCTAACACGCAATAGATTACTCATTCCATTCTTACAGAATCCCAAATAAATGAGATTCTTACGTGGTAAATTTACAGAAGCGTGAAATTCTTACGATTTACGATAACTTTTGAGGTATAAAAAGATTTAATGTTTACGTAGTAAATTCATAGAAAGACTCTTAAGGTTTACAGAGTAAATTCAGAGATAAAAATACCCTTAGTGTTCATATGAATATGATACATTCAGAAGAATGAATAATCTTTAATGTCAACATGGTAAATTCAGAGGAACATTCAGGATTATAATAAAATGTTCTGTCTTCCCGCCCAATTGCCCGGAGTGGTTGTCAATTTAAATTATGGCCAAAACTCTTGGACTTGGAACTTATTTATTGCCTTTATTTAGAAGACAAAATTTGTTTCCTTAAAAAAAAAAACAAACTGAAATGTCACTTTTGATTGGTTTTTATATACCTGGCCAAAATTGACATGATGCCTGATTGACATTTATTTGTGACGTTTCCATTCAAACAATGAGCCTGGAATGAATCGGGTTATCAGACCTGCAAATAAGTGCAGAGTCTCCAAAAAATAAATTCATTTTGTGAGTGTACAACAGTGTGGCCTGTTTTGTTCATTGGAAACTTCGGCATTAAAAAAAACTGGCAATAAACAGTTTTACATCATTAAAGATTTGTACTCGTTTGTTTGGTTTCTTATTTTGTTGTTTTCTTTTGTTTGTTTTCTTTTGTTTTCAATGAATGAATGAATACATTATTTATTGTCAGTAAAAATACATAATATTATACATACATCTTTTATACAAAACAACAACTAGCAACAACGACAACAAAATATAAAAATAATAATTTGAAAAAAAATAGTGATCTATACTTTCACAATAAAATCTGATTTAAAATCAGTAAGCCCTTTAAGGTTTTTCATCGACAAAATAAAAATACTTTTCACATAAATTAAATATAAAAACTGACATGTCTCACTGTGTCATTAAATATGAATATCAAATATGCTTACAGGAACAGAAAACAGATCTGAATTTGTTTGACAATTTGTCCTAAGAGACTCTCAAACCTATTCAAATCTGTCTCCGTTCTCATGTCGTGATCCGGCAGATTATTCCACGAAACTGCAGCGGCATAACGGATTTGTTATTTGATTGGTTTGGTTTTTCCTTGTGTTTTTTGTTTGTTTGTTTTTTTGTTTTTGTTTTACGTTTGTTTTTGTGTTTCTTGGTTTGGGTGTGTGTATATGTGTGTGTATGTGTGTGTGTGTGTGTGTGTTTGTGTGTGTGTGTTTGTTTGTGTGTTTGTGTGTTTATATGTTTTTTGGGGGGTTGTATTTTTTTCGGTTGGATTATTCTCTTGGATTTGCACATCCCACGTAATATATTGTCTGTCTGTCCACTTTATTGAAAGAGGAAGAAGAAGAAGAAGAAGAAGAAGAAGAAGAAGAAGAAGAAGAAGAAGAAGAAGAAGAAGGAGAAGAAGAAGAAGGCCGTGTTGATGTCAGTCTTGGAGACCACCATGTCCTTTACATTTAGTTTCAGGCCCATCTCGTCCCTTTTTCTCACCAAAATATCCAATATATTGAAATTCGAAAATTTATATTTAAAATACAGCGTCTCAAACGACATTTAGGAATACAGCCACGGGGATGGGGGGGGGGGGGGGGTGTGAGGGGTATCACATCAAAGCGAGCCGGGGAAAAGGGGGTGGGGGGTGGGGTGAGGGGTATCACATCTAAGTGAGGCGGGGAAAGGGGGTGGGGGGGGGGGGGGGGGGGGTATCACATCTAAGTGAGGCGGGGAAAGGGGTGGGGAGGGTAATGACATTCCAATCTCCTGCCAGATTGATTTTATTGTTTTCAAAGTCCGACACAACCACCTTCCCTATTTATGCTATGCAACACTCAAAAAACACTTAAAACACTTTCTTCGTCTTCACTAGAGGAATTCAAGCGTCGATTGAAGGCATTCTTATTCCGACAGACTTTTGATTATGTGTGAAATTAGCGTTGTTCGTGTACTTTGTTAGGGCTTAATGATTAAGTTAATCTATGTTATGCGCCCAGAGCCCTCCTGATGAAGGGATGTTTGGCGCACTATAAACCTATACCATTATTATTATTATTATTATTATTATTATTATTATTATTATTATTATTATTATTATTATTATCATAACATCCGCCAGCCGGGTATGACGTATCAACACACAGAACTATGTGTGATCGTTTATAGTCTGATTAATACAATGTAGTGAGAACTACTCATAAAAATGGCTGGCTGAAAACAATAACCAAAAAGCTGAGTGACGTCAATTTCGTTCAAACCCAGTCATAGAAATGGGCCGTTCTTACCATCCAAAAACAAGAATGGGAAATGGGATATTATAGAATAACTCATGGAATATTTTACAAAACAGGAAGAGAAAAACAATAGCAGTTAGTAACAACTACGCACCCAGACAGTTGTAGAGATGATGATGATGATGATGATGATGATGATGATGATGATGATGATGATGATGATGATGATGATGATGATGATGATGATGATGATGATGATGACGGGCCATTACATCGTGCATCAAGGGAGAAGTAGGAGAACAGAAAACATGTATTAAAAAACAAAATACACACTCAAAAGAAAAAGACGACAAAAAAAGAAAAAGAAAAGGAGAACGTCCTTAATTCATGACTTTTTCTGTAACGTCGGGACTGAAGTCAGGAAATGTCATAGAGTCATGAATTAACGGCTATTGATTTTATTGGAACTGGATTCAGAGATCAGGGAACTTGATGATGGTAAGGATGATGATGGTGATGATGATGATGATGATGATGATGATGATGATGATGATGATGATGATGATGATGATGATGATGATGATAATGATGATGATGGTGGTGATAATGATGATGATGATGATGGTGATGGCGATGATAATGATGAAGAAAAAGAAGAAGAAGAAGAAGAAGAAGAAGAAGAAGAAGAAGAAGAAGAAGAAGAAGAAGAAGAAGAAGAAGAAGAAGAAGAAGAAGAAGAAGAAGAAAATGTTGTATTGACGGGATATCGATAATCGAAGTGATTGGATTGAGACGTCAATAAACAAGAAATCCCATAGGACTGAGTGACAATTGGTGTGTGTGACTAGAATGGCTGTGGTGGAGATTTGATGATGATGATGATGATGATGTGTGGAAGGTGAGGCCCCATCGCATGGCGCAATGCAGCATGGCCAACAACATGAATCAAATCAATCAGCCCCACAGTTTATTACAATATTTGGACTTGAAAGGAACCGCGTAGCTACTCGTGACCACTAGTATCTAATTATTTATCTGTATCGACGTGCACTTATTGACAGGTCCGATAACCCAATTTACCACGGTCTCGTTCTTGTAATAGAAATCTCACAAAAATGAAGCAAAATTATATTGTCCATTACAACAATGTTAAACTAGGCCCATAATTGTGTTCTGATGTCAGACCTGTATATAGGTACATGTCACTCTGTATATTCATTCATCTATTTACTTATTTATATATTTATGCATGTATCTATCTATCCCTATATTCATTTATCTATGTATTTTTAGAGCTCCAATTCTCCAACGGCCTCAAGCCGTTCGATTCAACAACGTTGAGAATTTCCTCGATCCAGACGGATACGATACTTGAACTCACTCATGAACTGTCAGTTGAAGTCGGCCATTTTCTGTGATGTTTTTCTTTATCTTGTGTTTTTCTCTACTTTGTCTGACACTGTTTCATACACACTTTTTCACATCGCTATTTTATAATTATAATGTTATAAACTTTTTCATCAACCTGTCCTCCTCTCCCCCTTCCCCACTCCTTCTCTTCCCCTTCCCCACTTCCCCGACATAATATAGTTTCCATACGATAGGTAACATATGTCAATAATCTGATTTGGCGTAGAGATTAAAACTAGACAGAAAGAAAAACATTATTTTGTATTGGGTTTTTTGTTGTTGTTGTTTATTTTTTGTTTGTTTGTTTGTTTGTGTTTTCTTTTTCTTTTTTTTTTTTTCTTTTTTTTTTTTTGGGGGGGGGGGTTAATTCTTTTTCTGCTGCTATTTGTTTTGGGGAGGGGGGGAGGCTTTGATGTTTTTGATGTTTTCATTTCGGAAGCCCATTCGTTCATAAATTGAATGTTGAGATGTCGATCGATACCACGTGACTATGAAATCGTGTTCCCAAATGGTGCAAATGTCACACGGGCAGAAAATCCTTTTCCAAATACAAAGCAGTAGGTCTAGGTTTTGAAAATATCTTAGTTATTAGGGACAATGCTAAAATCATTTCCCTACATCCTGTATTATGGACAATGCTAAAATTATTTCCCTACATCCTGCATTAGGGACAAGGCTAAAATTATTTGCCTACATCCTGTATTAGGGACAAGGCTAAAATTATTTTCTTACACCGATCTTGTATTAGGGACAAGGTTAAAATTATTTCCCTACATCCATCTTGTATTAGGGACAAGGCTAAAATTATTTCCCTACACCCATCTTGTATTAGGGACAAGGCTAACATTATTTGCCTACACCCATCTTGCATTAGGGACAAGGCTAGAATTATTTCCCTACACCCATCTTGTATTAGGGACAAGGCTAAAATGATTTTCTTTCACCCATCTTGTATTAGGGACAAGGCTAAAATTATTTCCCTACGCCCATCTTGTATTAGGGACAAGGTTAAAATTATTTTCTTACACCAATTATTTATGAGGGCCAATGCTAAAATTATTTTCTTACACCCATCTTGTATTCGGGACAAGGCTAAAATTATTTCCCTACGCCCATCTTGTATTAGGGACAAGGCTAAAATTATTTTCTTACACCAATTATTTATGAGGGCCAATGCTAAAATTATTTTCTTACACCCATCTTGTATTCGGGACAAGGCTAAAATTATTTCCCTACACCCATCTTGTATTAGGGACAAGGCTAAAATTATTTTCTTACACCAATTATTTATGAGGGCCAATGCTAAAATTATTTTCTTACACCCATCTTGTATTAGGGACAAGGCTAACATTATTTGCCTACACCCATTATTTATTAGGGACAATGCTAAAATTATTTTCTTACACCCATCTTGTATTTTCTTCAGTCTTATTTTAACAAATTTTACTCACATCTAAAAACAGTGGGTGACTTTTGACACATTTTTTTTCTCAAGACAATTGTATAATTATCCATCTATGTAAGGTCAACTATTTATCAAAGACTGAGGTTGAATTTAGCATGGCTTCAAATCAAAGATCGTTTCCGTATGGATTGGTAATTTGGTCCAGAGATTTATAGATTTGTGTACCGGAAGACGGCGTCTGACATCTGTGGGATTTGATGTGGCTGGAATGGCATCGATTGATTCGTCGTGGAGAATTGTGGAGTCGTCATCACCAGTCATTGTCACGGCAAGACTGGTTGTCGTTGGGTATGGATGTCACACTCACAATGGATGGACCACGACTATATCTTGGATTCATTTTTCTCTTATTGGTTTTGAATAGAGCATTTGGATTCGAAGGTGTGTATGATTTGGACGCTCTGAATAAATATTGACTAAATCCATTTACGCGCGCGCGCGTGTGCGTGTATGTGTGTGTGTGTGTGTGTGTGTGTGTGTGTGTGAAATGTACACGTGACAACGTACTGTGAATAAGTAATGACTATTTCATGACTATTGCATTCAATGTACATGTACATGATATATACATGGTAAAACTGTGACTAAATGGTGACTTTTTCATGACTTTTACTATATCAATTTACACGTGTTTGACATGAACATGACAATACACTGTGAGTCAAGAATAACTTATTCATGATTGTTACAATAGGATTCAATAGTCGTAACGTCACTTCCTTCATAATGACGTATGGTAACTTAGTAACACTGGCTCTAAACTATCGGAACAATGGCGGACGCCCGTATGAAATATTTCTCCGGCGAGCATAAAGGGTATCCAGAGGGGAAAAAAAAAACACATACATTTGATCATGTTTTGACTTTTACACATTCTGATCACAAGACATATGAAAAGTTCTAGCCAGCATGAAAAATAACAAGTAATGATTTTCTTTGTTTAGAACCAAGATGGCCGCCGTTGCCGGGCTGCGTGACATCAGACTATTGAATCCAATTAATTGACACTTATTTACATCTTTAGATTGTGAGCACTAGTCATCCCTTCATCACTAAGCTATTGCATGGTGACAGGAAATCTTACGTTGGCTTTTAAAATTATTTATATCTATTCTATTGGCTAGCATTGATCCTTACAGACCTTGTCAAAATTTCTCTTAATGAAAACAGAATTACTGACTATTCTAAAAATGATAAAACTATTTTTACACATTGATAAGAAACATACAAACCTTTCTCATGTAAAGATGGCTCTATCAAATGGTTATTTTTAGAACGGACAGAAAGATAAAGTGAGAAATATGACTCATATATTATAATGGAACAACACAAAACAAACAACGGTTCGGCCCTTTGATGCGGTTTGGTATTGGAAATTATAGTTATACAAATTAAAAATCTACTTTGATTAAGATTTGTTTTTATTGTTAATTTGTTTAATATAGATAGTATGCAGATGACGTTACTCAGGCCTTTGTTATTGTTTTTGCCATCCGCGTTTGTGAGTTGTTCTCACTACACTGTATTTACCAGACTATAAAAGTTCATGGTTACACAGAGTTTGTGTGTTGGTCCGTTATACTTCCGGATGGCAATGTTGTGAACTCCTCGGCCAAGCGCATTCTATCTATATTTTAAAATTCTTTAATTATATATTTACTAATTGTTTGTGTGTATGTATCTATGTGTGTGTTTGTGTGTGTTTGTACGTGTGTGTTTGTGCGTGTGTGTTTGTGTGTTTGTGTGTGTGTTTGTGTGTGTGTTCGTGCGTGTGTGTTTGTGTGTTTGTGTGTGCGTTTGTGTGTGTGTTTGTACGTGTGTGTTTGTGTGTGTTTGTGTGTGTGTTTGTGTGTGTGTGTTTGTGTGTTTGTTTGTTTGTGTGTGTTTGTGTGTGTGTTTCTGTGTGTTTGTGTGTGTGTGTTTGTGTGTGTGTGTGTTTGTGTGTGTGTTTGTGTGTTTGTTTGTTTGTGTGTGTTTGTGTTTGTGTTTGTGTGTGTTTGTGTGTGTGTTTGTGTGTGTGTTTGTGTGTTTGTTTGTTTGTGTGTGTTTGTGTGTGTGTTTGTGTGTGTTTGTGTGTGTGTGTTTGTGTGTGTGTTTG
>NC_088365.1:52400632-52408598 GCF_034508935.2 Berghia stephanieae | reverse complement strand
TAGCCCTGTCACTTTCTAACAATGAGTAAGTTCAGGATATACAAAAGAAAGAAAAACACAATTGATTGTTCCTTCGTGATAGTCCGTGGTGCAGCTTTAGCCAAACAATTTCACTGTCGTAGTCTACACAATTTATTGTTCCTTCCTGATAGTCCATTGTCCAGCTTTAACCAAACAATTTCACTGTCGTACCCTGAACGACAAGTATTCAAAGACTTGTCCAGAGAAGTCATCCTTCAAATATCGTCCATTTTAAAAAACCCTCATCTTGACAAAAACTCTCAAACTTGGGAGCTGACGATTTATTCGAGGAATCCCAGGTTTGAGAGTTTTTGCAAAGACGAGAGTCATTTAAATCGATCGATATTTGAAGGATGAGTTTTCTGGCCAAATTTTTAATGCGTGTTTTTTTCCAGAGTACGACAGTTAACGAGTCAAGGTGTCAATATTTTGGGTTTGAATCCAGCACGTCCTTGATCCATGAGTCACACGAAATCTGGGGGGGGGGGGGGGGGGGGGGAAAAAGAAGATGTCACTGGATGGAGGAACGCTGCTTTGCCTAGTTTGCATCGATTAGAATTGCCTTACAAGGGACTTGGGATTCCCGTAGCTCAGCTGCTAGAGCAATCGCTTCACACATAAAGGGACTGAGATCGACTCGTGGCAAAGTCGATAATTTTTTCCTGATTCCCCTTTGCACCCAGCAGTGATTAGGGAGTTTGGTATGTTAGGTGTACTAGCTTCCTATCCAAAGCGTACTATAGAAATCGGGATAGACTCCACGGGCCAAATGGCTTGAAAGGACTACTCACAAGGGACTCCACACTAGTGTTATAAATCGCTTATCATGTGATAGTTACGCGATACGGTTTACGTTGCATTTTGCGAAATGTTTAATTAAATTTTAAGCACCAATATTTTATCTTTCCTAACGTAATTAGACTTGATTGTTGAAACGATAAAATTCCCAGATATAATTTATTAGTTTCCAGACGTTCCGTCCTATCGATCACTGATGTGGAATTTGGCCATGGACGACAACAATATCGACAACGGCAACACGAGTTTCACCAACATTTTCATCTCAGAGTGTGTGGCTAAAGACAATCACACAATCAGTAGTAACGAGACACTCCGTGTCAATGAAACCAGCAATGCGAATGACACGACCGTCCTGTGTTACAACGAGACACAAAACATAGTAAGTTGTTTGAAAAGACCTTAAACTCTTTCCTCACCGACCATTTTCAAGATTTTTACTTAAATCCATACCGGACCAAACTTGACCTCAAACCTCAAAGCAGAAAATAGATAAAATAAAAAGAATTCCCTTTATTCATCCTCATTGGCAAATTTGTCATAGGGTCTATTCCAAGGGGAGAATGGAATAACCCAGGCGTCAACCGCAGTGCAGCGCCGCAAAGTGAGCTAGAGTGATATAGCGCGGCAGGTGATCGAACTAAGTACCTGTTGGGTACGAAGCAAAGACCGTACCGCTGAGCCACGCTGTTCCAAATAAGCACTTGCTATGCATGACTTGGATGTGCAAAGCAAGCTTTACAAAACAGTTAAATAGAACAAACAATCGAATCAAATTTTGTGACTCATAAAACAAATGTGAATAAGAAAACTGTTGTTTGCCTCCAAAGGAATGTGAGGAATTTCCTGCTTTTGGGAGCGAGAGGATTCAATGATTTTCTATTTGGTTTATGACCGTATTTATTAACACCTATTTTTTCGAATTCTTTTCCAGCTATTTAGAAACTCGATTTAATTGTTTCTAATAAAATCAAACGTTTTCACTATGAGGTCAGGAACAGCAATGTGGCTCAGGCTTCATACAATTCCAAGTCGCAACTCTCTTACTGTTCTCTTGGTCAAAATGGTAAAATCTGATATCGGGTTTTAATAAATTCTAATCCTCACTGTAGTCTAAAGTCTTATCCAAATGGTAGCATGCAAATATTATTGTTAAATCCAATTCGTCGCTACTAAAATACTTAAAAGATTGCTTATATTATTTTGTCGATCCATTTCCCCGTTTAGGATGAGCGCATGGAATTCACTGATGACGACAGGCGTGGCTTGGTCCTGAATCTGACATTGGGATTACACGCGGGTCGTTGGAACTTCAATGGAACGTTCGAAATGGAACTTGACGGTACGGCAACTATAACCTTATCATTCCACTTGTGACGACAATCTATAACCTTATCATTCCACTTGTGACGACAATCTATAACCTTATCATTCCAATTGTGATGACAACTATAACCTTATCAATTCCAATTGTGACGACAATCTATAACCTTATCATTCCAATTGTGACCACAATCTATAACCTTATCATTCCAATTGTGACGACAATCTATAACCTTATCATTCCAATTATGACGACAATCTATAACCTTATCATTCCAATTGTGACAACAATCTATAACTTTATCATTCCAATTGTGATGACAATCTATAACCTTATCATTCCAATTGTGACGACAATCTATAACCTTATCATTCCAATTGTGACGACAATCTATAACCTTATCATTCCAATTGTGACGACAATCTATAACCTTATCATTCCAATTGTGACGACAATCTATAACCTTATCATTCCAATTGTGACAACAATCTATAACCTTATCATTCCAATTGTGATGACAATCTATAACATTATCATTCCAATTGTGACGACAATCTATAACCTTATCATTCCAATTGTGATGACAACTATAACCTTATCATTCCAATTGTGATGACAACTATAACCTTATCATTCTAATTGTGACGACAACTATAACCTTACCATTCCAATTGTGACGACAATCTATAACCTTATCATTCCAATTGTGACGCAATCTATAACCTTATCATTCCAATTGTGATCACAATCTATAACCTTATCATTCCAATTGTGACGCAATCTATAACCGTGTCCTTCGAATGTTGATGTGCAGCTATTTGGTCAAGTGTTATGACACTCGCTTTCGGATCGGAAGGTCCTGAGTTGAGTCCTTGGAAAAGGCTCTTTACTAACATTCTCTCATCGTACTCAGGTGTAAAATGAGTGCTTGGTCGTTTACAGGGCTTTCTCTGTCAGGAAAAAAATGTAATATCGCCTGACAGGCGTCATGTCTCGTCCTACATGTTACGTGTTGCTGTTGGTCAGGGTCCCCTTGTAAAGCGTTTTGAGCAGATTTAGTGGACATTGCGCTTTATAAAAGCTCAATTATTTTTAGGTGACAGACGGTGGGCCGCCATATTTGTATTTTGATTTTGTTACAATGTGCGGCTATGTAGTATATCAATCGCTTTCGGATAAGAAGGTCCTCGGTGCAAGCCTCGCTCGACGCAAAGTTGAGTCCTTGGAAAAGGCTCTTTACTGTCATCGTACTCTGGTGTATAATGAGTACCTGTTCGTATACATAGTTTTCTGTCGGAAAAAAGCAATTACATTAATGCCTAACAGCCGTCATGTCTCGTTCTACAATTTACGTGTTGTCCTTGGTAAGGGGCCCGTTGGAAAGCGCTTTGAGCACGTTTAATGGATATTGCGTTTTATAAAAGCTCAGGGAAGTTTTGTTTTTGTGTGTGTGTGTTTTTGTTTTTAATGATAAAACGTTTTCCTTGTTTAATCAAATCTGCAGATAATATTGTCCAAGGGAGTATAGTCAGGGGTGTCTTGGCAATTTGGCTGATCGGAAATGACTCTGTGATTTCATCCCAATACCTGCTGACTGATTTAGTGACAATTCCAGCACCAGGGATCGTCATAGACACACCGTCCTCGCTTACCCAGCCAATCTTAGGCCTGTTCACAACGGAAGTGAACCTGAATACATCACGTGACTCTCTGACGGCTACGATTGGTTGTCTTACTCCCTATGAAAACGGAACGAACGAGGTCAAGTTGACCCTACAGAGTATGAAGGTAAATAATATTAGAATTAATGAAACCTGTTCTTATACAGACCAATGTCCGCTGAATATTCTCTTGGCGCTTTACAACAGCAACACTTACCAAGTCAGACATCTTATGACACCTGTAAGGTTCTGGATGTAGAACGTGAGTAAACTGCAAACACCGGCCTTTATGAACAAACACAGTATGTTGATTGTAAAAAGTAATAACACTCAACATTGCGCTGCTGAGAGCTGGACTCGAGCCCAGGACTTTCCAATCCGAAGGAGAGTGTCATACTACAAGACCATATAGCTGCACACGATGTTACACAACTGGTCCCATGATGAATTGACTTTTTATTTAAATGTCTTTACTCCTCTCCAGGTCCTGCCCGGGACCACGACGGGTGTCCACGAAAATACCACAGAGTACCTGGAGGACCTGGGGGGTGGCGTCATGACGTCAACGATAGGGTCGTACCAGATGAATCAAGCCGTCTTGTACTTGGACAGGATTCCACGGTACACACCTGTGTATTCCAAGATGGCGGTCAGATCGTCCTTCGTTGTCCGAGTGGAAGACTACAGTAAATTAGCTGTAAGTGAACAGATTGAGCTTTTATAGACCGCTAGAAAAAAAGAATCGATGCTTTAGAAATGCGGTGCTACAGACGGGTGGGAATGGAGTCATGGAAAGAGAAAAAAATCAAACAAAATGGTATTGGATGGACTAAATTATGTAAGGCAGAAAGTACTTCTGGTGATTGTAAAGCACAAACAGTTGGCGTACTATGGCCACATACGACACAACGACAGTCTCCAGAAGTCAATACTTGTAGGGAAAGATTAATGGGGAAAAAGGGAGAGGGAGACAATGGAAGAGCCGGTTGGGAAATATAAAAGAAATGATTGGGAATATGATGGACTGCTCAGAGATAGCGCTAGACAGAGAATTGTGGAGGAGCATGGGATCCAACCTCTATGAGAAGGAACCCTGGTAAGGTAAGATAAGGTATAGCGAAACATCCACTAAATGTGCTCAAAGCGCTTTACAGGGGGTCCCGAGCAAACAGCAACGCTTTGCATATAGAACGAGACACGACACTTGTGAGGCGATAATACAATTTTTTTCGACAGAGACAACACTCTAAACAGCCAAATACGTATTTTACACCCAAGCCTGGTGAGAGAAGGTGAGTAAAAAGCCGAGGATTAACTTTGCGCCGCCAAAAGTGTGACTCGAACCCAGGACCAATCGGTTTGATGGCTAATAGTGTCGTACCATTAGATCAAACAGACGCATTAACTTGTAATACTCACAGGTGGTTCTTAGAATGTAAAAATGTAGTCTGCGGCTGTGGTCTTGTAGTATGACACTCGCTTTCGGATCGGAAGGTGTTGGGTTCGAGTCCCGCTCGGCGTATAGATGACTCCTTGGAAAAAGCCCTTTACTCACTTTAACAGTGTTGTCTCTGTCGTAAATAAAATGGTAATATCGCAGAGCAGGCGTCATGTCTCCTTCTATATGTTACGTGTTGATGTTTGTCAGTGACCCTTTGTAAAATGCTTTGAGAACGTTTAGTGGATATTGCGCTATATAAAAGCTCAATAGTTCTCAGTAAATGATATCATTCACACTATAAACGTTCAAGATTACATATAGTTTAGTCTGATGATACGTTATATCCGATCGGTGGATATTGTGAGTATTTTACCTAAACACATAGTATCAATATATTATTTTCTGGAAACTGAATCGAGATCCAAATACTCGATGAAAGAAACTCCCAAATCAAACACAGAAATAATCCATGTTTCCGTGATCTGACTAGAAAGTCTCCTTTCTCAACCTTGACCTTTGCGGCACAGTACAGTGTGAGGTCATAGGTCACGAATGCTGTAACAGCTTGAAATTAGGACAGAATGATTGACTTGGAACTTTTCGGGATCAAAACCCCTTTTCAGTAAACAAGAAACTAACTCAACCGGAAATACTTGAGGTAGAATCCTGATCGATGGAGGAAAAATCATCTGCACGTCTCGGGATTGTTCCAGGATAAATAGAAATGATAAATGAATAAATACATAAATAAATACATGAATAAATAAATAAAAATTAAAACATAATGAATAAATAAATAAATGGATGAATAAATAAATGAATTAAAATCTATTTGGTTAAAGTCGATCCCTTTTTTAAAATATTTTTATTTCGGTTTCTTTCTCTGCTGCGTTGGTGGTATAAATTTAAGTAAAATACTCACAAGTTTTCTGGCCATACCAATCGAACCAAGAGAGATAATTATGTGTAACCTTAAAGATGTGTAGTCTGATTATAAAGAGAACGATTCACCTAACTGGCGGTCTAAAAACAATTAACAAAGAGCTGAGTGACGTCACTCTCATTCAATCTATTCCTTGCTACCCATGCACAGGATGGGGATATCTGCGATGTGAAAATGAACATCCGTTTCCAAGACAACATCGTGTGGATAGGAGAGATCTCCATTTCTCTGGACGCACCGGAAGTAAGGAAACCGTCACTCAAGGTCACCGTAACCCAGACAAAACAGTGCCCTTATGATGGAAGGTAAGAACAGTCATATGATGACATATGATACCTTATCACAACATATCATATCATACCATATCCTACAATATCATAACATTTCATAACATATCATAACATATCATGCCATATCATAACATGTTATACCATATAATAACATATCATAAATAACTGAGCTTTAATATAGCGCAATATCCACTAAATATGCTTTAAACGTCCATGAAGCCCATGAAGCTGGAGTTTACCTCGGTTTCTATAGTGTGAAATACACAATATCAATTGCTTGTTACTCTTTGGATTTGACGCTGACATATCACAACGTTGTTTGCGCCAGATCTAACGGACCCAGCTACCCAATCACTTATGGGTGGAGAGCGGGGTAAGAAGAAATCTCAATTTCACCTGGGTTCGATCTCGGTCCCTTTTCGTGTGAGGTGAGTGAGCTACTGGGACCAACAGTGTCTCCATGGCTGGTACGAAAGCCCGAAAACTTCTCTCCTGGTTCCAGTAAGACTTTTGGGAAGATTTTCATTCCATTTTTAATCGGAGAGTAGGTTTAGTGGATTTGTTTTAAACCAAAAACCGAAAGGTTCCTGGTTCGAGTCTCACTCTGGGGGAGGGGGCAACGTTGATTCCATGGAAAAGGCTCCATATTCACATTCATTCACCGTACTCAGGTGTAAAATAAGTACCAAGCCGATGAAAAATAATAATAAACAAAAATGAATATAACAACATCAAAATATCACAAAATATCAAACACGGAATGCACAGGATCTAAAATCATTCTTTAGCCAACAACAAAAAACAATAAATACACAAATACATTAGTAACCCCCCCCCCCCCCCCCCCCCCCCCCCCAAAAAAAAAAAAAAAAAAACAACAAAAAAAAAAAAAAAAAAAAAAAAAAAAAAAAAAAAAAAAAGAAAAAAACAGATGGACGTCTAAACATTTCATACTTCCTCTCTGTTGAAGAAAAATCATAGACAAGCTATATATTTAGTACTCTTGTGCGGCTATGTGGTCTAGTGGTATGACACTCGCTTTCGGATCGGAAGGTCCTGGGTTCGAGCTTCGCTCGGCGCATAGTTGAGTCCTTGGAAAAGGATCTCTACTCACATTCTCTCACCGTACTCAGGTGTAAAATGTGTACCTGGCCGTTAACAGCGTTGTCTTTGTCCGAAAAATTGTAATATCGCCGGACAGGTGTCATGTCCCGTCCTACATGTTAAATGTTGCTGTTGACCAGGGACCCCTTGTAAAGCGCTTTGAGCACATTTTAGTGGATATTGCCCTATAGAAAAGCTCTATTTTTTTTTTACCCGATGAATTTTTAAAAGAATGTATTTATGTTGCTTTTTTCTTAGCATGGCCGCTGCATAGAGAAAATAATCATTTACACGGCAGTATTTCCTCTCTTTTCAAAATAGCAGTCTTTGGAGTCACACAATCCATTGGGATTTAACTCTCAATAACGCTTTCTATCACCCAAA
>NC_088365.1:52373132-52395632 GCF_034508935.2 Berghia stephanieae | reverse complement strand
AGTATCGGATTTTCCCCAAATATCCTCCAAACTAAGACAAAAATAGATTTTCTTTACCCAATCTCAAAAGCAGTAGATACGTGTTATTTATATAGAATTTAGGTCAGAAACAAAATGAAGGCTCCTTTTCCAAAACTCGTTAAGTCGATTTTTCTGATTTTCGAGATTTTTCATCCATGAGATAAATTGAAATGTAAATCTTATTTTAAGCATCAATTGTCACAAGAATGTCCCTAGATTTGTGTGAATTTGAAGTTTAAATATGATGAAATGATAGACCGAATGAGAAATTATAGGGGAAATATTCCTCAAAATCTCTAAATGGGAAAACTGGAGTTAGGGTTTTTTGGGGGGAAACCATTCTTCAAGCAATCTTGACAACAGAGTATAAAACCATAACACATTTTGGAATGAACAAAGATGTTGGTTGTGTCGAAACTTTTTGGCACCGGGTTTTCCTTCACACGACACCGTAAGGGGACATGAATCACAAATGACCTGCTGTTGGAATACATGACGCGCATTGATGATGGTTTATTTGTGGAAATGCGCTGTATACATGTTCATTTTGTGTAGATTGTTTACGGTAAATGTATATCCCAATCCCCAAGGGAAATGTGTTACTGTCAATGAACCAGTGACGGAGGACTTTCTTGCGTGTCCCGGTCACGAGATTGCACTGTCAGTGTCGACAACCTTAATATGTGGACTTTTGCCGAAAAATGGATTTGTATCGGCCTGTTTTAGATCCCTGAAAATGGAATTTGCAGCCAAAATATGAAACTTGGCTTGTGTTTATGTTTGATGACAATGAGATCAGATGTTTATATATATATATATATATATATATATATATATATATATATATATATATATATATAATCGTGTTTGATACAAATATGGTAAGAAAAGTGCTCGACATGCAGTAATGGAGCGAATTATTATTATTTAAAATATTTACCACAATGTTTGAGACAGTCTACATTAATGTTTCAGGCTTAATTTGCCATCGTCAGGACTGAGTTGTTTTGTTGACTGTTGTTGTTTCTTCAACAACAACAGTCAACAAAACAACTCAGTCCTGACGATGGCAAATTAAGCCTGAAACATTAATGTAGACTGTCTCAAACATTGTGGTAAATATTTTAAATAATAATAATAATAATAATATATATATATATATATATATATATATATATATATATATATATATATATATATATATATGTATATATATTAATTAGTTATTAATGGAGAACCGCAATGTTTGCGGGGAAATACAGGTTATCACATATCTATTTATTTCTTATACTATTGTGGAAATTAACATAGATCAAGACAAATCTTAAGAGTCATCAACGATCAGAATCGATCTGCTAATAAAGTCTAAAGATAATCGCAAACGTGTCTGGCATCCCATCTTCACTGTAGTTCTAACTTGAAAACATTACAACTCATGAGATGGATTTTCACATGGACAAATCACAAATAAAAAAGACTTACACACAGCCATTCATTTATTTCAAACTCTATATTACCGTGGAAATAACAATAGACCGAGACAAATCTTTTGAGCCATTAGAAGTCAAAACTTGTCTCGTAGTAATAAAGTCTGTTGACAAACGTGTTCTTCCGACTGATTATATAAAATGATGTATGTTTATTTTTGTTGTTGACAAACGCATTCTTTCGATTGGACAGATAATAATAATAATAATAATAATAATAATAATAATAATAATAATAATAATAATAATAATAATAATAATAATAATAATAATAATAATAATAATAATATAGCTTTATTGTTCTTAAAAAAGTGACAATTTGTCATTTGGTTACACGTTTATAACAATACAATATATTGACATAGACACACTCACACATGTGTACACTAGTAACATCGTAGTCATCGTCACCATCATCGGCATCAACATCATCACAATATATTTCCGTTACAATTCTTCACTTTCTCAATTCCCCTATAACACCATCACCATCCTCATCATACTCCATATTATTTTCCTGTACCAAGCTATGAGAGGAAAAGCTTGTGGACCTCCTCTGCTTGTGGACCTCCTCTCTCTCTCTCTCTCTCTCTCCTCTCTCTCTCTCTCTCTCTCTCTCTCTCTCTCTCTCTCTCTGTTCTTCCACGCTTGAGATGCATTAAAATGAGTTGACCCACAATTATTTATTCAATAAATTATTAAATTCTGTGAGGAAATGTTTTACAAACCTGAAATTATGCCGTTTTAAGTGAAACGAATACATTATCTATACATGCTATTTTTTTTTTTTTTTTAGGTAAAAGTCAATCTGCCAACTCGTCTTAATCGGTAAGAGACCGATCATCATTATGTCCTAGTATATTCCAATAAGCGATTTAAACCGGAATGAAATCTATTGTCTCAAAATACACATTATTGGATTTAATCGTATTCCTTCTCAGCACAGCGAATCACGTGGGGGTCAACAGGAAGTTGCTTCGCTGGGGCATGTTCCTGTAACGTCACAGGATATTGGCCGACCAAATGCGTTCCCTGTGGAGAAATGTGGAGATGCCAGGCTTTTGTGGATGGCAAGTGTCTTTTTTTTTTTAAAAAGATATAATATAATTTATCTACTAAGTGGTTAATGATATGGAAATAATATTAATGAGCTTGAAAACTGGTGTCTTTTGAAGAAAAAAAAAGCAGCTAAAGTGTTATATTCTCGTTTATACTGAGCTTTTTTTCGGCGCTATGTGGTCTTGTGATAATATGTATGACACTCACTTTCGAATCTGAAGGTCCTGGGTCCAAGCCTCGCCCGGCTCATAGTTGGGTCCTTGGAAAGGGCTCTTTACTCACATTCTCTTATTGTACTCATGTGTAAAATGAGAACCTGGCCGTTAACAGCATTGTCTCTGCCTGAAAAAAAATGTAATATCGCCTAACAGGCGTCATGGCTCTTTCTACATGTTACGTGGTGCTGTTGGTCAGCGACTCTGTAAAGTGCCTAGAGCACGTTTAGTGGATTTTTTGCTATATAAAAAGCTCAAGTAAAAATCGAAAGTGTTTTGCCATCTTTGATATCGCGTGCCATTTACCAATATGTTTTGTTTTTTTGTTTTTAAGGGTTTCACGGCGCTTGCAACACATTAAGATCATATCAGCGCCAGTAAAAAGGAAGAAAATGGGATAGTAAAAAGTTCTAGAACTACAATTAAAGCACCCAACAAAAAGTAAGACATAAGGGAAAAGGGGACAAATAGGGATCAGATGTAGATTACAAGAGCATACCACCAATGTACTCAGTTTGAGATCACCCATAAGTCGCATCCGGACACAAGCACAAAACCCAACAAAGAGGAATACACTCAAATGCTTACATTATACATTCAAAATAACAAACATAACAGAGAGATGATTTACAAGGAAAAAAATATAATCTCCCAAAACAATAACTGTGCATTTGATTGTTTCCCTCCCAGCTAAGACTCCGGCCAGGACCAGGACAAAACCAAGTAATCTCATTCCAAGACAAAGACAGGAAGCATGTTGGAAAACAGATATATTATGGGGATAGAAGACACAGTTTGTACCCCCCCCCCCCCCTGCTCACTATGGGATGGGGGGGGGGGGGGGGCTACCACTATAAAACTAGTGTAAACGTGTTGTTATTTAATATTAGAATCGTTTTTGCTTTAAAATCTTTATTATTGTGAGTTTTATCCAATCGTTTTAGAGTATTATTAAACTCACATCCCCTCCCCTTTCTGATTTATTGGCTGATGGATTGATTGATTGATTGATTGATTGATGTATAAGACAACCCAATATTTATCTCCAGTTCCCCACTTTGAGTCCATCACAAGAATTCAAAGCAAAGGGATTCTTTGTGAGGCATCTCTAAGACGCAGGTGAGAATGGGTACCTAGATTCATGGTTTAGTCTTTAAGACGCAGGTGAGAACGGGTACCTAGATCCATGGTATAGTCTCTACGACGCAGGTGAGAACGGGTACCTAGATTCATGGTTAAGTCTCTACGACGCAGGTGAGAATGGGTATTCAGATCCATGATTTCTAGTTTCCATTTGTGTCTCAGACCTAAATTCAGAATGATGTTAAATTCATTATAAGGTAAAAATTCTGCCTAAAGTTTGACAAGAATTTAACCCCCCGTTGAAAAGAACGGATGGAACTCTATACAAAACATAGAAGTAGAAGTCTCCAAATTTCACTTTTCTAATCCTCCATAACATTTTGTCAAAACTTTTACCAGCCTATCAATGGGAATATATCATTTTGTCAACAATTACATCAGAATATGATTCGAACGACACCATATTGTCTATAAAACCCCTTAACCTAACGATAGGACTAAACTAATTTTTCTACAATAATACCAGTCTACCAATTGGACTATTTCATTTTGTCTACAATTTCACAAGTTTACCAATAGGACTATATAATTGTTTTCTACAATGTCATAAATCTACCAATAGGACTGCACCATTTTGTCTACAATTTCACAAGTCTACGAATAGGACTATATCATTTTGTCTACAATTTCACAAGTCTACGAATAGGACTATATCATTTTGTCTACAGTTTCACAAGTCTACGAATAGGACTATATCATTTTGTCTACAATTTCACAAGTCTACCGACAGGACTATATCATTTTGTCAACATATTAACTGAAAATTTGATTCGTGTCCGAAAAATGATTTATTAGATGTCTTACATTTTTGGAGGTCTTTGAGAAGAGTCTACCGACAGGACTATATCATTTTGTCTACAGTTTCACAAGTCTACGAATAGGACTATATCATTTTGTCTACAGTTTCACAAGTCTACGAATAGGACTAGGCCTATATCATTTTGTCTACAGTTTCACAAGTCTACGAATAGGACTATATCATTTTGTCTACAATTTCACAAGTCTACCGACAGGACTATATCATTTTGTCAACATATTAACTGAAAATTTGATTCGTGTCCGAAAAATGATTTATTAGATGTCTTACATTTTTGGAGGTCTTTGAGAAGTTTTCAAATTCTTTAACGGGAGTCAATAATATTGACAATATTCAAAATATTTTATTTGAGATTGTACATAACATTTCTATGTGACTGTACATAACATTTCTATGTGACTGTACATAACATGTCTATGTGACTGTACATTTATATGTGACTGTACATAACATTTCTATGTGACTGTACATAACATTTCTATGTGACTGTACATAACATTTCTATGTGACTTTCATCTGATGCCAGATCTGGACCTACGTTTTCTTCCTGTTACAGAGAGCTGCGGAATCCTACCAGATATATGGGTAAGCTGAAGACAGTTGGTTTTCTTTTCTGATAATATCTGTAGTCCAGTAGATTTAAGCCACACAATGGGGCGACCGGGAAAAAAATTCAATGTAGAATTTTAGGTTAGCAGCAATCCTTTTGTTTTTGTAACTAAACAGAATTCCTGTCAAGCAAGAAAAGCGAAATGCTGTTCAGCAAACTACAATGAAAGGCTTTAGAAGAAGCGGGTCATCGTGTTAAAACAAGACTCAAAGTGAAATGATTTGCCTGGAAGAGTCCTCTCTGGTGTAAGGCAGCGCTGTCTCTGGTCCTGGTAGAGCGCGTTGAGCCCGGTGTGATCATTGTCAAACGCTTTGAGAATATTTAGTCGAGATCCCGATACGTACAAGTTTTGTTATTTGATTTTTTAAAACTCTGATAGAGATATCGGCCGCACTTTTATCTAACTTAGTGGAAATGAGATTGTGGCTTGAACAAATCGGATTCAATTTGCTTAAATTAATTCTTTTATATCAAATTAAGATCCAAATATAAAATACAGATCTTTGTGTCTTCCAGAAATCAGTTCACGGATTGCCATCATCACAGGCAGAGATTCGGACACTGGATATTACTACGCCATCTCAAACAATGGAGCTATTTACATGGTCAGCGAAGATGAGGCCCAATCATGGGAAGGAATAACAGATGACAGCTACAGCACTATAACCTCTAAACCGTCTTTTCAGTGGGCCACGTTTATATGAGATTGGTACTGCCCTGCGGTAGTGGCCATAGCCATGGCTTATGACGTCACACACCTCCTTACATTTTCAATTTGACACTTTTCCCTCCTTTTTCAAAATTTCAATGTCAATAAAAAAAAATTAAATTGCCTCGATTCATTCCCAACAGGAAATTTTTCTACAATGTCCGGTACAAAGGATGACTGGAATAACCCAAGCAAAAGTTACAGTGCAGCGCCGTGAAATGAGCTAGGCTGAAATGAAGGTTACACAGTACAGTGGAAAAATAGAACTCAGGTTCAAAGCAAAGACCAAATGGGTGTGACACAAATTTTGGTTTGTTTTTAAGGTTTTTCGACACTTGTTTTGTTTTTGTTTGTTTTTAAGGGTTTTACGGCGCTTGTTTTGTTTTTGTATGTTTTTAAGGGTTTTACGGCGCTTGTTTTGTTTTTGTTTGTTTTTAAGGGTTTTATGGCGCTTGCGACACATGTAGGTCATTTCATCACCAGGAAAAAGAAGAAAACGGGGCAGTAAAAAAGTTCTATATTTACAATTAAAAGCGCACAAGATATTTAAGACAACGGGAAAGGACGCAAATAGTGAACAGGTGTAGATTCCAAAAGCATACTTTCCTTGTGCATAGTTTGAGATCACCTAAGTTTCATCCTGACACAAGCACAGGTCCCTACTAATAGGAACAAACTCAAATGTTTACAAATCATATGTTCAAAAAATACAATACATAACAGAGAGAGATGATTTACAAGGAAAAAAACATCATCTCCCAAAACTATAAATATACAGTCGACTGTTTCCCTCCCAGCAAAGGACTCCGGCCAGGATCAGGACCAAACCTAAGTAATCCCATTCCAGGACAAAGACAGAAAGCAATTGGAAAACAGATATAGGGGGATAGAGGACAGAGTAAGAACCTCCCTGTCCACTATGGGAGGTCAGGAACCCCACCCAGAAAGCAATTGGAAAACAGATATAGGGGGATAGAGGACAGAGTAAGAACCTCCCTGTCCACTATGGGAGGTCAGGAACCCCACCCAGAAAGCAATTGGAAAACAGTTATAGGGGAATAGAGGACAGAGTAAGAACCTCCCTGTCCACTATGGGAGGTCAGGAACCCCAACCAGAAAGCAATTGGAAAACAGATATAGGGGGATAGAGGACAGAGTAAGAACCTCCTTGTCCACTATGGGAGGTCAGGAACCCCAACCGGAAAGCAATTGGAAAACAGATATAGGGGGATAGAGGACAGAGTAAGAACCTCCCTGTCCACTATGGGAGGTCATAACCCTACCCAGTTTTCAGCACTGGCAATGCAATTTTGGTCATTACAGCGCCAGTAAAAAAGAAGATAATGGGATACTCATATATTCTCGATTTACAGTTAAAAGTACACAGGAAAAGGTAAGAAAGGGGAATGGTTCAAATAGGGAACAGATGTAGATTCCAAGAGAAAGCACATTGCTATTGTACTTAGTTTGAGATCATCTAAATGTCTCATCCAGACATAAGCACAGGCTTCCCCTAAGACTAACACACTCAAACGCTTTGTTTAAATATTATCTCTATACTATATTCTATTGACTAAAATTGTCATATCTTTGACTGCGATATAATTTGGATAAGAAGGACTGATAGCTTAATAGGTAGAGCACTCACTTCACACATTAAGTGAAAGTGATACCAAGCTGCTGCTAAAACCCGCGGACTGCAAAAAGTAATCGATAAAAATGAATAAAACAGCTTCAAAAAAAAAAAAAAAAAAAAAAGAACAAACTACCAGACACGGAACGTTTCGAGCTCAAAACCCTTCTACGACCAACAACAAAAAAACAATGAAAACACACATAGATTACTAAAAAACCAGATGGACGACTCTGAAACCTTTGGTGTTTGGTTATTAAATTTTGTGGAAGCTCTTGTATTCATTTCTATTTTTTACTTCACACACTACGGGCCTGGTGTCAATCTGGGTGAGGGTGGGATTTCGGGTTTTTTTGGATCCCCTTTTGTCTATCTAGCAGTGATCTGGTAGATGGGGTGATTAGGTCAAGTGGAAAGATCTTTGCAATATACTAGTGTCCGATCCAAAGGGTGGTAAGCAGTCGCTTTTTGTCGGTTTAATTTATGGACGATTTCTTGTTCCAATAGGCACTTGTTGATAAGCCAATTCAATAAAACTTCAGACATACAACGACGTTTTCTTATAAGAGCCAAGTAGCAAGACAAGGGATTTGGATTTTTATCACTTCTGACATCACTAGAGCAAAAACAATGAGCTACACATTTTGTTTGTTTTTGTTTTGTTTTGTTTTGTTTTACGACGCTTGCAACACATTTTGGTCATATCAGCGTTAATAAAAAGGAAGAAAATTGGATAGTAAAAGTTCTAGAATTATAATTTAAGCACCCAAGAAAAAGTAAGTCAAAGGGGAATTGGTTCAAAACGGGAACAGATGTAGATTCCAAGAGCACAATGTCAGTATATTTAGTTTGAGATTACCTGAAAAAAATCAAGTAGGAAAACAGATAAAGAGGGATATAAGACATAGTAGGTGACCTCCTTGCCCACTGTGAGAGGTCAGATAATCCCAGCCACGAGGTTCAGAGTGAATAAGTGAAATAACTAAAGTTTGATCCAATGGCGGCATCTGAAATCTGACACAAGATAAAAGCTTCACCAAGACATCAATACCGGCTCTCAGATGAAGGGGATAGGCAATAATGGCCATACTAATGGATTGTCAAGCCCTTTCAACGTGATATTAAGGGCTCATTATATAAACATCTATTTTAAAGTCGTAAACAGAAGCACTAACTGGAGATGAAAGCTTGCTAGAAAATCTAATACAAAAAATAATCCGATAACAAAACACGGGATTTGATCCATGTCATTTTTATTGTTAGAAATCGCAGTGATATCACATGACAACAAGAAATAATATAGGTAAATATAGTATGCGAGGGATGAGTGGGGGGGGGGAGTAGAGGGAGTGAGTGAGAGAGAGAGAGAGAGACAGAGAGAGAGAGAGAGAGAGAGAGAGAGAGAGAGAGAGAGAGAGAGAGAGAGAGAGAGAGAGAGATTGTTTTGTTTTTAACGGTTTTACGGCGCTGGCAACAAATTAAGATCTATCAGCGCCAGTAAAAAGGAAGTTGTTTTTTTTGTTTTTAAGGGTTTTACGGCACTTGCAACACATTTAGGTCATATCAGCGCCAGTAATAAGGAAGAAAATAAGATAGTAAAAAGTTATAGAAATACAATTAAAGTGGCCAAGAAAAGAGAAGACAAAAGGGGAATTGGTTCAAATAGGAAACAGATCTAGATTCCAAGAGCACACTATCAAAGCACTTAGTTTGAGATTACCTAAAAGTCTCATCCAGACAAAAGCACAGGTCCCCACTAAGAGGAATATACTCAAATGTTTTACAAATCGTATATACTATAAAGAAAACATAATACAATGCATAACAGAGATGATTTACAAGGGAAAAAATATCATCTCCCAAAACAATAACTATGCATTTGACTGTTTCCCTCCCAGTCAAGGTATCCGGCCAGGGCCAGGACAAAACCAAGTAATCTCATTCCTAGACAAAGACAGACAGCTGGTTGGAAAACATATAGGGGGATAGAAGACACAGTATGTACCTTCCTGCCCACTATGGGAGGCAGGAACCCCACCCAGAGTAAAAAGGAAGAAATGGGACAGTAAAGAGTTATAGAATTACAATACAAGTGCCCACGGAAATGGAAGACAAAGGGGAATTGGTTCAAATAGGAAACAGATGTCGATTCCAAGAGCACACTATCAATGTACTTAGTTTCAGATCACCTAAATGTCTCACCCAGACACCAGCACAAGATCCCATTAAGAGAAATACACTCAAATGTTTACATTATACATTCAAAATAACAAATATAACAATACATAACAGAGAGATGATTTCCAAGGAAATATCATCTCCCAAAACTACAACTACACATTCGACTGTTTCCCTCCCAGCCAAGAACTCCGGTCAGGTTCGGGACAAAACCAAGTAATCTCATTCCACGACAAAGACAGTAAGCAATTGGAAAACAGATGTAGGGGGGATGTTTGTTTGTTTTGTTTTTAAGGGTTTTACGGCGCTTGCAACACATTTAGGTTATATCAGCGCCAGTAAAAAGGAAGAAAATGGTATAGTAAAAAGTTCTAGAATTACAATTAAAGCACCCAAGAAAAAGTAAGACAAAGGGGAACTGAGAACAAATAGGGATCAGATGTAGATTCCAAGAGCATACCACCAATGTGCTTAGTTTGAAATCACCTACAAGTCTCATCCAGACACAAGCACAAAATCCAACAAAGAGGAACACACTCAAATGCTTACATTATACATTCAAAATAAAAATAATAATACATAACAGAGAGATGATTTACAAGGAAAAAATATCATCTCCCAAAACAATAACTATGCATTTGACTGTTTCCCTCCCAGCTAGGATCCCGCCAGTGCCAGGACAAAACCAAGTAATCTCATTCCAAGACAAAGACAGAAAGCATGTTGGAAAACAGATATAACGGGATAGAAAACAGTGTGTACCTCCCTGCCCACTATGGGAGGTAGGGGGGATAGAAGACACAGTAAGTACCTCCCTGCCCACTATGGGAGGTAGGGGGGATAGAAGACACAGTAAGTACCTCCCTGCCCACTATGGGAGGTCAGGAACCACACCCAGAATAATAATAATAATAATAATAATAATAATAATAATAATAATAATAATAATAATAATAATAATAATAATAATAATAATAATAATGATAATAATAATAATAATAATAATAATAATAATAATAATAATAATAATAATAATAATAATAATAATAATAATAATAATAATGGCCATACTAATTGGAGTGTCATAGCCCTTTCAACGTGATATTAAGGGCTCATTATATAAACATCTATTTTAAAGTCGTAAACCGAAGCACTAACTGGAGATGAAAGCTTGCTAAAAAATCTAATACAAAAAATAATCCGATAACAAAACACGGGATTCGATCCATGTCCCACCCAGACATAAGCACAGGTCCCCACTAAAAGGAATACACTCACATTTTTACGAATCATATATAATATGTCAACAAACATAATACAATGCATAACAGGGAGATGATTTACAAGGAAAAATATATCATCTCCCAAAACTAACTATATATTTGACTGTTTCCCTCCCAGCCAAGGTATCCGACCAAGGCCATGGCAAAACCAAGTAATCTCATTCCACGACAAAGACAGTAAGCAATTGGAAAACAGATGTAGGGGGGATGTTTGTTTGTTTTGTTTTTAAGGGTTTTACGGCGCTTGCAACACATTTAGGTTATATCAGCGCCAGTAAAAAGGAAGAAAATGGTATAGTAAAAAGTTCTAGAATTACAATTAAAGCACCCAAGAAAAAGTAAGACAAAGGGGAACTGAGAACAAATAGGGATCAGATGTAGATTCCAAGAGCATACCACCAATGTGCTTAGTTTGAAATCACCTACAAGTCTCATCCAGACACAAGCACAAAATCCAACAAAGAGGAACACACTCAAATGCTTACATTATACATTCAAAATAAAAATAATAATACATAACAGAGAGATGATTTACAAGGAAAAAATATCATCTCCCAAAACAATAACTATGCATTTGACTGTTTCCCTCCCAGCTAGGATCCCGCCAGTGCCAGGACAAAACCAAGTAATCTCATTCCAAGACAAAGACAGAAAGCATGTTGGAAAACAGATATAACGGGATAGAAAACAGTGTGTACCTCCCTGCCCACTATGGGAGGTAGGGGGATAGAAGACACAGTAAGTACCTCCCTGCCCACTATGGGAGGTAGGGGGGATAGAAGACACAGTAAGTACCTCCCTGCCCACTATGGGAGGTCAGGAACCACACCCAGAATAATAATAATAATAATAATAATAATAATAATAATAATAATAATAATAATAATAATAATAATAATAATAATAATAATAATAATAATGATAATGATAATAATAATAATAATAATAATAATAATAATAATAATAATAATAATAATAATAATAATAATAATAATAAATAATAATAATAATGGCCATACTAATTGGAGTGTCATAGCCCTTTCAACGTGATATTAAGGGCTCATTATATAAACATCTATTTTAAAGTCGTAAACCGAAGCACTAACTGGAGATGAAAGCTTGCTAAAAAATCTAATACAAAAAATAATCCGATAACAAAACACGGGATTCGATCCATGTCCCACCCAGACATAAGCACAGGTCCCCACTAAAAGGAATACACTCACATTTTTACGAATCATATATAATATGTCAACAAACATAATACAATGCATAACAGGGAGATGATTTACAAGGAAAAATATATCATCTCCCAAAACTAACTTATATTTGACTGTTTCCCTCCCAGCCAAGGTATCCGACCAAGGCCATGGCAAAACTAAGTAATCTCATTCCAAGACAAAGACAGAAAGCAATTGGAAAACAGACAGGGGATGGAAGACATGGCAAGTACCTCCCTGCCCACTATGGGCAGAGAAAGAGAGAGAGAGAGAGAGAGAGAGAGAGAGAGAGAGAGAGAGAGAGAGAGAGAGAGAGAGAGAGAGAGAGAGAGAGAGAGTGAGACAGATTGCTTGGCACCCCTTGGTTAAGACACTAGTCTATCCCAAAGCACCTTTCACTATATCAGAACCAGCAACCTGATCACTGCTGGGTGGACGGGGAGTCAGAATAATCAATCTGAACTTCATCCGGATTGACCTTGGTGCCTTTGTATGTGAAGCGAGCACTCTATTCACTGATTGTTTTTGTTTTTTTGTTTTTAAGGGTTTTACGGCGCTTGCAACACATTAAGGTCATATCAGCGCCAGTAAAAAGGAAGAAAATGGGAAAGTAAAAAGTTCTAGAATGACAATTAAAGCACCCAAGAAAAGGTAAGACAAAGGGGAATTGGTTCAAATAGGAAACAGATGTAGATTCCAAGAGCAAACTATCAAGGTACTTCGTTTGAGATCACCTAAAAGTCTCATCCAGACACAAGCACAGGCCCCCACTAAGAGGAACACACTCAAATGTTTACAAATTATACATAACACGTAAACAAACATAATACAGTTCATAACAGAGAGATGATTTACAAGGAAAAAAATATCATCTCCCAAAACTAACTATAATACATTTGACTGCTTCCCTCCCAGCCAGGACTCTGACCAGGGCCAGGAAAAAACTAAGTAATCTCATTCCAAGACAAAGACAGAAAGCATGTTGGAAAACAGATATAAGGGATAGAAGACACAGTATGTACCTCCCTGCCCGCTATGGGAGGTCAGGATCCCCACCCAGACTCTATTCACTGAGTTATCAGGATCCTCAATGAAGAATGTATAATGGATGTTGAATATCTCACAAGAAAAAAACAAAAAAAAAACAAAACCAAAACAAAACAAAAAAAAACAATAAAAAGGACCCAGACATTGTTTACGTTACATCAAAGGTCAAGGCCACTCCAATTAATCTCACTCCATGAACGACAAGGAAGAGAATGAAAGTGAAAACAGCTCGAGAAGGCAAGTTTGACCTCCTAGCTAGATAGAAGGCACAGCAAGTTTGACCTCCTAGCTAGATAGAAGGCAAATCAAGTTTGACCTCCAAGCTAGATAGAAGGCACAGCAAGTTTGACCTCCTAGCTAGATAGAAGGCACATCAAGTTTGACCTCCTAGCTAGATAGAAGACACATCAAGTTTGACCTCCTAGCTAGATAGAAGGCACAGCAAGTTTGACCTCCTAGATATTTTTTGTTTGTTTGTTTGTTGCTTTAGGTCTCTTCCAACACAATTGAGGTTATATGAGAGACCGCTGAAACAAAAAAACAAGCAATCTAACAAAAATAGTACAAATGTAAATCAAAATCATAACCTAAAGATATCATAAGCTAAATTATAAATAACCAAGAACAAACAGGCAGAAGATTTACAGAAAAAAAATATCCCCTGTCAAAAATACAATCACAAACCAAAGAAGCAGGATAGGCTAGTAAAGAGAAGAAGAAACGACATCACTATCGGATCGTACACCCATGCGAACATCATAGGTATATGATTCAAGGGTGATGCTCCCATCCAACCACCCGCACCTCCTAGATAGAAGACACAGCAAGACTGACCTCCTAGATAGAAGACACAGCATGTTTGACCTCCTAGATAGAAGACACAGCAAGTTTGACCTCCTAGATAGATAGAAGACACAGCATGTTTGACCTCCTAGATAGAAGACACAGCAACACTGACCTCCTAGATAGAAGATACATCAAGTTTGACCTCCTAGCTAGATAGAAGACACAGCATGTTTGACCTCCTAGATAGAAGACACAGCAACACTGACCTCCTAGATAGAAGACACGGCAAGACTGGCTTCCTAGATAGAAGACACATCAAATTTGACCTCCTAGATAGAAGACACAGCATGTTTAACCTCCTAGCTAGATAGAAGACACAGCATGTTTGACCTCCTAGATAGAAGACACAGCAAGACTGACCTCCTAGATAGATGGAATACACAGACCTCCTGGGTCAATCATGGGAGATTCTCTCCTATCGTTAATTTAATTCATTAACAAATTGCTCACAATTATAAATCTAGGAGACATATAGACAGTACATAAAAAGGTGATGATGGTGATAATGATGATGATAATAACGATGGGTGGTGATTAAGATGATGCTTTGCATAATATAATCTCGACCTCAATAATAATGTTAAAAACACTATAATCAATACATAAACATATATGTGACCGACTGTGTCAAGCTGGTAATATGTTAAGAGTGTAGTGAATGCCAAAAGATGAATTTCATACAAAATGACCAAATTATAAAATATTGTGTTTTGTGAACCTGTATTCAATTCTACTCACCAAGACACAAATAATTTATTCCAAGCTTTACGTTTTGATTTTGAATTCAAAATTCAGCATCAATACCACTCTGACATATCACCTCTACGCTGGGTCACATAATATATCACATAGCGGAAAACTTTTCAAGGCCTACAGATGTATAGCGAACAACGTTTCAAAGTCTACAGATGCATAGTGGACAACTTTTCAAAGTCTACAGATGTATAGCGAACAACGTTTCAAAGTCTACAGATGCATAGTGGACAACTTTTCAAAGTCTACAGATGTATAGTGGACAACTTTTCAAAGTCTACAGATGTATAGTGGACAACTTTTCAAAGTCTACAGATGCATAGCGAACAACGTTTCAAAGTCTACAGATGCATAGTGGACAACTTTTCAAGGCCTACAGATGCATAGTGGACAACGTTTCAAAGTCTACAGATGTATAGCGAACAACGTTTCAAAGTCTACAGATGCATAGCGGACAACTTTTCAAGGCCTACAGATGCATAGTGGACAACTTTTCAAAGTCTACAGATGTATAGCGAACAACGTTTCAAAGTCTACAGATGCATAGCGGACAACTTTTCAAGGCCTACAGATGTTTGTTTGTTTGTTTTTAAGGGTTTTACGTCGCTTGCAACACATTAGTTTATATCAGCGCCAGTAAAAAGGAAGAAAATGGGATAGTCAAAAGTTCTAGAATTACAATTAAAGCACCCAAGAGAGAGTAAGACAAAGGGGAATTGGGAACAAATAGGGATCAGATGTAGATTCCAAGAGCATACCATCAATGTACTAAGCTTGAGATCACCTATAAGTCTCATCCGGACACAAGCACAAAATCCAACAAGGAGGAATACACTCAGATGCTTACATCATACATTAAAAATAAATATAATAATACATAACAGAGAGATGATTTACAAGGAAAAAAATATCATCTCTCATTACTCATAAAACAATAACTATGCATTTGACTGTTTCCCTCCCAGCCAGGGCCAGGACAAAATCAAGTAATCTCATTCCAAGACAAAGACAGATAGCATGTTGGAAAACAGATATAAGGGGATAGAAGACACAGTATGTACCTCCCTGCCCGCTATGGGAGGTCAGGATCCCCACCCAGAAGGCCTACAGATGCATAGTTGACAACTTATCAAGGCCTACAGATGCATAGTGCCAACTTTTCAAAGTCTACAGATGCATAGCGGACAACTCTTCACTGTCTGTAGCGGCAACTATTCAAGGAGATAAAACGGTGCAATACAGTCACGGCCCAAAACAGCAACATGATTGGATGATTGTAAAATAGTATCTAGATTGAGGTTTCCTACCCCTTCAATACTCTCTGTATGTTCCATGATTGAATTCAATGCCATACATAACGAGGGGCTGCTATGCAGGTGTATACAGACATAACGAGGGGCTGCTATGCAGGTGTATACATACATAACGAGGGACTGCTATGCAGGTGTAAACATACATAATGAGGGACTGCTATGCAGGTGTAAACATACATAACGAGGGGCTGCTATGCAGGTGTATACATACATAATGAGTGGCTGCTATGCAGGTGTATACATTCATAACGAGGGGCTGCTATGCAGGTTTATACATACATAACGAGGGGCTGCTATGCAGGTGTATACATATATAATGAGGGGCTGCTATGCAGGTGTTTACATACATAAAGAGGGGCTGCTATGCAGGTGTATACATACATAATGAGGGGCTGCTATGTAGGTGCAAGTCAAAAATAAAAGGTTTAAAATATTTTAAAACCCTTCAAATATTCCATAGAAGCAAAAATTATTTTCAAACCAACACCCAGCCTAAACCAAAACAAGGAATCTCAAATGAAAAATATAAAGGAAAAAGAAATGCATGAAATCTGATAATTAAATCCACAAAGAAAGTGAAACTCTTGCTCTGTCTAGTGGTTTCCACTGTAGACAAGTCAAAGTCAACGTGATACGAAGCTGCCAGTGTTAGAAGTTGTGGACTGTCAAAAGTAATAAACAAAAAATGAATATAACACCTTCAAAGTAGAACTAAATACCAAACAAGAGTGTTTCAGGCTCAAAAACTTTCTTCAGCCAAAAACAAAAAAGACAATAAATACAAAAAACCACATGACTTAAAAACCAGATCGACAGCAGATCTGGTTTTTATGTAATGCATCTATGTTTTGTTTTTTTTTTTTTGTTCACTGAAGAATGGTTTTGAGCCTGAAACGTTCTGTGTTTGGTAGTTAGTTCTTTTATGAAGCTGTTTTTAAATTAACTTTTACAGTGAACAAGGAATCTAACAAGATGACTTGACAATTACTTTTATGGTAAAATCCGAATTACAGGGATTTGGTTCTTTTGTAAATAATAAAAATAATAATAAATGACATTTGTATGGCGCCTTACCCTGATTTCAACAGGCTCTAGGCACTTTACACTTAAAATAAAGAAAGAAATACAATGAAAAATAACAACATATCAATTTCAATTTCTTACCTAGCAATTTGACACACATGACAGGAAAAAACATATTTTAAAAAATCGAAATCATGAGACAAAAAGGTGGATTTTCAATTTAGATTTGAAAGCTGATAATGAGTCAGCACTTCTAATATTCCGGGGAGAGCGTTCCAAAATGGGGTGCTGAAAATCCAAATGATTGTTCACAATTTTGTGGGATGTTTTCAGTTTAGATAAGATGAATCGACTGCTATTCAATCTTAGAAATCTACTTTGAAAATAGGGGTGTTTGTTTTGTTTTTATGTTTTTAAGGGTTTTACAGTGCTTGCATCACAGTCCAGTCATTTGTTTGTTTTTATGTTTTTAAGGGTTTTACAGTGCTTGCATCACAGTCCAGTCATTTGTTTGTTTTTATGTTTTTAAGGGTTTTACAGTGCTTGCATCACAGTCCAGTCATTTGTTTTGTTTTTATGTTTTTAAGGGTTTTACAGTGCTTGCATCACAGTCCAGTCATTTGTTTTGTTTTTATGTTTTTAAGGGTTTTACAGTGCTTGCATCACAGTCCAATCATTTGTTTTGTTTTTATGTTTTTAAGGGTTTTACAGTGCTTGCATCACAGTCCAGTCATTTGTTTGTTTTTGTTTTTAAGGGTTTTACAGTGCTTGCATCACAGTCCAGTCATTTGTTTGTTTTTATGTTTTTAAGGGTTTTACAGTGCTTGCATCACAGTCCAGTCATTTGTTTGTTTTTATGTTTTTAAGGGTTTTACAGTGCTTGCATCACAGTCCAGGCATTTGTTTTGTTTTTATGTTTTTAAGGGTTTTACAGTGCTTGCATCACAGTCCCGTCAGTTCAGCACCAGTAAAAAGAAAGAAAATATTATAGTTAAATAAAAGTTATAGATTTACAATTAAAAGCATCCGAGAAAAAGTAAGACAAAAGGGAATTGGTTTAAAAAGTAGGAAAAAAGGAATTGGTTTAAAAAGGGAACGGTTGTAGTATTTAGAGAACATGATCAATGTACTTGGTTTGAGATAACCAAAATATCTCATCCAGACACAAACACAGGTCCCCAGTCAGACAAATATACTCAAATGTTTACAAACAAATACATTTATCAATAACAACAAATGTAACAGTAGATAATAAAGAGATGATTTACAAGGGAAAAAATGTCATCTCCCAAAACTATAACTATACATTTCACTGTTTCCCTCCCAGTCAAGGTCTTTGGCCAGGGCTAGGACAAAACCAAGTAATCCCATTCCAAGACTAAAACAGAAAGCAATTCAGAAAACAGATATAAGGGGAAAGAAGGCACAGCGTGACCCCCTGCCCTTCATAGGAGGTCAAAGACCCCACCCAAAATATAGGGATATATAAGGTCTTATAAATATTCAGGGGTATGACTATTTAGTGTTTTATAGATGATGGAACATATTTTATAGATGATGGAACATATTTTATAGATGATGGAACATATTTTATAGATGATGGAACATATTGTATAGATGATGGAACATATTTTATAGATGATGGAACATATTGTATAGATGATGGAACATATTTTATAGATGATGGAACATATTTTATAGATGATGGAACATATTGTATAGATGATGGAACATATTTTATAGATGATGGAACATATTGTATAGATGATGGAACATATTTTATAGATGATGGAACATATTGTATAGATGATGGAACATATTTTATAGATGATGGAACATATTTTATAGATGATGGAACATATTGTATAGATGATGGAACATATTTTATAGATGATGGAACATATTTTATAGATGATGGAACATATTTTATAGATGATGGAACATATTTTATAGATGATGGAACATATTGTATAGATGATGGAACATATTTTATAGATGATGGAACATATTGTATAGATGATGGAACATATTTTATAGATGATGGAACATATTTTATAGATGATGGAACATATTGTATAGATGATGGAACATATTTTATAGATAATGCGTTTCTCAACAGGTAACCAGTGAAAATTTCCAAAGAGATCAGAAGCAGATGATTTCAATTCAATTTAGAACTATCATCGTTTTGTATGACACTTGTCTTTGAACATGTAGGGCCATGGTTTGAGTCCCACTCTGGGAGATGAAAAGTTGGCTCTTTTACTCACACTATCTCACAACACTCAGGTGTAAAATGATAATCTGGCTGGTAACAGCTTTGAGAATATTCAGTGGAAATTGCAAAAGCTCAATCTTTTATTTTTTTATTCACTAAATTAAAAAACTAAATGTAACTACATTTCCGCTGAAGTAAAGAATATTATTTTTTAAATAAAAGTCGATGGGCGATCCCTATTCATGAATATTGTAGTTGTCTATTTTTAAAACCAAATTGCAATACAGGATCAACATTGGCCAGACCAGAGGAGAAATATTGATAGAAAATAAGCATGTCTCCATTTTAGGATATTTCCTTTAAAACTATTAATAGTTCATTATATTGAACAAAAGTTGAAAGAAAAAAGATGACAATATATCAAAATCTTTTTAGTTTATCATTTACGATGACGCCATTTTGGTTTAACTCGCTTTTACTCTTATATTGCCTAACAGGCATCATGTCCCATCCTACATGATAACTGTTGTTGGCCACGAACCCCTTGTAATGTGCTTGGAGCACATGTAGTGGGTATTGCGCTGTATAAATGCCAAAGTATATCTTAAATTTATAGATTTTAGTTTCAATTTTCCAAGCAGGTCATTCACATTGGATTACTGAACTTTGGATAAAAGGTCAACTAATCACTTTTTCAAGTTAAATGACAAAAACATTGTGTGGAAAAAACAAGAGAAATAACTCATTGTAACTACTATATGTTTTCCACTTCAGTACAGATTCCAAGAACTCATGGATTCCAAGAACTCATGGATTCTAAGAACATAAAGTTTCCTTATACTCATTTGAATGTCCCAAGTGAATTCCTTATTAATCTTCGCACACAGATTCCTCAAAATTGTTTGCATATAAAAAAAAAAAACAAGCTCGAGTTTATTTGGTTTTACACAAAATCTCAACAAAAAATACAAAAATTCGAAAAAAAAAGAACATAATACTTGACATAAATTGTATCCGGGCCAAAACCCCTCTTCAGCCAATTACTTTTGAGTTCAAAGCATTTAGTCTTGAATATTTTGTTATTTTTGGAAACTGTAATATTTATATTCCTTTTTCTTCATCAACTGTTCCTTTCAAAACCAACAACTTCTAAAAACAAAAACATTTATTCACAAAATTCATTGCACTTTAAATGTCAATAAAACCCAAGTATAAATGTGACCTAACACTTCCAATCGGTAATATGTCAAAATGATTTTCCTGCTGAAAGTTGAATTTGCAACCAAGAATATGAGACATTCGGTTGTGCCTTTTCTCACACTGCAAAAAAATAAACTGTCATTTTTCTGATCATTTAAAAAAAAATAATGGTAAACTATATTATTTTCAAACATGATATTTCCCTGCAATAATACCGTTTTGTGTTGGTCAATCACATATGACTTGTATCCCAAACAATCTATCTCTGGGCTGGTGGTTTCTTCATTGCAATTGGAAGGTAAGTGGTTGTGATGTGATTCATGACCACAAGAGCCCCGCTGGACACACAGGCCATGCAAACGTACCATAAATACCATGGGATATGGGCACTGACCCAGTTGGATTGTAAAGCAAGGACGATAGTCAATGTCACCAAAGTGAAGGCCAGCAGTCCTGATGTTGCATGGTACAACTTCAAATCAGCCAATCTAACCTGAAAAAAAAAAGAATGACAAATATATGACCCTCCACGTCAAACAATTGACAAGACACCCACTATAAAATTTTATTCTCTGTTTGGAAAATTATTCTATCAATTCCAGACAATCGGAACTTTGAGTACAAATGGTCTGAGCTGACGACATAATGTGGTAGAATGAGCAGGTCCTATACACGATGTCTTCACATTCATCTGAGTTGATGACATAATGTTGTAGAATGCCAGGTCCTATACATGATGTCTTCACATTCATCTGAGTTGATGATGACATAACGTGGTAGAATGAGCAGGTCCTATACACGATGTCTTCACATTCATCTGAGCTGAAGACATAATGTGGTAGAATGAGCAGGTCCTTACACATTGTCTTCACATTCATCTGAGTTGATGACATAATGTGGTAGAATGACCAGGACCTATACACAATGTCTTCACATTCATCTGAGTTGATGACATAATGTGGTAGAATGACCAGGTCCTATACACAATGTCTTCACATTCATCTGAGTTGATGATGACATAATGTGGTAGAATGACCATGTCCTAAACACGATGTCTTCACATTCATCTGAGTTGATGACATAATGTGGTAGAATGAGCAGGTCCTATACACGATGTCTTCACATTCATCTGAGTTGATGACATAATGTGGTAGAATGACCAGGTCCTATACACGATGTCTTCACATTCATCTGAGTTTATGACATAACTTGGTAGAATGACCATGTCCTATACACGATGTCTTCACATTCATCTGAGTTGATGACATAACTTGGTAGAATGACCAGGTCCTTTTCACGATGTCTTCACACTGACTAGATTTATCATGCCTGGAACCCGACTGGGAGATCAAATCAAGGTAGAAAAGAAGAAGATAGGAGAAACTCATTAGAAAAACGTGCTCGAATCGCTTTTTGTTTTTTAAAGTCACCCTTCAGAGCCATGAGGCCCATGGAGCCAGAATTCTTCCCAGTTTCTACAGCGTGAAACAGACAATAGCAATTGCTAGCAATCATTTGGATAGTATGCTCGATTATGTAATGTACTTTCCACTAGATCTAACAGACCAAGCTACCCATTCATTGCTGGATGGCAGGGGGCTACGGAAAAAATCTCAACAGCACCCGGGATCAATCTTGGTCCCTTTAAAGTACCGCTAATCAGTAAACCATCATGTAATCTTGTGGAACTCACTCCCAACTCATTCTCCTGACTGTGATGGTCGT
>NC_088365.1:52345632-52368132 GCF_034508935.2 Berghia stephanieae | reverse complement strand
TTAACTTTATCTCTCTGAGTATGCAATCTGAAAAATAATTTTAAAAACTCGAGTGCATCCAATGAAATAGGGAGGATAATAATGAATAATGAAATCAGACCTTCCACATTGCTACACCAATTCAGAAATCCAATGTTTACTTCCATTGAATAAATGACAAGACTTGCATAGATTTCAATTGAAACACACACATACACACAAACACATACACACACAAACACACACACATATATATCTATATAATATTGATTCGTGTTATGATGTATGGTACAAGTCTGGTACGAATAGTGCTAGACATGTAGTAATGGAGCAAATTTAACTGTATATATATATATATATATATATATATATATATATATATATATATATATATATATATATATATATATATATATATATCCCAGTCGAGAAACTATATTTAGAAGCAAAGTGATGAGGAATATGAACTTTTGACATTTTGGCAATGAAAGAACCAATGTGTATTCTCCATAACAGCAAAGGAGATATTCAGAGCTGATAAAAACCAACAACCGTTTGACTTGAGATAATACAATGATTTTTATAAATAGAAGACTGGAACTGTGAATTCTAAAAACTGTGCTTTTGTATTTCTATCTTTTGTATTGATGGAATCTCATAGAAAAGGCAATGACACAAAATGTATCACTGAAACATTATTATCTTACAAGCCTGTTTTTTTGCCTCATTGATTGAATGTAAAAAGTAATAAAGAAAAATAAATATAACAGCTTCAACAAAGAACACAATAACATGGAACGTTTTGGGCTCAAAACCCTTCTTCAAGACATAAATATATAATCTGTCGTATATCTGGAATTTAGTAATGTATCTATGTCTTTATTGCTTTTTTGTTGTTGGCTGAAGAAGGGTTTTGATCCCGAAACGTTCTGTGTTTGGTATTTTGTTCTTTTTTGAGGTAGTTAAAATAATTTTTGTTTATTACTTGTTACAGTCCACAGCTTCTATCAGCCTTGTATCACTTTGATTGAATTTAAAAAGCTTTCTTAAATAATGATAATATAGAAATTATCTTTCTTTTTGTTTTTTAGAGGTGTCACAGCACTTGTGACAATATTATATCATTTCAGTGCCAGTAAAAAGGAAGATGATCAAAGAAAAGTTGTAGATTTGAAGTAAAAAGCACCAAAGAAAAAGGAAAGACAAAGGAAACTGGTTCAAATGGGGACCAGAAGATTCCACCATCAATCCATCAATGCCTTTATTTTGCTATGAGCTAAAAATAGCATCCGGGAAAGTGAAGAATACTGCTATGATGAATACACTTAAATGTTTACAAACCTACAATATATTCAAAATTTATTATTATAAAAGTACATAACTGAGAGATGATTTACAGGGGAAAAATATCATCCCTCCCAGCCAAGGATCCCCCCCCCCAAAGGACCAGGGAAAAAACAAAACAAACGAGCAATCTCAATCAAGCACAAAGGGGATCGGATAGAAGACACAGCACGTTACCTCTATACTGATCCTGGGAGGTCAGAGGTCACCACCCAGGAAGTTTCTTGTCATTCTTTTGTGTATAATCATAATACAATGCTGTAAACACTCGGGTATAACAGTCAACAGACTGCCATAATAGCAACTCATTTTGGTACAAGACTGTATTAGTCACCTATAATACTAGAAAGCTGGTATGTATTTGTAGAACTTTAAATATTCAAAACCGAGTGCAGTCATGGTAACTTACCCCAAGGACCATTAGAATTGGGTGCCAAGAGAACAGACCTATAGGAAATAGAAATGTATTTTATGAGAAGATAAAAAAAAAAAGGAAACATAATAATATAAAATTCATTGATTCAGTCTCATGCATATTAGTTCTGACAGGTAAAATACTTGTACAAAAACTTGTAAACTACATACAATTTCATGTGCAACATCACAGGGTGCTGACCAGTTTTGACCATGAAAATTTGGCAAATTCTTGTAACTACACACAACTCACATCAAACCAATCTTGTTGATGTCTCCCAAAAAATTACTACAAAAACATACAAATCATGGTTTAACATGCAGACCAAGAGACTTGTTAAAAAGAAACACAAACCATTTCTAAAGGCCACCCCCCCCCCCCCCCCCCCCCCCCCCGGCCAAAAAATAATAAAATAATAATAAAATAAAATAAACCTAACTATGAAGCAGCAAATGACGACTTCAAAACGATTAAAATGGAAACTCAAAGAGAATGCTGTAGAGTCAAGTTAACAAAATAATAAATGATGAAAGCAACACCAATACAAATAATAATACATCAAAAGTAAAAATAGAGACAAAAGTGGAATTGATACACTCAAAGACAAGAACTGAACATTCCAATCTGACCCAAAACTTAAGGCCAATATATTGAATAACCAGTTTGATCAAGTTTTCTCCGATCCACCAACAATCCCAAAAACTTATATTTTACAAGGCCAAGACAACTTTGACATGCCTATAACGGAGGACGACCAAGACAACTTTGACATGCCTATAATGGAGGACGACCAAGACAACTTTGACATGCCTATAATTGAGGACGACCAAGACAACTTTGACATGCCTATAACGGAGGACGACCAAGACAACTTTGACATGCCTATAACGGAGGACGACCAAGACAACTTTGACATGCCTATAACGGAGGACGACCAAGACAACTTTGACATGCCTATAATCGAGGACGACCATGACAACTTTGACATGCCTATAATGGAGGACGACCAAGACAACTTTGACATGCCTATAATGGAGGATGACCAGACAACTTTGACATGCCTATAACGGAGGACGACCAAGACAACTTTGACATACCTATAACGGAGGATTACCAAGACAACTTTGACATGCCTATAATGGAGGACGACCAAGACAACTTTGACATGCCTATAATGGGGGACATCAAATATCAGAGAGAGGCCTTGCAAAGCTTCTAAATGCAATTAAGGAACACAAAGCAAAAGGTCCTGATGATATACCAGGAAAATTAATTTAAAACTCTATCCCCTATATTGACATATTAAATTTTCATATACTGACATATTGTATTTTCCTATATTGACATATTAAATTTTCATATACTGACATATTGTATTTTCCTATACTGACATATTAAATTTTCCTATACTGACATATTCAATTTTCATATACTGACATATTGTATTTTCCTATACTGACATATTAAATTTTCATATACTGACATATTATATTTTCCTATACTGACATATTAAATTTTCCAGAGTTCATTGAACCAAGGAAAAGAATCTAACGATTGGGGAAAAAAAAAGGAAAAATAACAGAATTACGCAAAGGGAAAAAACACTAAAGCAGAGAATTATAGACCAGTTTTTATTACATCAATCACAAGTAAAATTCTAGATCATGTCATATTTTTCTAAAATTATGAATCATATAGAGGCCAAAGAAATTCTAACAGAATCACAGCATGGTTTTAGGAATAAAAGGTCATTTGAAACACAAGTGATCAAAACAATCAATCACTTAGAAAAAAAAACATAAATACGAAATTACAAACTGATGCAATTTTCTTAAACTTCAGCAAAGCTTTCGACAAAGTCCACCATCATACAAAGCTTTCGACAAAGTCCACCATCATACAAAGTCCACCATCATATAAAGTCCATCATCATACAAAGTCCACCATCATACAAAGTCCACCGCCGGACACTGGCCCTGAAATTATGGAGACCGAGATCGATCCAGGTGCAGTCGAGATTTTTTTATTCTGACCTCCCTGTCCACCCAACAGTGAATGGGTAGCTGAGTCTGTTAAATTTGGTGGAAGTACTTTGCGATAGACTAGCATTCTATCCAAAGGATAGCAAGCAATTGCTATTGTCCGTTTCACGTTATAGAAGCCAGGATAAACTCTGAATGGGCTGAACGGCTCTGAAGGACTACTTTTTAAAATAATGACTCCCTTTATTAATACGGAACAAAACATTCCAATGGATTATCTTCTTCTTGACCAATCGAAGACTGGTAGTTGTCGTGGATGGTGCATCATTAAAGTCAGGCCAAGTGATGTCTGGTGTTCCTCTGGGTACAGTTCTTGTCCCCCTCCTATTCTTAATCGACATTAATGATATGGCAGAAAGACTTACACCTGGATCCCAGTTATGATTATTTGCAGATGACAGCTGAGAGATATCTGACAATAAGAACAAAACTATCTATTGTATCATTATATACACATATTAAGGAGCCATATCTCATCAAGATGATAAAGAAACTAAAACTTGCTTTCTTTGGACTTTTATCTAGAGACATGACAGCCTTGAAAAAAAAAATTCTAGAGGGTATTGTGGAGGGCAAAAGAGGGAGAGGGAGACCAAGAAGAAGATGGTCACAAGACATCAGCAAAAGGATATAATATAAGCCCTTGACTGAATGTGGAAGGATGGCACCGGACAGAAGCTTGTTTCTATTAGCAGCTACAAAGACACATCCAGGATATAATATAAGCCAGTGACTGAATGTGGAAGGATGGCACAGGACAGAAGCTTGTTTCTATTAGCAGCTACAAAGACACGTCCAGGATATAATATAAGCCAGTGACTGAATGTGGAAGGATGGCACAGGACAGAAGCTTGTTTCTATTAGCAGCTACAAAGACACGTCCAGGAGAGATAAGCCATGATGATGATGATGATCTTGTGGAAATAAATGGCATTCATTAATTGAGCTTGGAGCTTTTATATAACGCAAGATCCACTAAACGTGCCCAAAGCGCTTTACAAGGGGTCCCTGGCCAACAGCAACACTTAACATGTAAGACGGGACATGACGCCTGCTAGTTTTAGGTGATATAATACTTTTTTTCTGAAAGAGACAATGCTGTTAACGCCCAGGTACTCTTTTTACACCTGAGTACGGTGAGAGAATGTGAGTAAAGAGCCTTTTCCAAGGACTCAACTATGTGCTGAGTGAGGTTCGAACCCAGGACCTTCCGATCCGAGAGCGAGTGTCATACCACAAGACAACATAGCCGCACCATGATGAATACACTGAACATTGGGACACCTAGGAATTTCACTGTATAAATGATCGTTCATTTCTTTAAAAAGTAATCACACTTACTGTAATCAGCTACGGCATAATAGATAATGATGGATGGTAGCACCAAGGCTGATATGTGAGCAACCATCCTCAGTAATATTGCTGTCACAGTAGAATTGTCTGAATTCTGTCTCTTTCCTGCTGATTTAAATGCTGGGAGAGAATCCTGGGATGAATCTGGTTAAGACAAAAAAATAACAACAAAAAACAAATACAAACTTATATCGACATTTTACTGCAGTCCTGACAATGTCAATATTATTTATATCTTTCCTAGACTGTAATATAAATTGAACCATTGGTATCATTTCTTTCATCAGAACATTAAATTGGCCCTAGGGGGTTATTTTCATTGACATTTTGCTCCGAATTCAAATGTCGCTATGTCTTGGCTTGTCATTCTCATGCTGCCTCAAACAGGTGTCAGCCATTTAGTGACGGAAATTAGAATATGGCCTCAGCGCTGAAAGAGAAATGCTGGGAACAGAGGTGTTGGATTTTATGGAGACATGACTTGTAAAGTATAGCAAGTCCAATGTCTGAAATGGATGCTGAGGATTGCCCGGTTAGTTTGAGTGGGGTGATATTCTGGTTAACAATAAATTATGCTAGAACCCTTCTAAGCTCCTTTTACTTTTTCGATGACAAAAACTATGATTATGAGTATGAGGTGTAACAGGTGTAAATGAAATGAATACCTGACTTAGGTAGTGAACGATATTGTAAGATTTGTAGGACTAAAAGGAAGCTGAGCAGTAACAGGCAAGTTGCACTGTATGGAGTCGACATTTCATTTCATCTGACAGGAAAAAATGAAGGCCATTATCATTATCAATTTAAGCATGGTGAATGAATAGAATTGCACTGTGTGCCCTTGCCTTGCCTTCCCTATTATATACTTATAGGCTGTCATTATTCACAGACACCTGTCTGGGAATAACGAAAATTTGTTATTCCCAGACACCTGTTATTCCCAGACAGGTGTTGGCAGATGCAAACTGCCCAACTAGGCGTGAAAAATACCAAATATTCTGAAAAAAATACCAGTGGTTATTTGTGTCCCAAAACAGTCCACATCAAGTGATATTTAACATAAGATGAAAGTAAATAGTGATAAATGTCAAATGGATCAATGAAATTTCTTTTGTCACTTTGAACTGAAAACGTCAAACTGGCAATTCGCCTTTTTTTTTTTCAACCAGCAAGAAAGTTGTTAATCATCAAATCTGTTCATGGTCCACCAACCATTTAAATTTTCACTACTGTTAACTTTATTGATCATCTTTTGTTTCTATAATTTGTTCATTCTGACCACAATTTTGGGGATATTGATGATGGCTCGGAATATGTTTATTTCGCGGACGAATTCCTAGGCCAAGGTGTTGTTCGCCCCAAAGCCCAAAAACGACAACACTTGTTTTTTCCCCTGTCTTCTTCATACAAGACAATACAATTTATTATCACACATCCACAAAACTAGATCCAACAACATATTCTAATCAGAGATGTGAATTTTAAGATACATCGATACCGGTGTGAATAGACAGCTCAGTGGGTTAGACCACCTTTCATTTTGCTCCTTTTAGCTGCACAGACTCAAATCTGATCGCTCCCCCCCCCCTCCCCCCCTTTTTTTTTTTTTGAGGGAGTCTATTCTTTTATCCTTTTTTGTTTGGGCTTGTTCTATTACTGAGCATGAATTTCTTTAAATTGTTTTAATTTTAAAATTTTAAAAATTATCGTTTTTCTCCTCTATATTACCATTTGGTCGCTCTCTGAATATTTCTGTTTGTTTGCTTTTTAAATTGTTTATTCTTTTTAGAATATACTCTTTGAGATCGGAGTGGGGACGAATATATGACAATTTGCTAGAAAGGAACTAAAAAGAGAGAAAGAGAAAGAGAGAGATAGAGAGAGAGAGAGAGAGAGAGAGAGAGAGAGAGAGAGAGGAGAGAGAGAGAGAGAGAGAGAGAGAGAAAGATTAATCTAAAAAAAAAGAGGTGGGAGGGGGTGGGGGGTGGATGGGACATTTATCATTTACAACGCTCTGTATAAAAAGAAGACGGAATAAAAAAATAAAAAAGTGGCGGAACCAGGATTCGAACCCATGTAGTCGAATCGGACATGCCCTTGAGGGCAGACCACTTAAGCATTCGGCCATGACACCCGCATGAAGGTCGACGAATAGTGTGTTTATGACATGAATATGTACCTAATAACGACTGATTTATTGTTGGTTAATTTTACATTTTTATTGATATTTTATTAACTTTACTTATTTCAATTTGCATTTCGAAACATTCCGTATTCTGGAATGTGGATAATTGTTTGAAAGATCAGTGTTTCAAAGAAGTGTCTGGGATTAACGAAAATTGGTTATTCCCAGACACCTGTCTGGGGATAACAAATTTTCGTTATTGGCAGACCCTGTCTGGGAATAATCACAGCGATACTTATATACAAAACAAACTAACTACTCACAACGGCTGGCTTATTGGCTTATTAAAAAATGTAACTTGGGGCCTGCATTGACAAGCTACGATTACAATTAAGTATAAAACATAACCTGAGGGTAAGAGATGCATCAATTAAGTATAAAACCTAACCTGAGGGTAAGAGATGCATGATTCTTGTTGACTACAATTTCAACCCTTGTTTCCACTTTGTCTTAAATTGTGACGAATTTCAGTTAAATTTAAAGAGTTGTTTGTCTTACAGTTACAGTACAGGCATCTGACGTGAAGAATACGTTTTTTTAAGAAAACAATCTAGGTGTCTGAGTTTGATCCAACCCGTTCCCGAGGAAATTTCAATTCAACATAAAACGGAGAATCCCGTAATTGCTACTGACACTGACACATGACAGTGATTTTTTTCTTTTATCTGCTGATGCGAGTCCCCTCCCCCCTTCCTTAGCCAACGCAGGTGTAGAAAATCTGGAAATGAAACAAAAACTATAAACTACAAACATAGAAAATATTCGAACTTACTGAAAAATTCCTGTTTGGAATACTTTTATTGCCACCTCTTTTCGCAGTATTTTGTGAATGAAAAATTTATGAGAGAGAACCTGAGGCGAATGCTAGTGCAAACAATAGTCTCAACTCAAAGGTCAAAAGTCAAAGTTAATCTTGATCAAAAAGAGAATGGAACTGTGTATTCCCTACACCAGTTTACTGAATACACATCTGTGTTTTCCCTACACTGTAATGTTTTGATTAAAGGAATGACAAGCTGAAGGTTTGGTACGGAACTCTAAGCAACATGTTTATTTCTTAGTCCGGTAAAAAGTGTTACGTAACCAGAATACAGTTCCAACGGTAGCAGTCTCAATATAAGGGACTTAACCAAGTTAAATTGTACTTGTTAATATACTCAGTTGCAATATACTTAGTCCATGACATCTCCCTTGTTTTCAAATAATAGAAATTTTTAAAATAAAATAAAATTTTAAAAAAATAAAACGGGATAGAGTACATCATAATAATAATGATAATAATAATAATATAATAATAATAATAATAATAATAATAATAATAAAGGATGTGGGAGTTACTTTTGATTCACATTTGAATTTTGATTTACATATTGATAATTGTGTAAGCCGTGCAAACAGAATGATGGGAATAATATATAGAACCTTTATAAGTCTTGATAAAACCACATTTTTATATTTATATAAATCGCTCGTTCGACCAATTCTAGAATACGGAAATTGCATCTGGAGCCCATTATATAAAAGACAATCTATTAGTATTGAAAGTGTACAGAGGAGAGCTACCAAAAAAATGTATACAATACAGTATTTATCTTATAAGGAAAGGTTAGAATTTCTTGACTTACCCAGTTTGAAATATAGAAGAATTCGTGGGGATTTAATTCAGGTTTATAGATTGGTACACGGTATGGATAGGATAGACTTCTCTGATTTTTTTTCATATTCTAATATTACTTTTACTAGAGGGGACAAGTTTAAGATTTTTGTCTCTAGATGCAAAACAAACATAAGACAAAACTGGTTCGGTATTCGTATTGTTCAGAAATGGAACAGTTTGAAATTTGAAACAAAGAATGCAAAATCTATGGATTATTTCAAGGTGTTAGTAGACAGGGAATTATATGATGGGAGATTTATATATGACGAATAATACGTGTTTGCTCTGCTGTTGATATGGCTTTCAATCTTGTATGTATATATTATGCATTATTATATTATTATGGTTATCTTCTATACGCGTGTCTATGTGTGTGTGTGTGTGTGTGTGTGTGTGTGTGTGTGTGTGTGTGCTTTGCATGTCACGGTTAAAGATATATGTTTGTACACCACATGAGTACATTTAAGTTGAAATACTATCTTTACCACGTGTATCATTATTGTAATGTTTAATCAATAGATTTATGGCATTACTAATTAATATTAAGGGCATTCAAGGGATCTTATCCTATTTTGCCCTATACCCACACATGTTATGTTTAATAATAATAATAATAATAATGATAATAATAATAATAATAATAATAATAATAATAACAACGATAATGAAAATAATAATAATAATAATTAGTAGCGATAAGTGTTCTCATTTGGTTGACACACTATATGGTTCGTTTTGTTCTATACATAGTCATCAAAACGGCTTGGTCTCCTGGTCGTGCGAATTGGGCGAGATTTTGTTTGTTGTTCATTAGGAGTTTTAGTTTGAGCAGTAGGCTCTTTTGAGTTTGAGGCAGATGGGGATTCAATTTGGGGACAGGTCTTCGTAGAGAGGGGAATAGCGATAGTTTTCTGATATTCCTCTGGAGCAACGGCGGAAGAGGCAGGTATTTCTCTGATGTGTTGTCTGTTCCTTCGGAAGTTGGTCCCGTTCGCGTCTTCGAGAACATATGATCTGGGATCATTCTGAATTTGGCGCATAACAGTTGCAGGGAGCCATTTATGTGTCTCAGGGTGTAAAACTCGTACAGGTTGTCCTGGGTAGAGGTGTGAGAAAGGGGTTGTGCGGGCGGTCTTGTCGAAATAGAACGTTTGTTGAGCTTGACGTTGTTTCAGGTTGTTGTAGATGTCATCTTGGTTGTGTATAGTATTGGATCTTTGTTTTGATGGGATTGTTGTCTTAATGTGTCGACCCATAAGTAGTTGTGCCGGGCTGCCCAAAGACGGGGTGATGGGGGTGGACCTCCAGTGCAGAAGGGCAATATTGGGATCTGTTTTGGCCTGCATAGCCTTTTTGATAATGTTTTTGACAGTTTGGATTTGTCTCTCAATGAAACCATTTCCTTGTGGTCTGTGGGGGGATGATGTGACGTGTGTGAATTGCCACGAATCGGCGAATTCTTTGTACATTTGACTCGCAAAGTGTGGGCCATTGTCGCTTATAACCTTTTCAGGTATTCCGTATTCGGCAAATATATTTTTTGTGATATTTACTATTGAACTACTAGGTGCGGGTTGAGGAAGTTTTCGGATGATCGGAAATTTTGAGTGATAATCGGTTATGATGAGGTACTGTTGGCTTTTAATCTCAAAAATATCTGTACCAAGGGTACACCAAGATCGTAGGGGAATGTCATGAGGTTCGAGTGGTTCGGACGTTTGGGCATTTTGATGTTCTTGGCAGATTTGACAGTTATCAATTATTGCGTCAATATCTTTGTGAATGCCTATCCAGTAGACGGTGACGTTTGCAAGAAGTTTAGTTTTTACCTTGCCAAGGTGGGCGGTATGTAGCTGTTGGAGAGTTTCTTGTTTTTGACTGGGTGGAATAATAATGCATTGACCTTTGAGAATAAGACCATTTTCAGCAGACATTTGGTCACGTATGCTCCAGTAGGGACGGAGATCTGGTGTCAGTTCTGATTGTTTGTCTGGCCAACCGTTGATGATGCAATCTTTGAGGCCTTGAAGGACAGGGTCCTTTTGTGTTTCTTCTCTGATGATTGTTGAACGATCATTTGACACGTATACTATATCAACCCTCATGTCGAGGTCGATGTTGTTTTGATTATATTTGTTTGGAAGACGACTGAGCCCATCTGCTAGTTTGTTTTCTGATCCGGGTCGATGTGACAATGTGAAGTTGTATCCATTCAGGGAAATAAGCATTCTTTGAAGACGAGGCGGTGCAGCAGTGATTGATTTGTTGACAATCATTTGTAATGGTTTATGATCATGGATGATTTTGAAAAAACGTCCATAAAGAAAGGTATGGAATCGTTGGACTCCGAATACAATGGCAAGAAGTTCACGTTCGATGCATGCATAGTTTTGCTCCGTTGTTGTTAAACTTTTGCTAGCAAAAGCAATTGGTTTCAGTTGGTTGTTTTCATCAGGTTGGAGTAAGGCTGCACCAATGCCACGAAGGCTGGCGTCACAATGTAGTTCTACTGGTTTGGCAGGATCATAGTATTGAAGGAGGGAGTTTACTGATACTTCACGTTTTAGGTCTTCAAAGGCTTGTTTGTGGTGTCTTTCCCAAAGAAAAATAGAATCTTGTTTTAAAAGATCTCTGAGGGTAGCTGTTTTCTGGCTGAAGTCAGGTATGAATTTGGATAGATATGTTGCGAACCCAATAAAGTGCTGTAGTTCTGTTTTTGATGTTGGCTCTGGCATATTTTCTAGGTCTTTGATTTTCAATGGATCTGGTTTAAGCCCATTACTGGTATATATATGTCCAAAAAATGGTACCTCTGTTTGATTTGACATTTGCTCGAATTTAATACAAGGCCTTCTTCATTTGCGATTTCCATGAACTTGATCAGGTTTTTGTCATGCTCTTCTTCTGTCTTTCCATAAACAATGAAATCGTCAGCTATCCCGCATGCATTTTGGCATCTTTGTAGTATTCTATCCATTTCCATTTGAAAAATATCTTGGCTTACTGATAAGCCAAAAGGAAGGCGTTGGAAACAGTATCTTCCAAAAGGGGTTTGGAATGTGGTGAGAGGTTGGTCTCAGGATGAAGTTTTACAGACCAGTATCCAGATTTAGCATCCAACTTTGAAAAGTACTTTGCACCTGCGAACTCGTGATTGAGTTCCTCCACAGTAGGAATTCTATGGTGTGGTCTCAGAAGCGCTCTGTTTAGGTGTTTTGGGTCAAGGCAGGTTCTCAGACTGCCATCTTGTTTTGTTACATAGGTCAATGAGCTTACCCAACTGGTTGGTTCCTCTATTCGACGTATCACGTTTTGTTCACACATATTGTCGAGCTCCAGTTTGATTTTTTTCTTTTAGAGCGATGGGGACTTTTCGAGGGGGGTCGATGCAGGCAGGTACATTGGGGTCAATAGTTAGTTTGTGTTCAGTTTTGAACTCGCCGATGCGGTCAAATTGCGATGGGTACAGCGCTTTCAGGTCGTAGATGTTTCTTATTGTAGTGTTTTTGTTTTTCGTAGCATGGAGGGGGCAGTGGAGGGTGATGATTTTGAATTCTTCGCAGCTCGGGAGACCGAGTATCGCTGGTCCAGCAACATCTACTATGTAGAATTGGGTGTTTATCCATTTTGATTGTCTGTGCTGGCATGGTATGTTTGTGGTGCCGAAGCACTTGATTTCTGTTCCATTGTAAGCAGTGAGGTTTGTGTTTGTATGTTTTAGTGTCCCTGCCACCGGTTTCCCTTTGTTGTCAATGTATTTTGGATACATTTGTCTATAAATTCTGAGAGGTAGTGTGTTTGCCTGTGCTCCTGTGTCTAATTTTAGTTGTAAATCATGGATACCTGGAATATCTGAAAGTTCGATTTGTAGTATTGTGAATGCTTCGTTCCTACCGCGTTGTTTCGTTTTGATTTCTGAAAATGAGAAGGAATGTAGTTGTGAATTCATGTCATCTGTTTCTGATTCTGCACCGGATTCGTCTCTTTCTATTGTGTGCATATTGTTTTGTGGTTGTCTTCGGTAACTACGTTGTTGTGGGTTAGTTTGTTGATATTTAGTTGTTAGGCAAAGTTTTGCCCAATGTCCAAGTTTTCCACAAGCGCCACATGTCGATTTGGCAGCTGGGCACTGTCCCCTGTTGAAGGGATGATCTCGGCCACAGTTTTTGCAAACCGACCGTTGTACTGGTTTGTTATGGATGGGCCGTTGTGCTGATTTGTTACGTGGTGGATGGATAATATCGATTGATTTCTGGTTCGTGGTTGGATGCTCGATTGCTTTCAGTGCAGTTAGATGTTGTAGGGAAGCTTCGTGCGATCTTCCGAGTTGCAGAGCCTCATCTAAAGTATACGTTTGGGGTTTGGTGAGGAGTTCTTTTTGGAAATCAGCGATAGGTGTTGCCGCAATTATTATCTCGATTAGTCTGTTTTGCAATTCATCGTTTGTAAATTTACATTTGTTTGCGATTTGCTTGGCTCTATTCACAAAATCATCCAACGATTCTTCAGTTTGTTGTCGTAAGGTAGAGAGTTTTAGACGATTGATTCGAAAGTTATCAGCGGGATCGAGCTGTCTTGCAAATCTTTCCCAGATTATCTCTGGGTTTGACTTCTCTTGCTCGGTAAGATTCCAGCTGTTGAATCTGGTGAGACCTTCCTCTCCTGATGCTAGGAGTATTGTTGCCACCTTTTCCTCGTTTTTGAGCTTGGAATTAAATGAAGTAAAGCTCCATTCTCTGTTTAAATAGTCTGAAAGCATCGGACAAATTGGGGGCACCCCAGTCCATTGTTGGAGGTTTATCGGCCATGACGAACAATCAGTTGAATGCCGGTTTGAGGATAGAAGTCAGTACTTCTGACTCGGTAGACGATTCGCTGCCACCATGTAATGTTTTGATTAAAGGAATGACAAGCTGAAGGTTTGGTATGGAACTCAAAGCAACATGTTTATTTCTTAGTCCGGTAAAAAGTGTTACGTAACCAGAATACAGTTCCAACGGTAGCAGTCTCAATATAAGTGACTTAGGCTAACCAAGTTAAATTGTACTTGTTAATATACTCAGTTGCAACCCTTAGTCCATGACATACACCAGTGTACCAAATACACACATAGGTATTCTCTACAATGGGAGCGATTAGTATAAACAAAGGAAACAAAACGGTCTGACCGAGAAGGCGAGGTTGCTGAATGTTTTGACATGCGTAACTGTTACCGAGGTGTGCCGGGTCAGGGGTTCACGTCCCTTTCTAGATTTTTTTCTTTTTTTTTTTTTTTCCTTTTCTATTTTTTTTTTTTTTTTTGGGGTAAAAATTATTGATTCTCAAATTCCACATTTTGACAACATGAGTGATTCCTGAAGACATCAGACTTGAGAAATTTGATTGACATTTTACAATTTTTATTTGTTTACTTTTACCTTTATCATTTATTTATAGGATAAAGTGAAGAATTTGGATATGAGATCTCTCTCCTGCAAAACGTGTAGTTTAATTCGTTCACCTGTAATAATGGTAAATATACATGAATTTCAAGCAGACTGTTATGTTTCTTTGATTAATATGTCAGGTTCATGCGAGGTTTAGGACACTGTCGACGTTGTCCCTGTTGAAATTGTTCAAGTTAAATTTGACACAATTAAAAGATGAGAAATTTTCTTTACTATAAAAAAAAAAAATAAATAAATAAAAAATTTAAAAAAAAAAAAAAAAAATTATATATATATATATATATATATATATATATATATATATATATATATATATATATATATATATATATATATATATATATATATATATATATATATATATATATATCCTTTCTTTAAAAAATATAGCCTTGTGGAGAACAGTGTGCTTATTTGAGTCAATAAAAAAATTGATACGGAGCACTACTGAAAGATTTGAAAAATAGAAATGTATTTTTTACAGATAGATAAACAGATAACTTGAAATCCTTTTATAATTTAAAGTCAGTTTGAAAGTTCGTTAAGTCAAACAGTTATCATAAAAAATTGACCGAAGACACTAACATCTCATGGCCACACCCTCAACTCTATCTGTCCAGTAGAGTCCTTACTTCCGTTGTGTTTATTTAGCGGTGATCAGTGTTGTTATGTAGTAGTGTGTTCTCATTGCCTGTATGTTTACATGTGTGCGTGTGTGTGTGTGTGTGTATGTGTGTGTGTGTGTGTGTGTGGTGTATACATGTGTGTATGTGCGTTTTGGTATGTTGTTGCGTGGAAGAAAAAAAAAAAAGGGGGGGGGGGTGTCCATCAAGTAGAGAAATTCCTGAGCAAGGGGGGGGGGGGGGGGGGGGGGTGTGTTTGCTAGGAACTGTCAGATTTGCATTTTTTCAGGAAATCGTGGCATTCATAGTGATATAATTCACTTGATCACATGACGGTATTCGGATTTACAGAAATTATAAACAAGTTTCACTGATTAACAACATCAACTAATATTACTGCTGATATTACTGTCGTTTTTATGTCATCGATGTGATAATTATTGCCCTGGGAAATATTTAGTTAAACGTTTCGGCAAACTGTCAATTGGTTCTTCTAGCCCGAACAAACCAAAAGTAGACAGATTCGGGGACTTGATATTTTTCGCGTCCGCTTCAGATTTTCATTTGACCTCACATAAGTAAAGGGGAGACATTCCGAAAGCTCCTACATCCCCAGTATTCATTCAATTTCTATTTTCACCGTTGATCTTTTGTCAGGCGTTTATTTAATCAATTTGTCATCATATAAAAGCGTTTTAAAAATTCTAGAACAAACCTTGATAGATTTGTGAAAGTTTAAAATTTCCTAATTTGACCATTGTTTTGATTCTCGGCCGCCATTTTAATTTGTGAAGTATTGAAGGTAGTGCAAAGCACTCCCAAGTAAAGCGTGGTAAAGACTTGCGACTTATTGATATTGATATCTACTGACTGATAAACTAAAATCATGCCGAATAAAGCATGACAGCGACGACAAGCACATCGATTAAAATGTACATCTAATCGTAATCAAGCTAATCAAGAAAATGATTCTGGCAATATCGAATGAAAATAGTTCTTTCCCCGCTAAATTGCGGGCTTTTTACTCGTATATATATATATATATATATATATATATATATATATATATATATATATATATATTTAGAGAGAGAGAGAGAGAGAGAGAGAGAGAGAGAGAGAGAGAGAGGATCTTGAAGAAAACGTGCATCCATTATTCTCTCCATATCATTGTTAGGATTTAATATACTACGCGATTGCAGCCAATTCAGTGTATTGAATGTCAGTCAACTTTTTTCAGATCACACTAAAGGATAGATTACTCCTGGATCTAAGTAGATCTTTTCGCTAGCGAACTTGTACCCCTTTTTTCTTATGGTTTTTTTTTCTTCCTTAGTCTAAGGTCCCATCCTGGGTGGAGTTAATTTACCTCCCCTCGTGGACAGGTAGATCACTTGTTCTAGCTCCAATATCTTCCTCTTCCCCCTTTATCTGTTTTCCAATTTGCTCTTTGTATTAGAACCAGAATTCATTTTTCCTGGCCTTGGCCTGAGCCCTTGGCTGAGAGGGGAGCAGTCTATGTATAGTTATCTTTTTTGAAGATGATCTATTTTTCTTGTAGTTACTGTTATGGAGTGTTGGATTTTTTTTGTTTTGATTATAATGATTTTTAAACATTGTGCACATTCTACTCTGAGAGTACGCTATTGGAATCTATAACTGTTCTCTACTTGAACCATTCCCCCTTTCCTTTTTTTTCCTCGTGTGTTAATGTTTTAAAATTAGTTTTTAAAACTGGTATCCAATTTCTTTCCTTTTGACTGGTCCCGAATAAATTACCTAAATTTGTTACAAACATTTTAAAACAATATACAGATTGTAGATCTCACCCTCATCCATTTTTCTGAGTCCGATATTGCCTAAAACAGAACAAATAAAAAAGGTCGCTGAGTTGCCACGGTCGCTCTACGGCGACGAGTCAATGACCGCTATTATCGAGGCGAATAATTAATTCTGCGAGCAGTAATTATACTGCTGAACTGCCATACATCTCACTGACGGCTATTGACAGCATTTTCTTGTGCATTCATGATTTAAACTCGATTTTTACATTGTTTTTATCGTAATTTTCCGTTGCCAAGGCTTTGTATTCCACTAGGGAATCAGAGGAAGAGATTGATGTGTATAGTAATGATAGTGACTCATGAGATAAATTTTTATCAGAATTGGAGATTACGGCCATTATTCTGGCTGTCCAATGTGATGGAAGTAAAGTGACCTCACCATAGAAATCTTCTTTATTAGGCACTTTGATAACATTTTCAAACTCAAAATATCTTGATTTGACTCAGTCAGGGGGATGGGACTTGAAAAAACATAAAATTTGATACCTTATTTGTTTCTCTACGACTTACGGTTCCAGAGTTATTTATACTTTTCTATTTCTATTGAAATTTTTTGTCAATTTTACAGAGAGAATCTGTGATCTCACTGCTGCCTCAAAACCAGCATCTCGCGGCGATCGGGAAATTTTGAGTTTTACAGTCAACATGGCCCACTTATTGTTTTCAGTAATTTTGTTTCAATTAAAAGATAAATGGCAAGTGTTAGGTATCATTTTAATGGTCAGAAAATAAGCTTTATTTTCATATAAATCATTTTCATGGATGGAAAGTATGGAAAAAATTAAGGATAAATGAAAATGGAAAAAAATATGAGGTTTTTGTCCTAAAAAGTGGGGTTGATGGCGGAAAAAATAAAACAATGAGCGAGTGTATCAATTTTAATGAAATTTGGCAGAGATATTCTTCAATTAATTGTCTATCGATGTATGAAGTATAATTAAAATGTATCCATAATTTAAAAAGTTCTTATAATTCAAAAATTTATAAATTTTTATTACATAAGCTTTCTGAGAAATATAATCAGGAATTAAGAATGAAATACACCGTTAGAAAGCTTGTTTTGTGCCCTTTATAATGATACCAAAGTTAGTCACATAGGTTCACAAATAACGCCATGGTGACCAAAACAGTAAAGGGTCAAAAATAAAGTTCCAAAAAACGAGTTTCACCTTACAGTGAGCCTATCGGCGGCCACTGGACTGGAGTTATCAAAGTGCCTATCTTTATCTTTGATTTTACACCTCATTTGCATTTGTGCTTATAGGAGAGGACGAAAAGATGACATTGGTTTTATTTTCTTTCTTTTTGGTGTATCCAGATGTGGAAAGTCAAAATTCTACTCGGCAAGAACAACCATCAGGATCCACCCTACCTTCACTTGCATCCAACCCAGGTGAGATCCCTCTCGTACATGAAATAAATAATACGTGAAGTTGAATGTAAGCTTCAATTTAATTACAAAAACAGATCAAATGAACGTGTCGTCTTTCCCCTTTATCAACAAAACAGGATGAATGAAACACCACAGATGAATGAGATGATGTGGTAGTGGCGTAGTTAAGATGAATAAACAAAACATTGGTTGGCAGGAAATATTATGCTCCTTTGTAAGGAAGCATGAATTAAAATAGAATACTTGATATTTCTAAAAAGTGTGCAATTAATTAAGTAAAAAGAGGGGAGGCGGGGTGCCACCCATCAAACGGAGTAATTTGACGAAGGAAGAGTGGTCCGCCATCCGCTCCCTCAGAAATAGAAAAGACATCATCATCAAACCGGCGGATAAAGGGGGAGCGGTTGTCGTCTGGGATGCAGAATTATATAAGAAGGAAGCCCAACGACAACTAGATAACACCTCTTATTACGCATCGGTCCCGTCTGATCTCACCATCAAACACAACGACATCGTGCACAAATCCATCATCACACTCATCGAAGACAAGTTGGTACCCAATAACTCCAATATATTAACTCTGGCACCCAGCAAACTCAGAAATCCCTGTTTTTACATGCTCCCTAAAATACACAAAATGAAAAATGCCACGGATTTGCCCCTTGGAAGACCCATCGTTTCGGCCATTTCCTGCCCCACAGAAAAAATCTCTCTCTTCCTTGACAACATCTTAAAAAAAAATCGTCATCAATCTTCCCACATATATTAAAGATACCAATCACGCCCTTCATCTATTCCGTGACATCAGCTTCACACAACCCGACAATAGATTCATATTTACGATGGACGTCCATAGCCTCTACACCTCCATTCCCCATCAAGACGGATTACAAGCCATCTGATACTTCATCGACAAACACCCATTACCCGAAATTAATGCCGATGCCATCATTCGACTTACAGAGTTAGTCTTGACTCTCAACTCTTTTGAATTCAACGGCCAATTTTTACATCAGATCTCGGGAGTGGCCATGGGCACCAAAATGGGACCATCGTACGCCAATTTATTCATGGGCCACCTCGAGTTTAAATTTTTCTCCCAATACGACGACCACCAACCAGCTTTTTATAAAAGATATATCGACGATTGCATCTGCGTTACCAACATGACTAAAATGCAACTCAACAAATTCATCACTGCCCTCAACAACTTCCATCCAGCAATAAAGTACACTCATCAGATATCCACCACTCACGTAGCCTTCCTGGACATCGCAGTTTCCCTCACCCAAAGTGGACTCAAGACGTCTATCCACTACAAGGAAACGGACAGTCACAGCTACCTTCTCTGCCCGTCCTCACATCCCACCAAATGCAAGGATTCAATTCCATTTTCACAGCTACTCAGACTAAGACGTATCTGCCAGGATGATGAGGACTTCACGGTAGGAAAAGATAAAATGCTTGACTTTTTCCGCAACCTCCATTATCCTGAATCCATATTAAAACAAGCGGTTGACAAAATCCAAAATATCTCAAGGGAAGCTGCCATGAAACTAGTTGACAACAGTGACAGCAAAACAGACAGACCTATCCTAGTCATCACCAATCATCCACACAACAAGGAAGTCATCAAAATCTTAAAACCAACTACCGTCTGATTCTTCAGGAGCATGTAGAAACGAGGGATATATTCAACAAACCACCGCTAATCGCCTACAGACGGGACCGTAATTTGAGGGACATACTAGTTAGGAGCCACTTGACGATGGATATGGCCGGTAATCAACGTAAGATGGAGCCTTGTGGACGTTGCAGATGCAGGACATGCCCATACTTATTCGTGGAAAATTCCATCAAATTCCCGGATAAAGTGTACATCCGACACTCATTCACCTGCACGGATCGTAACCTAATTTACGCTATAATCTGCAAACGTTGCCACAAGACATACATGGGAGAAACTGGCAAGAGACTAAGCGACAGGTTTGGACAACATCTGCATTCTATTGAAAACGACGAGGTTGTCGCCCACCACTTCAATGTGTCTAGTCATCGAGGATTGTACGACATCCAAGTTGCCGTCCTTCAGTTCTGTCACACCACTAAACAACATAGAAAATATAGGGAGGCAGAACTGATACTAAAACTGAACACCCTTTCACCTCACGGCATGAACTCGAGATTGGACCTAATTTAAATATTATACTACCTTTGTCTCTTGCCCTCCCCCTCGGCCATCCATCGTCATTTCCTTTTATTATATATCAGTATCATTACAACTTTGACTACAACTACTACTACTACTACTACTACTACTACTACTACTACTACTACTACTACTACTACTACTACTACTACTACTACAACTACTCCTACTACTGCTGCTGCTGCTGCTACTACTTATAATAATAATAATAATAATAATAATAATAATAATAATAATAATAATAATAATAATAATAATAATAATAATAATAATAATAATAATAATAATAATATTAATAATAATAATAATAATAATAATATTAATAATAATAATAATAAAAGTACTTACTGTTCCTTCTGCTGCTGCTGCTGCTGCCACTAATGATTATACTTATACCGACATCCCTTATTTCTTTTTTTATATTTTTTTTGTATTTATTTTCAATTCCATTATATTTATTTTCCAAGAATAGTCTACACGTTTTTATATTTCATTTTATATTTCACTTTCTAAACTGCTTTACACAGTTCCTCCCTGCCTCCCCTCTTTTCACTTAATTTATTGCACACTATTTAGAAATATATAGTATTCTATTTTAATTCGTGCTTCCTTACAAAGGAGCATAATATTTCCTGCCAACCATTGTTTTGTTTATTCATCTTAATGACGCCACTACCACATCATCTCATTCATCTGTGGTGTTTCATTCATCCTGTTTTGTTGATAAAGGGAAACTCGAAACATTCATTTGATCTGTTTTTGTAATTAAATTGAAGCTTACATTCAACTTCACGTTATCATTTATTTCTTCGAGCTTCGAGCAGCAACATTTACACTCTCGTACATGCAAAGATTGAAGTTAAGAATTGAATCTCTACTGCTATTTTATCATAATAACACTACACCTAGCCCATCTGATGAAGCATCACAAGTTAATACCAATTCTTTCTTTGGGCTGTAGTGAATCAACAAGGTATCAGACGACAAAGCCTCTTTTTCGGCTCTAAATGCTTTCTCTTGATCTTTCCTCCAATGCCAAGTCATGTTTTTCTGTAAGAGTTTATACAGTGGGGCCTAAGTACTGGAAAGGTTGTCACAGAATTTTGCATAGTAATTTACCATGCCAAAAAAGGCTTTCAATTGTTGACAGTTTTCTGGTTTTGGAGCTTCTTTTATAGCTCTGGTTTTTTCTTGCTGTTGTCCGATACCTTCATTGCTCAATCTATAGCCCAAAAAATATATTTCTGGCAACATAAACTGACACTTGTTTCTATTTATTTTAATACCTTTTTCACCGACCATTTTCAAGACCTTTGCAAGGGTTTGAAGATGCTCAGCATCATCTTTTCCTGTAATATACAAATTGTCAAAGTATACACAAACATACACCAACATTTGGCACATCCTGAAAAATGCTATCCATGACATCCTGGAAAATTCCTGGGCTTGATGAAATACCAAAACATAGACCCTTTTGTGTGTTTATAGTTGTGTACTTTTTTGAATCTGAATGGAGTACCAACTGTGTGTATGCATGTGACAGGTCAAGTTCAGTGAATTTGTCACCATTTGCTAACTTGAGTGAAATATCTTCAATGTTTGGAATAGGATATCTATTCAACTCAATCTCCTTGTTAACTGTAATTTTGTAGTCACCACACAGTCTAAATGAACTATCCTTCTTTAGCACAGGGACTATTGGAGTAGCCCAATCTGAAAGTTCTACTTTCCAAATAATGTCACTCTGTTCTAATCTATTGAGCTCATGTTCAATCTTTTCCCTCATTGCGTAGGGTGGCACTCTACTTTACAATACCTTGGAGTTGTATTTTTCATGCTGATTGTCACTGTTCTATCATTCAACAGTACACATGTTCCGAAAACTGAATCGTTGCTCTTCAACACTTGTTCCAATTTCAAAGTTTCGTTCTTCAGTTGGTTTATTTCTCCTCTAGAAGTTGTGAAAATGCTCTTCCAGTCTAGCTTTATGGCGTTCAGCCAGTTCCTTC
>NC_088365.1:52336600-52345532 GCF_034508935.2 Berghia stephanieae | reverse complement strand
GTAGTACCTTATTAGTAGTATTTGCAGCACAGAAAGCAGTGGTAGTAGTAGTAGTAGTAGTAGTTGTAGTATTGTAGTAGTTATTTTGTTGTTGTTTTTGTAGTAGTATTTAGTAGAAAGTAGTATAGTATGGGTAGAAAGTAGTAGTTGTTGTTGTTGTTTTTTAGTAGTAGTAGTAGAAATTTAGAAGTAGTAGTAGTATAGTATTTTGTTTTTTATAGAAATTAGTAGTAGTAGTAGTTGTTGTTACTTTTTTTGTAGTAGTATATTATTAGTAGGGGGAAGAGTAGTAGTAGTATAGTATTTAGTAGTATAGTATTTACAGTAGTAGTAGTAGTAGCAGAAATATTAGTAGTAGCATAGTAGTATTAGTACCCAATAGTAGTAGTAGTAGTAGTAGTAGTAGTAGTGGGTAAAAGTAGTATAGTAGTATAGTAGTAGTAGTAGTAGTATTTAATTTTTTAGGCTAGAAATGAGATAAAATCACTGTGAAACCAGAAGAAGGGGTAAGCACCAGTTTTTTCTAAGGACTGGCTTCACCCCTTCCCCATGAGATTGAAACCGTTTTTTTTGGAAATTTACACTTTTTTTTTCCCTATAGAAAGAGCAATTTTGGGACGCTCATTCAGCTCTTTGGTATTGCTTTTAGACGGCCGGTTTGGTGATGTGTTCTCACAAAATAATATCAATCAGACTATAGACCTCCAAAGTTACACAGTTTTTGTATCGGCAAGCGGATATTGTGGGTATTTTACATAAACTATTGTAAAGGGTGTGAAAGTAGATTTTATAAAAGCTTCACTAAGCCGCTCCAACATTTTCCATCCGGGAAATATGACGGACCAAAACACAAAACTACCCGTAAAACCCTGGGAAATTTTGGGTAGTCTCGTTAATACAGTTTATTTAGAATTACCCCCTAAAAAGCGGATGACAAAAAGCAACAATAACAAAGACCTGAGTGACGTCAACTTCATTCTTTCTAAAATCTTCTCTTTAAACTCTCGAATCAGACTGCAATCAGTTGCTACCCGAGATCGACTGTGACAAGGAGGGTCAAACGAAAGATCCTGTCGGGCTGTGCACCTCGGACCTCGGCCAAGAGATAGGACTGTGGAACCTCACTCTGTTTAATAAAATGACTGGACGGAAACTGGCATCGGCGTCTGAGGAATATTGGAAGTGAGTCTGTGGTGTTGTCACAATAATAAGCAGACCTGCATTCATAAACATTTGTGACCCACCGTCTCAAAGCGGTATTATGTCGGGATCCACTCGGTGAGCGAAATTGAATTTATAGCCACCAATATCAAACTTGGGTTTAATTTCTCTACGTCATGCTGGAGTATAAATACTATTTTTTGCTTCATAAAAGCTTCTAAGGTCCAATTTCTCATCATTCTATCTCTAAATTAACTTTCTGGGGTCTGAATCATCCCGACGGAGGGTCACATTTTAAAATTCGTAAATCTTAGGAGTTGAAAAGAGTGCGGCTATGAGGACTTTGGAATGACACTCGTTTTCGGATTGGAAGGTCCTGGGTTCGAGTTCCCGCTCAGCGCAAAGTTGAGTCCTTGGAAAAGGGCTCTATACTCACATTTTCTCACCGTATTCAGGTGTAAATTGAGTACATAGCCGTTATCAGCGTTGTCTATATGTCGGAAAAAAATTGTAAGATGGCCAAACAGGCGTCATGTCTCGTTTTACATGTTAAGTGTTGTTGTTGATCAGGGACCCTTTTTAAAGCGCTTTGAGCACGTTTAGTGGATATTGCGCTATATAAAAGCTCAAGTAGTTTTTTTGTTTTTTTTTTAGTCCCTTTAGTTAATTTCATTGATCAGCAATGTGCTCTCACAAGGATTAAATAACACTTCAAAATCCTTTTATAAATATAGTCTGGCATCAACTTTAATTTTCAATAACTTTTAAAGACTTAGAAATGCTCATGATGTTCTGAAATGTCTTAATTATACGAATATTTCGTAGCCGTAGGCAGGTCTGAAAATAAGGGGATTTTCTTTATAAATAAATGTGCATTCATCACGCCCATCAGCAGATATTATGGTGTAAGGAGTAAGAATTATCAAAATTTATGATATTTTATTTTTATAACTCACCGTCACAAAACTGTTGTTATATTGTTGAGATGAATGGAACCCCTAACAAGTAAATTTAGAACTAAAATGATCAGAAATACGAACTTTTACCAGTTCTTTTTGTTTTCAAACATATACCATACCTACAGCCACAACGTTCTAGACTTCAGCTCCACAATCAACGATTTTGGTGTGCCCAAATGGGACCTCGTCTTGTGTCTATTGCTGGCGTGGGTCATTTGCTTCTTCTGTCTCATCAAGGGAATTAAAACAACTGGAAAGGTGGGTGCTTCGTGTTATTATAATAATACATGTTGCAGTGAATGACGTAATCAATCTGATGGTGAAACGGTTTGAGTTGAGATATTGCTAAGTTTAGTTAGAAGGTCTATTTTGATCAAAAATGAATTCTTGTCATAACTGATTAAATCAACCCTTTTTGTACATCTTCGGGTAATATCAAAGCTTAATTTCACTTCTATAAATATTTTTACAGCTAGTCAAGTTTGAAAAGTATAAAATTTGATAAAATTGCTGGATATCTTTCCTATACCTCTGATCATAACTTCATGAAAAATAACCCGATTTACGTCTAATAAATATTAAAATGCTCTGGGGAGCATATTATTTCAGAAAATGCAAACAATGCAAATCCAAAATGTTCACCTTCCGACTGGTTATGTCTGTTGTGAATGAAAGTTACTGTATTCAAGTATCGTAACTTGAATCGTCCATCTGATGTAGTGTCGTTCACAACTAGCGTTTGTTCAAGTTACTACCTTGTTGAGAGTCATTCTGTATCCAACCGTCATCCTGTACACATGTATCTTATGTCACGTTGTTTAAATGTTCTTTATTGTAATAAGTTTGTTTGTTGATTATTGGAATAAAACGTCTTATTAATTAATAATCTAAGAACACAACCATGTCATGCACTGACACATAATATTATGTGTGACTCGGTGTTTTTGTGGTGTATGACAACAACACTAGGAAAGCGGATCGCCGTGTGTGTTAGTTAGTGTGGCAATGCGGTCTAGTAGTATGACACTCGCGTTCAGATCAGAAGGTCCAGGGTTTGAGTCACGCTCTCAGCAGCGCATGGTTGATTCCTTGGAAAAGGCTCTTTACTCGCGATCTCTCACCGCACTCAGGTGTAAAATGAGTTTTTGGCCTAACAGGAGTCATGTCTTTTCCTACATGTTAAGTAATGTTGTTGGCTAGAGAACGGCTGTAAAGTGCTTTGAGTACGGTTAATGGACATTGCGCCATATAAATGCTCCTTTTAAACGGTTAATGGACATTGTGATATATAAATACTCCTTTGAAAAAAAGACAACATATTTTTGCATCCTGTGATGCTAAATACAACAGACGACAGCGTTTGGTCAGCATAAATATATAGGAAGAATTAAGAACACCAACGACAAATCACATTGTGTTAAGCAGGGTCCTCAGACACTACAAAATATCAAGTGGTTTTAGACAGAGTAGAGGATAGAGAAGGCGGTGGTTGAGGCGTCCCAAACATGTGACTATGAGACAAAAGGCTGTATGTCAGTCAAGTCTAAATAGCCAAGAGAATGAGGCGTTGCACTTAAAACCTAGAGAAGCCATTTTAGCTATGCTGTCGATTTCTCGATGTTTTGTTGTTTTTTTATTCGTTTGTTTTTTTTTTTTTGTTTTTTTTTGTTTTTTGTTTTTTTTTTAGTTTTTTAAAATAGTTTTTTTTTTTTGTATTCCTTTCTTTTTTTAATTTTAATTTTTGTTTTTATGGTTTGTATTTCTTGTTTTGTTTTGCTTTTGGGGTTGTTTTTGTTTTGTTTTGTTTTTTTGGTTTGTCTTTTTGGGGTCCAAGAAATTTGACCTTCTACCGCTAGCTTGGGCTTTGTATCTTGACAGTCGTCTGAGTCATCAAAGTTCTTTTTTTTATTTTTGTTAGACCGACCCTAAAAACAAATATTCTCTTGTGGAGAAATAGGGGAAATTTAGATATTTCATGTTTTGCTTTATCATTCCATTTTTGTTGATTAGTGTTTGTATACTGCTCAATTTTTATATTGCGGCTGCCAATATTGCCGTTTTGGTTTTCCTTTGTTTTTTTGATAGTGTAGTGTATTTTGTTCTTCATTTTTTCTTCTTCTTCTCTTTTCTCTTCTTCTTTTCCTTCTTTTCTTCTTCTTCTTTCTTCTTCTTTCTTCTTCTTCTTCTTCTTCTCTTCTTCTTCTTTCTTCTTCTTCTTCTTCTTCTTCTTCTTCTTCTTCTTCTTCTTCTTCTTTTCTTCTTCTTTCTTCTTCTTCTTCTTCTTTCTTCTTCTTCTTCTTCTTCTTCTTCTTCTTCTTCTTCTTCTTCTTCTTCTTCTTCTTTCTTCTTCTTCTTCTTCTTTCTTCTACTACTTTTACTACTACTACTACTACTACTACTACTACTACTACTACACTACTACTACTACTACTACTACTACTACTACTACTACTACTACTATTACTACTACTACTACTACTTCTACTACTACTTCTACTATTACTACTACTACTACTACTACTACTACTACTAGTACTACTACTACTGCTGCTGCTACTACTACTGCTGCTGTTACCAGTACTCCTATTATTACTACTTCTTCCTCTTCTTCATCATCTTTTCCATCATCATCATCATCATCATCATCATCATCATCATCATCATCATCATCATCATCATCATCACGATCACCATTCTCATCATCATTATGATTTATATTATTCATAAGGTCTCAAGTCATTGTCTGACAGTATCGACATGCCATCGTAATCCTTACGGATTTTCCGTGAAACATTTTTTATTTTCTTGTATTTATTTATATTATTTATTTATTTACTCATTCATTCATTCGTTTACTTATTTGTCTATTTTGGAAATGGATACATTGACACTTGATGCTCGCCCAGACGATATTGTTCAAGAAATAGGCATAACTTTTCCCTCAGACAAGTGCTGTGACAAATATAGCATCTAAATGGAAATTTTTTTTCGACCACATTATGGCGATAGACCAAGAAAAGATAAATCTAGAAAGGTAATCAAATGTCGTCAGCATTTATTTGGCAAATGACTCCAACATATTTGACGTAAGACTCAACTTTAAGAGACTGGATTCATCTTTCTCCACAATGAAAAGGGCAAGTAACTCTTTGCCATACTCTGGGGAAAAAAAAAACATATTTGAAAATTTGGCCAGAAAACTCGTCCTTCAAATATCGATCGATTTAAATGAACATCGTCTTTGAAAAAAAAAAACAAAAAAAAAAAAACTCTCAAACCGGGGACTTCGCGAAGACCCCGATTTGAGAGTATTTTCCAAGACGATGTGCATTTAAGTCGATCGATATTTGAAGGACGAGTTTTCTGGCCAAATTTTCAAATATGGGTTTTTCCAGAGTATGGCAAAGAGTTACTTGCCCTTTTCATTGTGGAGAAAGATGAATCCAGTCTCTTAATGTTGAGTCTTACGTCAAATATGTCGGAGTCATTTGCCAAATTAATGCTGACGACATTTGATTACCTTTCTAGATTTATCTTTCTTGGTCTATCGCCATAATGTTCGGTTATGTGGTCGAAAAAAAAATAGCTTTTATATAGCGCAATAGATAGTATGCGCTTGGTTAAGAAGCTCATAACATTGCCATCCGGAAGTATAACGGACCAGCACACAAAACTGTGTGTATCCATGAACGTTTATAGTCAGGTTAATACAGCTCAGTGAGCATTACTCATAAACGCGGATGGCAAAGAACAATAACAAAGACCTGAGTGACGTCATCTTCGAACTAACTATATCCACTAAATGTGCTCAAAGCTCTTTACAAGGGGTCCCTCGTCAACTGCAACATTTAACATATAGGACATGACGCCTGTTAGGCGATATTACAATTTTTCGGACAGAGGCAACACTGTTTACGGCCAGGTACTCATTTACACCTAAGTACGATGAGAGAATGTGAGTAAAGAGTCTTTTCCAAGGACTCAACTATGCGCCACAAGACCACATAGCCGTCTACTAGTATGACACTCACATTCAGATCGGAAGGTCCGGGGTTCGAGTCCGGCTCTGATGAGTGGCGCATATATGAGTCCTTGATAAAGGCTCTTTTATACTCACATTCTCTCATCGTACTCAGCTGTTAACAGGGTTGTCTCTGTCGAAATTAAAAAAAAAGAAGAATGTACTGTCGCCTATCAGGCATCGTGTCTCGTCCTACATGTTAAAAAAATCCCTTTATTCATCCCATAGGGGAAATTTTTCTCTACGGTCTATTCCAAGGGAAGACTGGAATAACCCAGGCGTTAGCCGCAGCGCCGCAAATTGAGCTAAGGCGAGGTGACTTGCTCAAGGCCACCCAGCGCAGCGGCATGTGATCGAACTCGATACCTTTCGGGTAGGAAGCAAAGACCGTACCGCTGAGCCACGCTACCCCAAATGTAGCTATTGGGTAGGAACCCCTTAAGCCTTGTAAAGCGATTTGAGGACGTGTTGATAGTGGATATTGCCAAATATATAATCTCAAATTTGTTGGCTTTTTATTTTCTATTTTTATCATTTGGTGGGAGGGGGCGGAGGGGGGGGGGGTTACTCTCTCAAGCCGTATGATATAGGATGAATTAGACCCTGATTTTGTCTGATAGTCCAAAATACGACTCTTGTATTAATCTTTACTTTTTAAAGACAATTGAATGGGTGGGGATCCTGACCTCCCATAGTGGGCAGGGAGGTACATGCTGTGTCTTCTATCCCCCCAACCCGTTTTCCAATTGTTTCCTGTCTTTGTCTTGGAATGAGATTACTTGGTTTTGTCCTGGCCCTGGCTGGAGTTCCTTGGCTGGGAGGGAAACAGTCGAATGTATGGTTATAGTTTTGGAAGATGATATTTTTTTCCTTGTAAATCATCTCTCTGTTGTGCATTGTATTATGTTTAGTTTACATATTATATTATATGATTTGTAAACATTTGAGTGTACTCCTCTTAGTTGGGACCTGTGCTTGTGTCTGGATGAGACTTTTAGTGATATCTAACTAAGTACTTTGATAGTGTATATATCTGTACCCTATTTGAACCAATTCCCCTTTATCTCACCTTTTCTTTTGTACTTTAATTGTAATTCTAGAACTTTTTACTATCCCATTTTCTTCCTTTTTACTGGCGTTGATATGACCTTAATGTTTTGCAAGCGCCGTAAAACCCTTAAAAACAAAAACAAAACAAAGACTATAGATAAACTTTCCATGATTGACATAAAATTAAAATAATGATGAGAAATAAAGCGTATGGATAAATGCCAGATTATAAAGCAGGGAAATATAATTTTTTTAAAATATCAGGGTTTCAGAAATCCAAACCCGTGATTTTATTGATACGACACCCACTGCCTAGCTGAGAGAGAGAAGGGGGGGGGGGGGGGGGGGGGTCGCGAACAGTCGCACTTGTCACTTGTAATTTTTTTATCGTTATCATTAATATGATTAATTATATCATAATTATTATCATCATCATCATCATCATCCAATACAGGTTGTCTACTTCACGGCCATTTTTCCCTACGTGGTTCTCACTATCCTATTCTTCAGGGGCGTCACACTGGACAACGCCGATGAGGGCATCAAATACTTCATCACACCAAATTTTGAAAGACTACTGGATGCAAATGTGAGTGTGTAACATATTGTTGTGCGGCTATGTCGTGGTCTTGTGGTTTGACACTCGCTTTCGGATCGGAAGGTCCTGAGTTCGAGCCTCGCTCGGCGCATAGAGTTGAGTCCTTGGAAAAAGCTCTTTACTCATATTCTCCCACCGTACTCAGGTGTAAAATGAGTAACTGGCCGTTAACAGCGTTGTCTCTGTTAGAAAAAAATTGTACTATCGTCTAACAGGCGTCATGTCTAGTCCTACGTGTCAAGTGTTGCTGCTGGCCAGGGACCCCTTGTAAAGCACTTTGAGCACTTTTAGTGGATATTTCTAGCTCTATAAAAAAGCTCAATTTTTTTTGTGTGTGTGCGTTTGTGGATTGTGCGAGATGATTCGTGGTCTTTATGATGTGGTGTTTATCTACAAGTATTTATTTGTACTTCCTTGTGTGTATTTTCATGAAATTCTACTACAACTTCCATATGTCAACATCTTTATCTAGTGAACTGTCGTACAATGGAAAAACTAGAATTGAAAAACTTGGCCAGAAAACTCGTCCTTCAAATATCGATCGATTTAACCCTCTCATCACCAACCATAGGAAAATCAACACATTCGTTACGATTCAACCAGCACTTTTATCGTTCAGATTTCTTTTGTGAATCACAAAATTTAACGACAAATGTTTTATTATAGCTATAAAAACGTGACACTGTGTTGTAGAGTTCATTTTGCTGATCAATATTATGCATAGAATATATTTGTTGCTTTTCTATTTGAGTAAGAAAAAACTATTTTTGCGTTGGGTGGGAGTGACGTATTGGGGAAAATTCTGAAAATGGCTGGTAAGGAAAGGGTTAAATGATCCTCTTCTTTGCAAAGACTCCCGAATCAGAGCGGCGCATGTTAGAGTCCTTAGTAAAGGTGCAGTACTCATATTTTTCTCTCACCGCAGGTGTAAAATGAGTACATGTCATATTATCCTTTGACAGCATTGTCTCGGTTGGAAAAAATAAATTATAATATCGCCTCACTGGCATCATGTCTTGTCCTACACGCTGTGTTACAAGGGACCCCTTGTAAATCTATGTGCGTATTTAGTTGATATTTCGCGATATAGATGCTTACTCTTTTTGTTTTCCTTTTGTATGTTAAATATTCTTTTAAAAAATA
>NC_088365.1:52324100-52331600 GCF_034508935.2 Berghia stephanieae | reverse complement strand
GAAATCAAGATTTGTTGAAAAGAATTTAATGTTTGGGGTTTTTTTCTTCTTTATTTTTCTTTTCTTTATTTTATTTTGTCGTTTTTAGTTTGGATGGGTGGGGGGGGGGGGGGGGTTCTCATTGCTTTGTTCATTATTTTGTTTTTGGTTTGTTTGTTTGTTTGTTTGTTTGGTTTGGGTTTGTTTGTTTTTTTATTTCTTTTTATTTGAGGGGGGGGGGGGGGGTGTGTGCTTTTTTGCTGTGTCTTATTTTTCGTGCTGTATAACTGTGTTTTAAATTTTTAACTGTTTCTTTAATTTTTTTTAACTTTTGTTGTTGTGTTGTCGTCGTTGTTGTTGACTTTATTTTAAAGTATAAAGCCAATAAAGCCCCCCCCCCCCCCCCCCCCCCCCCACCCACCCAAACACACACACAAACACACACACACACACACACAAATCAACAATTATTTTTTTTACGTTCAGATTTAACTAAATTAAATATACTTATTTTAAGAATACAAACTTTTGTCACCATACCTATGATCAAACGAGGCAACTCATTATGAAAACAAAATAAACGAGCGATTTTCCTCATCTCGGCAACATTGAATAAATAAGAGAAACTGAAAAAAAAATGTTATCTAAAACTCACAAGAGTAAAAAGTAAGAGAAAACAATCGCCATGGTATTGATTGCCGGATACACCATCGAATCGCACCGGTGATGTAGGATCTAACAATCCGAGATGATGGCCATACATTACCAACCATGGAACCGCGCGACCCAACAGGGCCACTTGTTGTATAAACACGTCATTTTCTGTTATTATCAACATAAGTGCCTGCTCCACTCACTTTTCTGAATTAATATTTACCCCCCCCCCCCCCCCAATATTTGAGCTTTCTCAATGTCTCTGTCTCAATCGTCTCTATGTTATAATAACATGTTTGTTTTGAGAATAGAGCTTAAGCATCACTGCTGCTTTGTAAACAAAATTCGAGGACTTGGTGTGTGTTGAACCGTGGCCTTCGTAAAGTTATGGCCTGATACTGACCAAAAATGTCCTCAAAATTCCAGTCTTTTGCCACAAAAGAAAACAAATCGTGAGTTGAATTCAATAGTTCAACCAATGAAATAACTTGTTTCCATGAGCTTTACTAACGACAACTCACTAGGCGGTGCAAAAACCAAATAATGACGTAAAACTGCCAGTTCTTTTGGATTTCAGTATCAGGCTATAACATAACGATGGCTTGGATTGAACCCATGACCTCAAGAAGTCGGGAAACGGACTTTAAAAAGACACTACGTTTGAAATCACTTTTTTGTTTTATTGGTGGATGGCGTCGACTGTATAGTGTCCCTCTCGCGGCCAGGCGGAGTTGTCGTATCAGTTCGAGCCCCCATCTCCGCGAAAAAAAAGTTTTTAATTCTCTACTGTCTTCTGGCATTTTTCTACTCACTTCATTTCCTTTTATTATCAATATAAGCGCTTTCTCCACTCACTGAAGTACTAATCAATATTGTGATTTTTGACAATCATTCACCCAATAAAAAAAATTTCCTCTGATCTCCCCATTGTGTATTCCGTTGCCAGGGACTCCATGATCGTTGCTATAGGAGATTCCTTCACCTGTGTATTTGGCGGGTTCGTCATTTTTTCATTTCTGGGTTACATGGCTGGAAAACTTGATGTAGGCATTGAGGACGTAGCGGCTGACGGTATGTTTCAAATGTATAATTTATATTTTATTCTAGATATTTCCCTTATCTAAAATAGTAGTAGTAAGCCTCGCAGTCCGAATGACGCTTGCTGAGAATGGTGTGATTCAGTCGTAGTCGAAGAGTATAGCTGCTCTCTCCATCCATGTTTCTAATTGTTTCCATTGGCCACTGTCCTGGGCCAGAGTTTTATTCTAGATATCCCTTATCTAAAATAGTAGTAGTAAGCCTGGCAGTCCGAATGACACTTGCTGAGAATGGTGTGATTCAGTCGAAGTCGATGAGTATAGCTACTCTCTCCATCCATGTTTCTAATTGTTTCCATTGGCCACTGTCCTGGGCCAGAGTTTTCAAGCTGTCAAGATCTTGATGTGACTTTAGTACTAGTAGAATGAGTACCTGGTCGTTAACAGCGTTGTCTCCGTCCGAGAAAAAAATGCAATATCACCTAACAGGCATCACGTCCCGTCCTAAATAAATGTTAAATGTTGCTGTTGACCAGGGACCCTTTGTAGAGCGCTCTGAGCACGTTTAGTGGATATTGCGCTATATAATAGTTCTTTTTTTTTTTCTTTTTTTTTTGTGAAGTACAAATTAAACTTTAATTGTTTGTTTCTGCCCTATAACAGGTGCTGGCCTTGCCTTTGTCGTATATCCAGAGGCGGTATCCAGCTTGCCTCCAGCGCCCCTGTGGTCTATTCTCTTTTTCTTCATGTTGCTCACTCTAGGCCTGGACTCACAGGTAATAATCGTTATGCAAAAATAGACCGCATTCATTTCTTCTAAGATTATTTGCCAATAGGGAAGAAAACTCGTGACGTCACACCCTCTGCTTTTCCGGTTCCGAAATCATTGAAAGTGTTATGTAATCAGTCCTTTGAAGGACTAATATTATTGGATAGGTTACATATTGAGTCGCAAAGGCGGATTCTAAGGGACGTACAAGAGCGAGGATGAATGATATTTATTGATGACCAACATCTATTTGGACTAGAAAAAAAAAATAAAGATTCGATGGCTCTGAAAGCAGAAGGTTATTTACACAAGGCATGTATTCAGTCCTCCGGAAGTTTGGTTTTACACTTTCAATGAGATTGGAACCGGTTTTTTTTTGACATCACATTAATAATAATAAGAATAATAAATGGCATTCATATAGCGCTTTACCCCGTTGTCACAGGCTCTAAGCGCTTTACAGTGATGTAGAACAAAACATATAACAGTAAGACAAGTTTGATGGAAACGTGATACGAATTCAATTTAACAAGAACAAAATATGATAATAGTATTGCAACATTATGACGTAAAAAGATAAAACATTATTGTTCCCGATTCTAGCAAATTCAAAATAAAATATCAACATTAAATAGGCACCTAGGATCCAGCATAAGTAACGGAATAATATGTTACAGTGAATGCCATAACCAGTCGGATGGTGAAAAGGTTTGAACTGAGATATGGCCAAGTTTAGTGAGAAGGTCAATAATTTATCATAAATGAGTTCTTGTCATAACTGATTAAATCAAACCTTTTTGTGCATTTTTGGGAGACATCAAAGCTAAATTTCACTTCTAAATATTTTTTTACAGCTAGTCATGTTGAAAAAGTATGAAATTTGAGAAAAGTGGCTGGATATGTTTCCCTATACATCTGACCATAACTTCATGAAAAATCACGCGATTTACTTCAAATAAAGATTAATATGCTCTGTGGAGCAAATTATTTCAGAAAATGTAAAAAATGCAAATCCAAAATATATGTTCACCTTCCTACTGATTATTATGTCATGCATTTACACATGTAGAAAGGGGGTCTCGATAGCTCAGTTTGTAGAGCACTCGCTTCACACCCAAAGGGACGATGATCGATCCCCGGGTGAAGTCGAGATTGTTTTGGTTTTTTCGATCATCCCAGTTCACCTAGCAGTGATCTGGCGGAAAGTACTTTGCGATAGATTACCGTCCTCTCCAACTGATAGCAAGAAATTGCTATTGCCCGTTTTACGCTACAAATACAGGGATAAACTCCGGCTTCATGGGCCTAATGGCTCAGAAGGACTACTATGATAATATAGTTCCAATAAAATGTTATCAGTATATATGGGGCCCATCGTCTCAAAGTGATATTATGTAAACTTGAGCTTGTGCTTTTATATAGCACATTATCCACTAAACCTGCTCTAGGTCGCGGGTTCAAACCCACATCACTGCCGCGAAAGAAAATGTATTCTCTGTTGTCTTCTGGCACTTTCCTACCCACTTCATTTCTTGTTGTAAACCTGCTCAAAGCGCTTTACAAGGGGTCCCTGACCAACAGTAACACGTAGTAAGTAGAACGAGACATGACACTTGTTAGGCGATATTACTAGGTTTTTTTTCCGACATAGACAACGCTGTTACCGGCCAGATTAGCCATTTTACACCTGAGTACGGTGAGAGAATGTGAGTAAAGTGCCTTTTCCTAGGTCTCAACTATGCGCCGAGGACCCAGGACCTTCCGATCCGAAAGTGAGTGTCATACCAGAAGACCACGTAGGGATGACAATTTTTTAAAATGTAATATAGTAAAATTACCTTAATTCATCCCCAAGGGGAAATTTGTCGCCAGGGTCAATTCTAAGGGAAGACTAGAATAACGCATGCGTCAGCCGCAGTGCACCGCCGTAAAATTGAGTTAAGACGAGGCGACTTGCTCAAGGCCACACAGAGCAGCGGCCGGTGATCGAACGCGGTATTTTTCGGGTACGAAGCAAAGACCGTACCGATGAGACAAGCTGCCCCTTAGGATATAGAAATTTTAGATAGTTTGATTTTTTCAGAAAATGTAAAAAATGCAAATCTAAAATGTTCACCTTCCGACTAATTATTATGTCATGCATTTACACATGTAGAAAGGGGATCTCGATTACTCAGTTTGTAGAGCACTCGCTTCACACCCAAAGGGACGATGATCGATCCCGGGTGAAGTCGAGATTGTTTTGGTTTTTTCGGTCATCCCAGTTCACCTAGCAGTGATCTGGCGGAAAGTACTTTGCGATAGATTACCGTCCTCTCCAACTGATAGCAAGAAATTGCTATTGCCCGTTTTACGCTACAGATACCGGGATAAACTCCGGCTCCATGGGCCTAATGGCTCAGAAGGACAACTATGATAATATAGTTCCAATAAAATGTTATCAGTATATATGGGGCCCATCGTCTCAAAGTGATATTATGTAAACTTGAGCTTGTGCTTTTATATAGCACATTATCCACTAAACCTGCTCACGGTCGCGGGTTCAAACCCACATCACTGCCGCGAAAGATTATGTATTCTCTGTTGTCTTCTGGCACTTTCCTACCCACTTCATTTCTTGTTGTAAACCTGCTCAAAGCGCTTTACAAGGGGTCCCTGACCAACAGTAACACGTAACAAGTAGAACGAGACATGACACTTGTTAGGTGATATTACAAGTTTTTTTCCGACATAGACAACGCTGTTACCGGCCAGGAACGCATTTTACACCTGAGTACAGTGAGAGAATGTGAGTAAAGTGCCTTTTCCTAGGTCTCAACTATGCGCCGAGGACCCAGGACCTTCCGATCCGAAAGTGAGTGTCATACCAGAAGACCACGTAGGGATGACAATTTTTAAAAATGTAATATAGTAAAATTACCTTAATTCATCCCCAAGGGGAAATTTGTCTCCAGGGTCAATTCTAAGGGAAGACTAGAATAACGCATGCGTCAGCTGCAGTGCAGCGCCGTAAAATTGAGTTAAGACGAGGCGACTTGCTCAAGGCCACAAAGAGCAGCGGCCGGTGATCGAACGCGGTATTTTTCGGGTACGAAGCAAAGACCGTACCGATGAGACAAGCTGCCCCTTAGGATATAGAAATTTTAGATAGTTTGATTTATACCTATAGCTATGAATGAAAAGGAAGTACTTCAGAGCCATTATATGTCCATGGAGCCGGCGTTTATCCCGGTTTCTATAGCCTCAAACGGACAATAGCAATTGCTTGCTACCCTTTAAATAGGACGCTAGTCAATCGTAAAGTACCTTCCACTAGATCTAACGGACCCAGCTACCCAATCACTACTGGATGAACAGGGCGTGGGGGGGGGGGGGGGGGTCAGAAAAAAATCTCGAGATCACCTGGGATCGATCTTGATCCCTTTGCGTGTGAAGTGATGATGATGATGATGATGATGATGATGATGATGATGATGATGATGATGAAGATGATGATGATGATGATGGTAGTGCTGATGATGATTATGATGATGGTGGTGGTGATGATGATTATGATGATGATGATGATGATGATGATGATGATGATGGTGATGGTGATGATGATGATGATGATGATGATGATGATGATGGTGATGATGATGATGATGATGATGATGATGATGATGATGACGATGGTTCTGGTGATGATTATGGTGATGATGATGATTAGGAGGAGGATGAGGAGGATGTTTATCACATATTGAATCATGATTTTGTAGTTATCAACATTTTCTAAAAATGTAATTATAACATCACGAATTATGATTTGAACACGCGTATTTAATTACCAGTTTCTTAAATAACCCTGGATAAATGTGACCCCTCGTCTCAAAACAGTGTTAAGTCGGGATGATAAAGATGTTGAAAATTGAATTTATAGCCATAAATATCAGACAAGTTGAGTTTGTATGCTTTATAGAGGAGGTTGATAACTATATTTTAGGATGTTATCGCCAACAGCTTATATTTTTGACCAGTTTAATATTAAATTCGGTTTTTTAAGCATATTGGTTCGTTCCGACATAATACTGTTTTGGGACGACGGGTTACAAATGACATATGTCATTCACTCCTTATCGTGGGGCCTGACTAATGGATTGAAATGATGTTATTCCTCGTGTCTAACGGATAAGCCATTTGTACGATTAACTCTTCGTGGGGGTGGTTCTTTCTATAGATAGTTCGAAGATGACGTCACTCAGGTCTTTGTTATTGTTTTTGCCATCCGCGTTTATGAGTAATGCTCACTGAACTGTATTAACCTGACTATAAACGTTCACGGATACACACAGATTTGTGTGTTGGGCCGTTATACTTCCGGATGGCAATGTTATGAGCTTCTTAGCGAAGCGCATACTGTCTATAGATAGTATGCGCTTGTCTAAGGAGTTCATAACATTGCCATCCGGGAGTATAACGGACCAACACACAAAACTCTGTGAAACCATGATCGTTTATAGTCTGGTTAATAGAGTTAAGTGAGAATTACTCTTAAACGCGGATGGCAAAAAAAAGCAATAACAAAGACCTGAGTGACGCCATCTTCGTTCTATCTATAGAGATAGTTCGAAGTTGACGTCACTCAGGTCTTTGTTATTTGTTTTTGCCATCCCCGATTATGAGTAAGTCTCACAAAACTGTAATAACCAGACTATAAACGTTCAAGGTTACACATAGTTTTGTGTGTTGGGCCCTTATACTTCCGGATGGCAATGTTATGAGCTTCTTAGCGAAGCGCATACTGTCTATAGATAGTATGCGCTTGTCTAAGGAGTTCATAACATTGCCATCCGGGAGAATTTGTGTGTTGGTCCGTTATACTTCCGGATGGCAATGTTGTGAACTCCTTGGCCAAGCGCATTCTATCTATAACAAAGACCCGAGTGACGTCAACTTCATTCTATCTATAGATAGTATGCGCTTAGCTAAGAAGCTCATAACATTGCCATCCGGAAGTATAACGGACCAACACACAAAACTCTGTGTAACCATGATCGTTTATAGTCTGGTTAATACAGTTTA
>NC_088365.1:52316600-52319100 GCF_034508935.2 Berghia stephanieae | reverse complement strand
TCTTCATCTGCTTGTGTCTTCTTTATTACTTGTCTTGCTCTTCTTCTTCTCCTATTTCGTATTTCCTCCTTCTCTTTCTTCTTCTCTCTCCTTCTCTCCTTCTTCTCCTTCTCTTCTCTTTCTCTCTCTCTTTCTTCTTCTTTCTTCTTCTTCTTCTTCTTCTTCTTCTTCTTCTTCTTCTCTTCTTCTTCTTCTTCTTCTTCTTCTTCTTCTTCTTCTTCTTCTTCTTCTTCTTCTTCTTCTTCTTCCTCTTCTTCTTCTTCTTCTTCTTCTTCTTCTTCTTCTTCTTTTCTTCTTCTTCTTCTTCTTCTTCTTCTTCTTCTTCTTCCTTCTTCTTTCTTCTTCCTTCTTTCTTCTCTTCCTTCTTCTTCTTCTTCTTCTTCTTCTTCTTCTTCTTCTTCTTCTCTTCTTCTTCTTCTTTCTTCTTTTCTTCTTCTTTTCTCTTCTTCTTCTTCTTCTTCTTCTTCTTTCTTCTTCTTCTTCTTTGCTTCTTTTCTTCTTCTTCTTCTTCTTCTTTTCTTCTTCTTCTTCTTCTTTCTTCTTCTTCTTCTTCTTCTTCTTCTTCTTCTTCTTCTTCTTCTTCTTCCTCTTCTTCTTCTTCTTCTTCTTCTTCTTCTTCTTCTTCTTCTTCTTCTTCTTCTTCTTCAGCTTCTTCTTCGCCGCCATCATCTTCATCTTTTCCTTCTTTCTCCTCCTTTTCATCAAATTCTGGATAACGCCTTTTTGATTGTTTTAATCCCAATTACTTTCTTCATTATATCATTCCTTTTATAATTTTAGACCCTTTTTACTGGGTGGGGTTCCTGGCATCCCATAGTGGGCAGGGAGGCACTTACTATGTCTTCATCCCCTTATAGCTGTTTTTCAACATGAGTTCTGTCTTTGTCTTGGGATTAGATTACTTGGTTTTGTCCTGGCCCTGGCCGAATACCCTAGCTGGGAGGGAAACAGTCAGATTTATAGTTAGGGTTTTGGGAGATGATATTTTTTTCTTGCAAATCATCTCTCCGTTATGCACTTTATTATGTTTTATTTACATATATGACTTTAAAAATTTGAGTGTATTTCCCTTAGTTGGGACCTGTGTTTGTGTCTGGATGAGACTTTTAGTGATCTCAAACTAAGTACTTTTAAGTGTGCTCTTGGAATCTACATCTGTTTCCTATTTTAACCAATTTCCCTTTGTCTTACCTTTTCTTAGGTGCTTTAATTGCAATTCTAGAATTTTGTACTATCCCATTTTCTTCTTTTTTACTGGCGCTGATATGACCGTAATATGTTGCAAGCGCCGTAAAACCCGTAAAAAAAAGCAAACAGTACTGCATTCGCTTTTTTAATTCAATGAATCTTATTGAAAAGGAAAGGCTTGTTAAAAAGGAAAGCTTAGCTCCTATATTCAGGACTTTGGAGCACATTTGTGTCATGCTAAGGGCAAAATATTTATTTCTAAAACTATTTAAAGTGACTTGCTCTTTTTTTTTCCTCTGGAAACTACGGCTGTTTAAAAATTCCAACTAGCAGCTTGTTGTGTTCTTAGATCATTAATTGATATGACGTATTAATCCAAGAATCAACAAACAGAATTGTTACAGTAAAGAACATTTATTAAACAACATAACATAAGATACATGTGTACAGGATGACGGTTGGATACCGAATGACTCCCACAAGGTAGCCAGTAGAACAGGCGCTAGTTGTGAACGATACTGCATTATGAGCTAGATGGGCGATACAAGTTACGATTCTTGAATACAATTCTGTCATTCACAACACAGCTCTGTCCTTTTTACCATCGATTCAATTCCACCCCCCCCCCCCCCCCCCCCCCCCCGTATCTATAGGGAGGCATGTACCTGCTCCAGATCATGGACAACTACGTTGGAGGAATGAGTCTCATTATTCTAGGATTTGTGGAGCTCGTGGCTGTTGTCTTTGTCTACGGTGAGTGTGCTTTGAACAGGACTAACAAATGGAGCCGGACTTTACCCTGGTTTCTATAGCGAGAGACGTGCAATATCAAACTTTCTAGTACTATTTGGATAGAACGTTTGTCCTTCGAAAAGATCTCTCCGCCAGATCTAACAGACCCAGCTACCCAATCACTGCCGGCGGTCAGAAAAAATGGCATCTTCACCGGGGATCGATCTCGGTCTCTTCGCGTGTGAAGCTAGTTCTCCACCAACTGAGCATGACATTAACTCTCTCTCTCTCCTCCTCCTCTCTCTCTCTCTCTCTCTCTCTCTCTCTCTCTCTCTCTCTCTCCTTACCGGCCATTTTCAGAATTTTGTCTGAATCTTCACACCCACCCAACACACAATAAATAGACTTTTTTCTACTCAAACAGAATGGAACGAGTACGTTCTAAACATAGTATTGTCCAGTGTCCAATAGTATTCTAATTGTCATCGCTATAACAAAGTATTTTCTTTATAATTTGTGATGTACAAGGGATATCAGAATAATAAAATTGTGGGTTGCATCGTAAGGAACACGACGAATT
>NC_088365.1:52301086-52316500 GCF_034508935.2 Berghia stephanieae | reverse complement strand
ATATGATGATGCCAATATCTAGCAAACGTGCTCAAAGCGCATTACAAGGGATTCCCAACCAACAGAAACACCTAACTTGTAGGACTTTGTTACTCATTTGCACCTGAGCAAGTCACCTCGTCTTAGCTCACTTTACGGCGCTGCACTTCGGTTTACGCCTGGGTTATTTGGAGTCTTCCCTTGGAATAGACCCAAACGACAAATTTTCTCATGGGGATGAATAAAAGGCATGGGTTTTGTTTGTTTTGTTTTTTTGTTGTTTTTTGTGGGGGGTTTTTTGGTTTGTTTGTTTTTTTTGTTTGTTGTTTTTTGGTTTTTGTTTTTTTTTTTTTTGTTTTTTTTTTCTTTTTTTTTTTTTGGGGGGGGGGGGAATTGACATTGTTGTGATGGACATTATTTTGAGTTGGTTTGATAGTATTTCCGATGCAACACCAAGCCCATTACAACTCAGGTTATCAAACCTGCAATTTAGAACACGCCGCCTTGAATCAAACCAAAACACTCGAGTAGTCTAGCCCATCAACAATGACAATGTCTTAATAAAATTTTCTTCTAAGCAGATAGTAAAAATCTTGGTAGTAGTAAGACTCGCAGTTCGAATGACGCTTGTTGAGAATTGTGTGATTCAGTCATAATCGATGAGTATAGCTCCATCCATGTTATTAATTGTTTCTATTGGTCACGGTCCGAACTCGGTACGTATCTCAAAATAGACACAAAACTAAAACGATTATCACTGGCCATATGAGTTGCAATCGTTTTTGTTTTTTTTAAAGTAGTCCTTCTCAGCCATTTATTGGACCATAGAACCGGAGTTTAACCCGGTTTCTATAGCGTGAGACGGGACAATAGCAATTGCTTGTTATCCTTTGGATAGGACGCTAGTCTATCGCAAAGTACTTTCCACCTAATCTAATCGGATCAGCTACCCATTCACTGCTGGGTAGACAAGGGGAGGGGGGCAGAATAAAGTCTAGCCTGCACCAGGGATCGATCTCGGTCTCTTTGCGTGTGAAGCGAGTGCTCTACCAACTGAGCTATCGGGACCCCCGCAATCGTTATAAAACCAATTGCAATTCTTTTTTTTTTTTACTTTTCTTCTTCCCGACAAATCACGGCCTGCCGGTCCGTCTGCCCGCCCCACGCGATGTTGACATAGACTGGGGCTGCCCACTCAACACTGTTGACCAATACAAGGTCTGTGACGTCATTCGGCACAAGGTCTTTGCTCCCCCCCCCCCCCCCCCCCCCCCCCCCCCCCCCCCCCCCCCCCCTGCCGTTTATTGTTAAGTATATGCCAGCCACGATTATAATAAATCTTTTCAGACTTGAGGCCTTTGAGGTGAGAGAAAACAGAAGAAGAAGAAGAAAAAGAAAGCTAGAAAAAAAGAAAAAACAAACAGAAAAACATAGAACAAACATGACCGTGATATTGTAACGCCATTTTTTATTTTTTTTTTTTTGGGGGGGGGGGGGGTTTGGGGGTTTGTTTTTTTTTGGTTGTCCGAAGCGACGGGTACATATTTGCAGGTCTGACATTCGAACGCAATTATGGGCCTAGTTCAAAATTATTGTAATGGACAATGTTTTTGTTTTTTTTGCGTCATTTTTTGAGATTTCCTTACAGCAATATGAGCCCACGATATTTTTTGGGTTATAGGACCTGTGAAAAGTGCACGTCGGACCATAGGGAAAGGGAAAGAAATTTTATGACGACTTCAATCAGTTTTGCCATAGTGGATTCGGAAAATGATGAGAAAATTTAAGTTTTAGTTTTGGAAATTTTAACAAATAATACATCATTAATTGTGACCCCTCGTCTCAAAACGGTATTAAGTTGGGATGAATAAGATGCTGAAAGTGGAATTTGTAGCCAGAAATATCAGAACTTGCGTTGAGTTTACATGCTTTGTAGAGGAGAAGGAATATCATATTTTATGTGCTAAATACCAACGTTTCATATTTTTGATCAGTTTAACTATAGTTTGACTTTTTAGCATCTGGTCCATCCCGACATAATACCGGTTTGAGACGACGAGGGGTCACAATACTCTTCAACAGTCCTAACTTCACTTCCTTCCTAATGACGCATGGTAACTTAGTAGCACTGGCTCTAAACTATCGAAACAATGGCGGACGCCGTATGAAATATTTCTCCTGCGAGCATAAAGGGTATCCAGAGGGGAAAAAACACATAAATTTGATCATGTTTTGACTTTTACACATTCTGATCACAAGGCATATGAAAAGTTCTAGCCATCATGAGGAATAAAAAGTAATGATTTTCTTTGTTTAGAACCAAGATGGCCGCCGTTGCCAGGCGGCGTGACATCAGACTACTGAATCCAATTGTCCTCCATAATATAATGAAATATAGAAGTCACGGTGATACTAAACAGCCAGAGATGCTGTGGACTGTAAAAAGTAATAAACAACAATGAACATAACAGCTTCAAAAAAGAAAAAAATACTAAACACGGATCGTTTCGGACTCAAAACCCTTCTTCAGCCAACAACAACAACAAAAACAATTAGAACATATTATATTACCCAATACATGAATGTATTTATGTTTTTATTGTACTTTGTTGTTGGATGGAGAAGGGTTTTGAGCCCGAAACTTTCCGTGTTTATTTGGTATTTGTTCCTTTTTTTAAAAAAGCTGTTATATTCATTTTTGTTTAAGAATTTATCCTGAACAAATATCTTTTCTTTTTTATTTTAAAATCAATACTATTTATCTTGACAAAACCTCCGAACATCCGAACCCACTTATCGGTCTAGTTTAACATTGCTGTAATGGACAACATTTTGCGTCAATTTTTTTGGAGATTTCCATTATAACAATGAGCCCAAAAGGAATTGGGTTATCAGACCTGTAAATAAGTGCATGTCGGTCAGTATGAATATGTATTTTTTTTTTTTACGAGGAAATCACCAGTTGTGATCAGAGTAGTAGGTGGCAAACTTGTAGTTTACTCGTGTAAGAACTAAATTTTTTAAAAAGAACAAACACTATGCCCTTCCTTCCTTATCATGCTTGAGATGCCGTCGCCTGGGTTTTCCGTGAAGGGATTTAGATAATCTATCCACAAAAAAAAAAACCAAAAAAAAAAAAACGTCTGATGTCAACAGGTATCACCCATGTTGTCCAAAGTAAGAAAATTGGGGGTTAATAATCTTGCCCAAGGATAATATTACAAAAGTGCCTGAAGCGGGCTGGAACCAAAGACCTTTCGGGCCACAGTGCAATGTCTTAACCATTACGTTATCCACTGTGCATCGTCAGATTATGCCGTCGTCTAGACATTCCATACAGGAATATTATCAAACAAACATCTGATTTTAACAGGAATCATGCTTGCTGTCTAAAGTGAGCAAATTGGGGGTTAATAATCTTGCCCGAGGAAAAAAAAAACAAACAAACGAAAGTGCCTGCTACGAAGCGGAACTCAAACCCGAGACTTTCCAGGTCACAGTGCAATCTCTTAACCACTCGGCCACCTCGCCCCCCCCCCCCCCCCCCCCCCCCCCCCCCCCCCCCCCCAGCTCACAATTTCCCACGAGCGTCTACAACAAACTTACCTTAAAAAAAATAATCGAGTGGTTACATGGTAACTATCCACGAGACTCCACCAAATGGAGAGTAAATAGACACTGCAGGCCACTTGGCTCTTAATCTGGACACCTGAGCGTTGGACTGAAAAATGGGTAAGAACACAGAAAGCCCTTAATCAGCCTTAAGAACCAACTTGTAGGTCCTTAACCCGGCTTCTGCCCCGTCTGTTATGGCTTTATGAATTGTCAATGCTTTTTTTTTTTTTTGTTTTTTTTTTTTGTTCGTTAATGGAATGAAAACATCTGCTATGTGTTGCATGTCGATATGTTTATATTTTGTTTATTATGGGGACGTGGTGCTTGTCTACAACTCTTGCATATAACAAATCTATGTTATTGTTACTTGATGATGTTATGAAGCTACTTGGGAGGTATCAGGTAAAGTCAATTCGATCGTGTCACAGACATTTTGGAGTGCAAATGTATTTCGGTGACATAGTATTGTTTAACTCTCTCCTTACCGATCATTTTCAGTATTTTCCCAAAAATGGAAGGGTTACTCAGCAGAAAAATTGATTTTTTAAACTCAAACAATCTCTCCACAAAACAATTTTATGTTCTAATTAATTAAACACAGATCATTGTGATGTACAAAATAAATCTGAATAAGAACAAATATATATTATTGTGTTATAACAAATATGACGATTTCGCCGTAGGTGGTAAAGAGAGGGTTAAAGTATCGTGAAAACTAAATTATAAGAAATGGTTATATCGTATTACACAATGAGAAAGCAGAAATTACAAGATAAAATGTGACCCAGGTTTGAGAGCTTTTTTTTTATTTTTCCAAGATGAGGGTCATTTAAATCGATCTATATTTGAAGGACGAGTTTTCTGGGTGTCTTTCTAGAGTACGGACGTTAACTGGTGGACTTTTTTTTTTTTTTTTTTCAAATATGGTTCCAGTACTTTAACATACAAGAAATTATTTCCCCCTTTGAGGCAGCGCAGATGATTTAGATGGTTCTAATTTTTTATATATCTTACAATAAATTTAAGCAATATTTAGCATGATTAGTTATGGGGTGGGTGACAATAAAATAACTTGTGACTCTCGGTATCACTTTTTTTTTTTTGGTTTATTATCTATATCGATGATCCCATTAGACTCAGCAGTAAATGAGTACCAGATGATAGTGAATTATGTTTTTGAGTTTTTTAAAGCAATATGAATCCCATATTAGCCGTTTTTCAGTGTTGGAATGGGGGAGAGGGGGGGGGGGGCTAAATAAAGGAAATAGCAACCACGGTAAAACCGGGCAAATTATGCTGTAGACTACTAACTACTAACACTATGTAAATGTTTGTAGTCATGTGTTCTGTTAGGCGTTTTAATGTCTCACCTGTAAACATGCAAATTGTGGACATAACTGCATTGATTAGTAACTGCGGAATGGGGAAGAGTGTGTTGCGGCGAAGAGAATGGAGTGGGGGGGGGGGGGGGGGGGGGGGGGGGGACAGAATCCAGTCACACTTGACATAATTCTCTAATGACTTGCCTTTTAACAGTTAATTGCCGCTCCCTGGGAAAAATCTTCGGCTATGTGGTATGACACTCGCTTTTTTTCGGATCGGAAGGTCCCGGGTTCGAGCGAGTTTCGCTCGACGCATAGTTGAGTCTTTGGAAAAGACTCTTTACTCACATTCTCTCATCGTACTCAGGTGTAAAATGAGTACCTGGTCGTTAAAAGCGTTGTCTCTTTCCGAAAAAAATTGTAATATCGCCTAACGGACGTCATATCTCGTTCTACATGTTATGTGTTGATGTCGCTAGGGACCCTTTGTAAAGCGCGTTGAACGCGTTTAATGGATATCGCGCTATATAACAGCTCAAGTTTTTAAAAAAATATTCAAATATCAATCGATTAAAATTACCCTCATCATGGCAAACAAACCAAAGTTTGCGAGTTTTTGCCAAGATGTGGGTCATTTAAATCGATCGATATTTGAATGACGAGTCTTCTGGGGGCCAAATTTTGAAATACTAGTTTTTCCCATGGTACGGCAGTGAACTAGTTGTTAACTGCCTTTAATTGTCGGATTGTCGTTCCTGCTTTGGTTGAGAGTCCAATTATTGAACCATTTGACGCTTTGTCAATTGACACGAAGGTGTATACAATCCCAATATAAAACACAATTAGTGGATGAGTAAGCGTTTAACCCTCTCCTTACCAACCACAGGAAAATCGTCACATTCGTTACGATGCAACCAACAATTATTTTCTCATTCTGATTTCTCTTATACATCACAAAATGTAAAGAAATGCTTTGATTACAGCTATAAATAATAAACACTGTTGTTGAGCTCACTTGTTACTTTTTTGTTTGAGTAAGAATTTGAGTCTATTTTTGTGCTGGGAGGGTGGGAATTTTCTGGGGAAATTCTAAAAATAGCTGGTAAGGAGAGTGTTAAGTCGACGTGCAATTTGCATTTTTTGCTATGATTGCAGAGCTGCCTATCGACTTGAAAATTCAAAAATTCGTAGTTTACAAGGGTGAAAAAAAAAATCACTTTAAATAGCTTTGCAAAAAAAAAAACAATTTGCTCTAAGCATGGTCAAAAATATATACTCCAAGGTCCTGAGTATAGGTTCGAATGAACTTAACTTTCCGTTTCAACAAAATTCATTAAGTCAAAGAGACATGTGCAGCTCTGTCGCTGGGGCCAAAAATTCGTATTTTTTGTTAGACTTTGCAGGTCTGTGATAGAATAATTCAAATGTGTGTTGCCGTGTATCATGTTTTATATACAAGATGAAAATTAAATGTTCCGTAAGGTATTTTTTTAAATCTATTGTTCACAAATCATATTTTTTCTATCTAATCTTTTTTTTTTATTGAGCTTTTATATAGAGCAATATCCATTAAACGTTTTCAACGCGCTTTACAAAGGGTTCCTGACCAATAGCAACACGTAACCTGTAGAACGATACATGACGCCTGTTAGGCGATATTACTATTTTCCGACAGAGACAACGCTCTGGGCGGATTTTGGGCGGATCAAACCTCTGATGACATCAAAATTAAATAAAACATGGTGCCCAAAGTAGCTCGTATATAGACTTCAGAGTTTTGATCCGCCGATCGCGAAAATCGAGACTTCAGAGGTTTGATCCGCCGACCATTCGAAATATGATTTTGAGCATCAAATCACTCCTATTAATACCGTTTCGAGACTGCTAGTTACAAACTAGTGTCAGATATATAAAAAATTGAAAATTGAGCTTTATATAGCGCAATATCCACTAAATGTGCTCAAAGCGCTTTACAAGGGGTTCCTGGTCAACAGCAACATTTAACAAGTAAAACGCGACATGCCGCCAGTTGGCGATATTACAATTTTTCGAACAAAGACAACGCTGTTAACGACCAGGTACTCATTTTACACCTGAGTACGGTGAGAGAAAGTGAGTAAAGAGCCATTTCCAAGGGCTCAACTATGCGTCGAGCGCGAGGCTCGAACCCAGGACCTTCCGATCCGAAAGCGAGTGTCATACTACAAGATCAGACCACATAGCCGCACGATTGATTCAATCTCGGGTCGTCAAATAACATTCCGTCAACCTTCTCCAAGATCGGCCTTGAGTTGACACAGACAAGACGAATCAAGTCTATGGAAGTAGCTGTCAAATCGATGAGAGTGGCCAATTGGTGACAATTCTGTGGGTAACCACGGACCAATACTCTTCAACAGTCGTAACGTCACTTCCTTCTTAATGACGCATGGTAATTTAGTAACACTGGCTCTAAACTATCGGAACAATGAAAATGGCGGACGCCCGTATGAAATATTTCTCCGGCGAGCATAAATAATATCTAGAGGAAATAAAAACACATACATTTGATCATGTTTTGACTTTTACACATTCTGATCACAAGGCATATGAAAAGTTCTAGCCAGAATGAAAAACAAAAAGTAATGATTTTCTTTGTTTGGAACCAAGATGGCCGCCATTGCCGGGCGGCGTGACATCAGACTATTGAATCGTATTTGTGCCTGGCTTTCAGTCATAGTCCATTTGTTAAACATGAGAGATTCCTATCCCAATTATAAATTTATACGTAATAATCACAAAGTCACACGGAAGAGAAAAAAAAATACTGCGAATAATCACTGTTCTGCCGTAATCTGGAAAAACACATATTATATTATTTAAAAATTTGGCCAGAAAACTCGTCCTTCAAATATCGATCGATTTAAATGACTCTCATCTTGGCAAAAACTCTCAAACCCGGGACTGGACGGACGTGACATCAGATTATTCAATCCTAGTACACATTTAAACCTCGTAATCACAATCTCATCTAGATGAGAAACTGCGGCTGTGTGGTATTGTGGTATGACACTCGCATTCTGATCGGAAGGTCCTGGGTTCGAGCCTCGCGCTCGGCGCATAGTTGAGTCCTTGGAAAAGGCTTTTTACTCACATTCTCTCACCGTACTCAGGTGTTAAATGAGTACCTGGCCGTTAACAGCGTCGTCTTTGTCCGAAAAAAAATTGTAATATCGCCTAACAGGCGTCATGTCCCGTCGTTAAATTTTGCTTTTGACCAGGGACCCCTTGTAAAGCGCTTTGAGCACATTTAGTGGATATTGCGCTATATAAAGCTCAATAAAAAAAACTGTACTGTGACTAGCCATTGATAGGAGCCGGTTATATATCAAGTATAGATTTTATACCACTATCTACCCAGCAGTTAAAACACTCGACTGGAGCAGAGACTTTTAATTTCCCATAAATCTGGAATTTACGCGAATTATTATCGTTGTCAAGCACTTGAGCACGTTTAGTAGATAATAATTTGTTATACAAATCCTCACGAAAGGTCTGGGGTTTGTTTGTTTGTTTGCTTTTTTTGTTTTGTTTTGTTTTGTTTTTGTTTTGTTTTGTTTTGTTTTTGTTTTGTTTTTTGTTTTTTGTTTTTCTGGGTTTTTTTCTCGTTTTGTTGGGGTTTGTTTTTGTTTTTGTTTTTTGGGGTTTTTTTGTTTGTTTTTTTTTTATTTGTTTTTGTTTTGTTTTTGTTTTTTGTTGTTTTTTTTTTTGGGGGGGGGGGGTATTTTTTATTTATTTATTTATTTATTTATTTATTTATTTATTTATTTATTTATTTATTTATTTATTTATTTTTATTTTTTTTTTTTTTTTTTTTGTTAGGCTGATGAAATATTTTGAGTGCTTTTTTAAAAAACAATATTCGATTCATTTCAAGTAATACTTTATACTTGCTTTTAAAGTTAACAGCGTCTAGGAACTAAATGCATACATTCACAGAGTCAAGGGACATAATCAATTATTTATTTTATTGTGACACATCGCTTCAATACGGTATACGATTGTGTGAACTAAAAAGATGAGAGGTGATGTAAAAGTAAAGATAAAATTTCAGATATCTATGTACCGTTTCACTTTGTAACTCCTTGTAAATCAATATTCATTCCTTCTATACACGAAGACAACCATAGAGAAGATTATTATACAGGAGTCAATATTTATTTATTTATTTATTTATTTATTTATTTATTTATTTATTTATTTATTTTGTTTTGTATTTACTGGTTTATTAATGCTTATATGAAATAATACATTTATTTTATGTTTTATTGACAACTTTTTTAGTTATATTTATTGATTCAAATATATGTCTTAACTCTCTCCTTACCAGGCTTTTTCAGGATTATCCCCAAAACTTCACAACGAACTGAGATAAAATATATTTTACATCACTCAAACACAATAGCAGTAACGTTCTTGCGACACATAATTTCTTTAGCAAAACACGCTCTACAACAAACTGTCCATTTTCTTTAAATTTTGTGATGTACAAGAGAAATTTGAATAAGAAAAATGTTAATTGTATCGTAACAAATGTGACGATTTTCCTGGAGTTGGTTTGGAGAGGGTTAGATTATCTTATCTCTTTTCTTATTTTTTTCTTTCTTTCTTTATTTAGTTATTGATTTATACACTTAGTTTTAATTTTTATTAATTTATTTATTTAACCAATGAATTATTTATTTATCTTTGTCAATAACTTTAAGGTCAATAGCCATATATCCATATTTAGTGTGTATGTATATATAAGGAGAAGAAAAAAAAATAAACTGGCAAAGTGACGACAAACGTTGGATGTCTCTATCATTCCTGAGGTTTAAAAAAATATACAGGAGTCTACATTATCCGAATTGTTAATATCCGACACTGTCATAATTTAACTGTCTGGGAGACTAGAATGAAGTCACCGGCAAAGGCTGTTGTTTTCTTATCCGGATAAGAAATAGCTGCAGTTGCACAAGGCACGTCTCTCCAGGACACTCAGTGCATAAAGGTCATCAGCTAGAATCCAGCCACTACAAGGGTCTTAAGTAGACCACAGGAAATAACGTAATCTAGATAATATATAATAATATAGGCTTAACGTTGCAACAACAATCTACCAATTCTTCGGAATAATAATAGATAATAAATATTATTATTATTATCATCATTGTTGTTGTTATTATTATTATTATTATTATTATTATTATTATTATATATTATTATTATGATAATCATTATTAATTATTATTATTATTATTATTATTATTATTATTATTATTTATTATTATTATTATTATTATTATTATTATTATTATTATTATCATTACTACTATTATTATGATTATTATTATTGTTGTTGTTGTTTTTGTTGTTGTTGTTGTTGTTGTTGTTATCATTATTGTTATTATTATTGTTATTGTTATAATAATAATGATTAATATTATTTATATCATTATTCTTATTCTTATTCTTATTCTTATTCTTATTCTTATTCTTATTCTTATTCTTATTCTTATTCTTCTTCTTCTTCTTTTATTATTATTATTATTATTATTATTATTATTATTATTATTATTATTATTATTATTACTATTATTGTTATTGTTGCTGTTGTTGTTGTTGTTGTTGTTGTTCTTCTTCTTCTTCTTCTTCTTCTTCTTCTTCTTCTTATTATTATTATTATTATTATTATTATTATTATTTGTTATTATTATCCTCATCAATATCATTACTATCATTATTATAAGCATCATCATCATCATCATTTGAATCATTATCATCATCATCATCATCATCATCATCATCATCATCATCATCAATATCATCATCATCATCATCATCGATCATTCCTTCTGCCTTGAATCAGTTTATAAAGGCACAACGATGTGTACAGGTCGTCTAGGTAATCCTTCTTTCTCCACGCTTCTTCACCACCCCCCCCCCCCCACCAACCCACCCCCACCACCACCCCCACCACCACCACCAAACTAATACTACCACTAACAGCAATATTGACACTTCATCAAGGGTTGATCCCTATCAGTGCAGGGTTTGTTGCTTCACCTGTCCGCACTCATTCGTGATATACATGGACAAAACTGGGTATAAGCGCTATAAGAAACAATGAAAAGTTTTGTTCTTCCTGCCTGACATTTGACATTTCCAATTGACCAGTTGACCGAGTCCATGGAATCTAGTGGAAATGCGTCCTAGCGGTATAAGAAACAATGAAAAGTTTTGTTGTGCTTGCCTGACCTTTGACATTTCCAATTCACTAGTTGACCGAGTCCACGGAATATAGTGGAAATGCGTCCTACCTACTTTTATCGGAAGACATAATAATTATTCTGATACAGACCAGAACAAAGGGACCGAGATCGATCCCGGGGTTGCAATGGAGATTTTTTTTTCTGACCTCTCTGTCCACCCAGCAGTGATTGGGTAGCTGGGCCTGTTAGACCTGGCGGAAAGTAGCGTCCTCGCAAAATGACAACAAGCAATTGTTATTGTCCATTTCACGCCATAGAAACCGGGATACACTCCGGCTCCATCAGCCTTACCGCTTGAAGGACTACTACGTTAAGCCATAACCAAACACCATCCCATACCACACAAATGTCGCGTCTACGAGGTCTAATAGTATGACAAAGCTTTCAGACCGGAAAGTCCTGGGTTCGAGCCTCGTTTGGCGCACAGTTGAACCCTTGGAAAAGGCTCTTTACTCACAATCTTTCATCGTACTCAGGTGTAAAATGAGAACCTGGCCGTTAAGAGCGTTGTCTCTGTCCCAAAATAAAGTGTAAAATCGCCAACAGGCGTCATGTCCCGTCCTACATGTTAAGTGTTGCTGTTGGCCAGGGACCCCTTGTAAAACGCTTTGAGGACGTTTAGTGGACATTGCACTATATAAACGCTTTAGACTGGGTGGCGTTGAACAGAGCTAGAGCAAAGGTGGGAAACACCGCCACCAACCTCTTTAAATGGAAAATCTCACCGGGCACTGAATGCCAATGCGGTCACCCCAGACAGACCATGGACCACATCCTGTCCGAATGCTCGCTGGGACCTCACTGCACCAATGCTGACCTGAGGGAATGCAACCAGACTGCCCGGGACTGGCTGACTCACTGGCGCGACAAGATATGATGAATGCTTTAGTTTTTTTTTATCTTCAGTATCGAAGCTGCAATAGTATGGATTGGACTTGATATCTAAGAATGGACAACTATTGGCATTTCAACCCACTTTTTAAAATAGACAAAATATGGTATAAGATTCCATTTTTTATTTCATTTGCTAAGAGAAAATTATATAACATAACAAGCCTACGTGAAATGATTTGCAGGTCTGATAACCCAACTTAGTATGGGTTCATTGTTGTAATGGAAATTTCAAAAATATCTCGCAAAATATTGTCCATTACAACTATGTTAAACTCGGCCATAAGTGGGATTGGATGGCAGACCTGCAGCTATGCGCACGTCGGAACAAACAAATAAACAATAAAGATAAATTTTACAATAAAGCTCAATAGAATATATATTTTATATATATTTATATATATATATATATATATATATATATATATATATATATATATATATAAATAGAATATATATTATTAATGTAGCGAATATATATGCATGTCGGAATAAACATGAATTTTTGAGCTTTTTATATACCTACCTCTTTATCCACTCAACGTGTTTAAAGCGCGTTACAAGAGGTTCCTAGCCAACAGTAGCACTTAACATCTAGGACGAGCCATGATGTCTGTTAGGCGATATTAATAATTTTTTTTCGAACAGAGACAAAGCTGTTAACGGCCAGGTACTCATTTTACACATGAGTGCGGTGATAGAGTGTGAATAAAGAGTTTTATTTTCCAAGGACTTCCAATTCGAAGGCGAGTGTCACAACAAAGGGACCACATAGCCGCACAATCAATCGCGGTGGGTAGGTGGACAGATCAATAGATAGATAGATAGATAGATAGATAGATAGATAGATAGATGGATGGATGGATGGATGGATGGATGGATGGGTAGAGAGATAGATAGATAGATATTTAGATAGATAGATGGATGGATGGATGGATGGATGGGTAGATAGATAGATAGATGGATGTATGGATGGGTAGATATATAGAAAGACATATAGATAGATAAATAGATAGATAGATAGATAGATAGATAGATAGACAGATAGATAGATAGATAGATAGATAGATAGATAGATAGATAGATAGATAGATAGATAGATAGATAAGTAAATAGATAGATAGATAGATAGATAGATAGATAGATAGATAGATAGATAGACGTATGTGTCCGTATTAAAAAAAAATATATATATAAATGATTTTTATTTTGTTAAAAATGATATATACTAATATTATACAAGTTTTACTAATCAAATTCGTTTTTTACAAAACTACAAAAAGTAAGTATTTTTGTTGTTGTTTACTATGATAATATCAATGGGAATAAAAAAAATTAAGAACCCTGATGATGATAATGATGATGATGATGATGATGATGATGATGATGATGATGATGATGATGATGATGGTGATGACGATGATGATATTGAAGATGACGATGACTGTGATGATGATGTAGATTATGTTTTGATTTTCACGCCACTTTTACAAAGAAAAACAAAACCGACGATCTGCATGAAACAATGACAGCATTGGTGAGCAGGATGAGGAATAAGAGGGGGTGATAGTGGTGGTGGTGGTAGTGTGATGTTATGGTAGCTGTGAACATAGGTAGGAGTGGGATGGTGTTCCAATGATGGAATTATTAAGATGAAGATACAATCGTATCTTGAATTCACGGAATCAAAGTACGGGTATCTCCTTTTTAAGTGCAAGGGAAATAACAAATGAATATTAATTAGGGGTTATGAAAATAACCATTTTTACCTCCCTGAAGGTCAGAACCGATAACAAAATTTTAGTTTTCTTTGAAACAGAGGTAGACTTGATTGGCTTATCAGTGTTAAACTGAAGATTGCCGGAGAGGATTTCCGAAAGCTCCTCGTGCTAAGGGAAACAACCCAAATATTCCCTCAACTAATCATAAGAAAAACTAAACCTAGTACGTGTACCTTAACTAACCCTAATAGGAAAAACAAACACCCTAGCACCTTTACTAAGACTTATGACTGACCCTAGTTGAAGAAAAATAATCCTCCGACCTCGATAAAACCCTAATAGAAAAGAAAACCTAGGACTGCTTTCAATACTTCCCGAAAGAAAATGGCGGCGGAAACCCAAAACAATGGTCGTATTAGGAATATTTAAACTTTCACTAGTCTATCAAATTTGTTCTAGAGTTTTTTAAATGTTACTACCTACATGTTGACAAATTGAATAATTAAACGCATGACAAAAGATTAATGGTGAAAATACAAAATCAAAGAAATGCTAACAAGAGTAGCTTTCGGAAGGACTCCCGATTGCCGCAACCAAAATGCGGGTTTAGTACGGTTATTTGTATCTATTTATAAGAATGGTGGGGGTCGTGTATGCCCACAATATGAATAACCTTCAGTACGTATTAAACAATCTTCAATCTTCATCATACTACTGCCCTCTATACTTGAATTGGATTCAGTAGTCTGATGTCACGCGCCCGGCAACGGCGGCCATCTTGGTTCTAAACAAAGAAAATCTTTACTTTTTATTCTTCATGCTGGCGAGAACTTTCATTCCCTTTTCATATGCCTTGTGATCAGAATGTGTAAAAGTCAAAACATGATCAAATTGATGGGGGTTTTTTTTCCTCTGGATAACGCTTTTAAGCTCGCCGGAGAAATATTTCATACGGCGTCCGCCATTGTTCCGATAGTGTAGAGCCAGTGTTACTAAGTTACCGTACGTCATTAGGAAGGAAGTGACGGTACGACTATTGAATCCTATTACTATTGCGACAACAAATTAATATGTGTACATGTCCATAAAATTAACACTGTCATTTTCATTGCCGCTAACATAAATAAACGTCTCCGAGACATTGTCTATGTCAAGTAATATATCATTTAAAGAGGCTGCTGAGCCCTCGGTAGTTCTTCTGTTGTCAGATGTAGTGTCCGCGATCTCAATACAAGCTGGATTTCCGATTAGATTCACGTCGCAAACGTTAATAAACTGACCTGAACAAATTATGGATGAATCTCTGTTTGAATAGTCAACATTCACTACTTAGGTCGTCATGGGAACAGAGAGCCGTTGCGCGTTCTGTTTTTATTGTCAAGCACACGCTACTTTGGTTGTCATGGGAACACAAGGTCGGTGGAAGTTTATTACCTCCATTGAGGAGACGCCGTGACAACAAGTCAAAGTTGCCTGCCAAATGTGAGACTGTTGGATTTCGTGTAGTGTTAACGTGTGAGACGAATCGTGGAGATAACACGAGTTGAAGCCATTCCGAAACTTTTTAACTTCCGAGGGTAAAAAAACAACTGT
>NC_088365.1:52270352-52300986 GCF_034508935.2 Berghia stephanieae | reverse complement strand
ACCCCTACATTTAACCTTTTTCTTCTTTAGTCACACGTTTTTCCATCGGCAGTTTATTGTTTTTAAAAGGGGGCTCTATTTACTTTTCTGCTTTTGTACTTAAAATTAAATGTTTACCCTACAAAAAATCTCCGTAATGTAAGATTAGGCAAATGTCCTTTTTAAAGTCTTTTGTTTTTTTTTTTTAAAGGGTTTTACGGCGATTGCAACACATTAAGGTCATATCAGCCCCCAGAAAAAAAAGGAAAAAAATGGGTTAGAAATTTGTTCTGGGAAATTACAATTAAAGCTTTAAAGGAAAAAGTATGAAAAAGGGAGAATTGGATCAAATGGGGGAACAGATGTAGATTCCAAGGGGAAAACTATCAAATTTAACTTATTTTTAGATCCCCTAAAAGTCTTTTTCCAGTCACAAGCACAGGTCCCCACTAAGGGGAAATATACTCAAATGTTTACAAATCATATGATATTTTAAACAAAAAAAATACATTACATTATAAAAGAGGTTATTTAAAAGGGAAAAAAAATTTCATTCCCAAAACTAACAAACTTTTTAAACTTTTCCCCCTTCCCACCAAGGGTATCCGGTCAGGGCCGGAAAAAACCCAAGTAATCTCTTTCCCAAAGGGAAAAAGACAGATATAGGGGGAATGAAGCAGTAAGTACCTCCCACCCCACTATGGGAGGTCGGGAAAAACCCCACCAAATTTAAAGTCTCAGCATGTCCTATAATTTCTTTAATAAAGAAAGAGGGAAAAAGGGGCCCTCATCTCAATCATTAACCAATCAGCTAGACAAAAAATAATACCCACGGGGTTTTGGTGCACATATGTAACACAGGCATGCTGACGTCATGACACATTCCCCGGGCATTTTTAAATGCAGAAAAAGTCTTTAAAAATGGTCGCAATAGGAGGCATTTTTCCCCTTTAAAAAATCACGACTTTTGATGGTCTTTGTCCATTAAGGGGGTTTTTCCCTTTTATTTAAGAAAAAACTCAAGGGGGCAGCAAGCTGGTTTATTTTGTTTGAGATGGTCGCTAAGGAGGTTTGACTGTATATTATATATATATATATTTTTATATATTTTATATATTATAAATATTTATATATATATTATTATTATATATATATATATATATATATTAAAATATATATATATATTATATATATATATATATATATATATAATATATATATATATTAGATTATTATAATGTCATGTTTTAGTTTAAAAAAGGGCGAAAAAAATTTTCACTGAAATGAACGGCCTTTTATTTTTATCCCCCCCAAAAGCTTTTTCTAGGTGGCAGCTCTGGGGGGAATTCTATTTCATAGTCACACAATAGGCAATTGTTTTGTTTCATTGGGGTTTTTTTTTGTGTGTGTGTTTGTTTGCTTTTTTGTTTTGTTTTTAATGGTTTTTAAAAAAATTTGATTGCAATTATAAACATGTTATGTTTACTTTTCAGGTCAATGAGTCGATGGGAAGAGGGCCGGCCTCGTGCATTGGAGAATTTTGCAAATCACAGAACTGAAATGCATAGCACGACCAGGGAAAAAGTGGAAAATATCCTCGCACCTTGATGTGCCATTCAAGTTTCTTTCATCAAAGAGAAACAATCAAGTGTTGCCATGTTTTAATTTTTATTTCATATTTGAAACTCACTGCTGAAAAATTGTTTGAGAAAATGACTATCGTTACATATTGGTGAACAATGTTTGAATATTTGGCACCCTGTTTTGGAACGCTCTCCCCCAAAATATTAGAAGTGCTGACTCATTATTAGCTTTCAAATTATTATTATTATTATTATTATTATAATTATTATTGTTATTATAAATTTTCATTCCAGAACTAGATGTGAACGAACAGCAACTAAAGACAATTTTTAAAAATGCTTTGATAAAATAGAATGAAAAGATGGTGTTCTATCCAATTCCAATGAAAAGATGAATGGTGTTCTATCCAATTCCAATGAAAAGATGAATGGTGTTCTATCCAATTCCAATGAAAAGATGAATGGTGTTCTATCCAATTCCAATGAAAAGATGAATGGTGTTCTATCCAATTCCAATGAAAAGATGAATGGTGTTCTATCCAATTCCAATGAAAAGATGAATGGTGTTCTATCCAATTCCAGTGAAAAGATGAATGGTGTTCTATCCAATTCCAATGAAAAGATGAATGGTGTTCTATCCAATTCCAATGAAAAGATGAATGGTGTTCTATCCAATTCCAATGAAAAGATGAATGGTGTTCTATTCTATACAATGCCATGTGTGAATTTGAAGGATGCAGTGTTTTGTTCATTGATTTGTGTTTTACTTTGAGGTTTAGATACACAGGGTCTAAGACTATGATGAATATAGTTGGAAGTTCTTTACAAAAGGTGAAAATGGAAAAGCTTTGGATGGCAACTCTACAGATAATGGACAAACCCTTTGTCAGCACAGCAATAAACAAAGAAGCATCCCTTTGGCAACAATAATCAAAGAAACATTCCTTTGACAACAATAAACAAAGAAACATTCCTTTGTTTATTGTTGTGTTGATTAAGTTTTTTGTTGTTTTTTTAAGCCTTTCCATTTTCACCTTTCAACAATCGTAGCCCTCACCGCTCTCTTCTGGAATTTCTGTTCAACTTTTAAAACTGAACAAGTCTGATCTTAAGATTTGAGAAAGTAGGAATTAGGCACCGGTGTGAGAAAAAGATCTGAAAAAATGAGTAAGAATCAGTGCCAGGCAAAGCTAGAAATAAAAAATACAAAAAATAAAAGCCATCTCTGGCGATTTGGCAACAAATCAAAATTTTAATAGCTTTTAGTTTTCCATACACACAAAAAAAAAATCATCACAGAAGCTTTGCAATGTCATCTATTAGGGTCCCTCAACTGAGAGTCAAGAATAGCCCAACGCCAAGCCAGCGTGTCGTAAAAGGCGACTAATGGTGTGTGATTCCCCCATCTTTGAGTCACCTGGTCCACCAAGTTGGGGGTTGGCAAAGGGTTAACACCCCTTTCCGTTAAACTCAAACCGTTACAGAAACGCAGACAGACAAACCAAATTCTTTTTTTAGCTTGGGCGACCGAAGAGTTTCTGGAATGACAGAATTTATGAATATGGAGAAGAATTAAAGAAACTGATATACAGAGAAGTGGTAAGACCTGGAATGAGATTGAAAAGTTAGCTCGGGATAGAGAAGGATGGAAACTGTTTGTCTGTGGCCTATACCCTGACCCAGGGTGAAAAAGGCAATGATGATGATGACTAATCAGATATTTATATTTACAAGTTAACACAACAGCACAGTCTTGATAGTTTCATCATAGATAGAGCACACTCGTTTACACGCAAACGGACCCAGATGGATCCCGGGTGCAGTCGAGATATTTTTAAACCTGTCTCTCCCCCCCCCCCCCCCCCCCCCCACCCCTTCTTTCCACACAGTGCGCGGGTTGAGCAGCTGTTAGATCTGTTGGAAAATACTTTTCCCTAGAATAACGTCCCATCCAAAAAATAGCAAACAATTGCTATTGTCGGTCTCACACTGTAGAAATAGGGATAAACACCAACTCCATGGCCTAATGGCTGTGAAGGACCATTTTAACACAACTGCTACATTTTGCTTTTATCCATGATAATGATTTGTATCATAGTGTGTGGTGTACTTTTATATCTTTTGACCTATTTCAGCCACTTTAATCAGAAATGTAAAATGTTTTGGTTTCTACACGCTCTGGGTCGACTCAATAAAATACCAAAACTTAACCCTAGTTTCCTGTTTTTGTCTCTTCTTTTTTAATTGTCAGTCACTCCATGTCACTCCCATTGTGGCGAGGGAGGTACTTACTGTGTCTTCTATTCCCCTTTTTCTGCTTTCCAAATTGCTTTCTGTCTTTGTCTTGGAATGAGATAACTTGCTTTTGTCCTGACCCTCGCCGGGAAACAGTCGAATGTATAGTTGTAGTTTTGGGAGATTATATTGTTTTCCTTGTAAATCATCTCTGTTATATATTGTTATTTATTTTATTTTTAACATATGATTTGTAAACATTTGAGTGTATTCCGCTTAGTTGGATCTTGTGCTGGTGTCTGGGTGAGACTTTTAGGTGATTTCAAACTAATTTCTTTGATAACGTACTGTTGGAATCTACATCTTTTTCTTATTGGGACAAATTCCCCTTTGTCTCACCTTTTCTTCAGTGCTTTAATTGTAATTCTAGAACTTTTTACTATCTCATTTTCTACCTTTTTACTGGCGCTGATATGACCTTAATGTTTTACAAGCGCTGTAAAACCCTTAAAAACAAACACTCATATTCGCAAACACTCCATATCGCCCTGACCAAATACTGTTTTGAGATGACCGGTTACAAATATTGAGAGTTGAGTTCAATAGTCTGATGTCACATTCGCCCAGCAACCAGCAGCTTGTTTCTAAACAAAGAAAATCGGTACTTTTTATTCTTCATGTTGGCTAGAAATTTTTCACATGTCATGTGATCAGAATGTATAAAAGTCAAAACATGATCAGATTTATTATGTTTTTCTCCTCTGGATACACTTTTATGCTCGTCCTATTTCATAAGGGCGTCCGCCATTGTTCCGATAGTTTAGAACCAGTCACTAAGTCAATATGCGTCTTTACGAGGAAAGTGATGTCACGACTGATGAAGCCTATTCAAACGTTTTCATGTTGGCTCAATCAAGAGTGGAACTCATTCATTAAATTGTCATCCTCATATGATGTGCTCCATACGGGCTATTGACATCAATTTGGCATCCAACCACTTATCTATGATTTCATCCTTTGGATATTGACATCAATTTGGCATCCAACCTCTTATCTATGATTTCATCGTTTGGATATTGACATCAATTTGGCATCCAACCGCTTATCTATGATTTCATCGTTTGGGCATTGACATCAATTTGGCATCCAACCGCTTATCTATGATTTCATCGTTTGGGTATTGACATCAATTTGGCATCCAACCACTTATCTATGATTTCATCGTTTGGGTATTGACATCAATTTGGCATCCAACCTCTTATCTATGATTTCATCGTTTGGGCATTGACATCAATTTGGCATCCAACCTCTTATCTATGATTTCATCGTTTGGGTATTGACATCAATTTGGCATCCAACCTCTTATCTAGTTAAGGACTTGAGTTGCCTCTACTAGTGGAGAAACGAACTTTCGAAGGAAATTAATCCTAGAATTTTTTTTAATTCACCATTGAAACACCTTGACTTCCACGATGGAATTGGTGTAAGAACCCTGTACAAATCACGACCACAACAACCGCCACATCACCATCCCTACCACCACTACTACAACCACAACATCACCGTCCCTACCACCAGTACTATAACCACTACCACCACTATCACCACTACCACATCACCAGCCCTACCACCAGTACTATAACCACTACCACCACAACTATAACCACTACCACATCACCATCGCTAGCACCACTACCACATCTCCATCACTAACTATAACCGCTCCCACATCACCATCCCTACCACCACTACTATAACCACTACCACATCACCATCCCTACCACCACTACTATAACCACTACCACATCACCATCCCTACCACCACTAAATATAAACACTACCACATCACCAGCCCTACCACCAGTACTATAATCACTACCACATCACCATCCCTACAACCAGTACTATAACCACTACCACATCACCATCGCTACCACCACTACCACATCTCCATCACTAACTATAACCACTACCACATCTCCATCACTAACTATAACCACTACCACATCACCATCCCTACCACCACTACTATAACCATTACCACATCACCAGCCCTACCACCACTACTATAACCACTACCACATCACCATCCCTACCACCACTAACTATAACCACTACCACCACTAACTATAACCACTACCACATCACCATCCCTACCACCACTACTATAACCACTACCACATCACCATCCCTACCACCACTACTATAACCACTACCACATCATCCCTACCACCACTAACTATAACCACTACCACCACTAACTTTAACCACTACCACATCACCATCCCTACCACCACTACTATAACCACTACCACATCACCATCCCTACCACCACTACTATAACCACTACCACATCACCATCCCTACCACCACTACTATAACCACTACCACATCACCATCCCTTCCATCACTACTACACTATGGAGTCCTTACATTGCTGTGGAAACCGTAGTTAAGGAGTTGAATTGTCCCCACTAGCGGAGAAAAGCGTTGAAGGAATAATTTATTGCTGTTTTAATCCTTGAATTAAAAACAATCACAATGAAAACCCCTTGAAAACTAGGCTTACTTGAATTTCTAAATGAAATTGCTGAAGGAACCCTGTACTACTATTACAACCGCCACCACCACATCATCATCACTACTACTACAACCATCACGACCACAACTACTACAACCTCCGCCACCACATCATCATCACTACAATTACTGCGGCAACCACCACAACCACATCATCATAATTGCCACTACTTCCACAACCATCACTACCACAACTACTACAACCGCCACCACCACATATCATCACTATCACTACTACAGCAACCACCACCACCACATTATCATCACTACCACTACTACTACTACAACCACCACCACCACCACATCATCACTACCATTACCACCACAGCATCATCACTACCACCACTACGACTACAACCACTACATCATCATCACTACCATTACTACGACGACTACTACTACAACCACCACCACCATCACATCATCACTACCGCTACTACTTCAACCACCACCAACACATCATTATCATTACCACTACTACTACTACAACAACCACCACCACCTCTTCATCATCACTACCACTACTACTACAACCACCATTTATATAGGCATGATATCTCTTCCTACATGTTAATGTTTCTGTTGGCTTGGGACATCTTGTAGAGAGCTTTGGGTGGATATTGAATGCGCGATACAAAAGCAGATCTCATTCTCATAGGAAATTTAGTAGGTCCAAATCAAGCAATTTTTCGGGTGAAAAGTGAGGTTGGCAACGTTTGTGCCTATTTTTTTTAGTTTGTGCCGTTCATTACAAAGTCATTGCATTGCCAGTTAAAAGGAAGTTGAATAGAGAGTGAAAAGATTGTAGATCTATGCACATAACAATAGACAAAGGCCATAAAACCATATTTCATATTGCAAAGTTAAGACACAAAGCTATGACTATGAGGAAAGTCATAAGACAAAGGGGGATAGAGCACATATCAAGTGACTTCATTTGCTCATAAGGTATGTAAGGAGTGCCTGTCCGGTGAGCCAGTAATGAAGTCAAAGTTTGTCCAAATTGTTGGTGCAAGGACTGACATCGAGTTGAGTTTCAAGACGTTTAACTACAGAGGAAATAAATAACTGAACAAACAATATCACTTCATTTGAATCAAAAGCTTTGTCTTTATTATGTTGATTAATTTTGTATTATTGAATGAATGGGCAATGACAATTTTTAAAAATCGGAATATCAATTTAATTTGAGGGCAATGAAATTAGTACATATTGTCAGCATGTCCTTCTATGCTATGGATAGGTTGCCTTTTAGGTCAGTTCATACAAAATTTGAAAATTCTGAAGTTTTTGTCTTTGACAATAGCATAACAAATAATAAAAATATAAATTCTCTTTATTCACCTATTGGGGAAATTTGTCTTTGGTGTCTTTTCTAAAGATTGAAATAACCAAGGTATTGTCGCAGTGCAGCGCCACAAACTGAGCTAGGGCTGAGTGACAAAGTGTTCTGATAAGATAGAATTAAATGAGTTCACCCATATTGATTTATTCCTCAATTATTGATTTGAGATGTGGAGGAAATGTTTTATTAACCTTAAATTATGCCGTTTAAGCTAAACGAATATATTATAGTAAAAGGCAATCTGCACAAAGCAGACTGACCAATCGAACATTTTTTACAGAAGCATGTATTCCCTATGTATGTACAAAATGCACACACGTGCAACAAATTAAAAAAAAAAAATTAATAGATTATATGGAATAAAAAAGAAAAACCAAACATTCCCAGAAATGTAAAATATTATGGGTTAAGTTTGTCCAATTATTGCCCGAGCATTACAGTACAGCAGATTTTCTGAGCATACATAGTTTGATTCCACGGGTGATAGAATTACATTTAATTTTTAAAAGATTTGCATGTTACTCGTACATGAGTTTGTAAATAAATAGTTTTAGAATTTTTAGGTTTGCCAGTAATTCTGTGCTCGATGATAAATATTTAACATTTGCTGTATGAGCAATGTTGATCCCCAATCCTATTTTTTAAAAAAAAGAATAGATTTCCACATAAATATGCCAAACCATTTTGCAATTCATCATAATGTTCAGGCACTATTGGCTTTTGAAGTCATAGAAAAACTTTTTTTAACAATTATTTTGATCTGTAAAATGAATTACTTGCGTATTTGAGGAAATGGGGCTTAAGTTTTCTTTGAACTCAAAAATATTAAAATTAAAATTCCCAGTTCTGGTCAGTTCAATTTTTCTTCTTGTTTATTCCGACATAATAATAAATACCAGATTGACACGATAGACACGATAGGTAGTAGGTCAATAATGTACTATTTGTTCTATATATTAACTTTATCTTGGTATTTCTTTTACAGGATTGTGAAGATAGTCTAGGACCATTGAAAAAAGATGTTGCTGTACAGACAGACATTTCAAGTTCTGATCTTGATGCTGAGCAGAAAGCACTCGAGGACACCATCAAAGACCTTGTAGAAACTCGCAAAATACTGCAAAAAGTTACATTCGATGAATGTAGATTTAAAGATAATGATGATGAAACAAAATTTTATACTGGTTTACCATCTTGGAACCACTTACTATGTCTAACAACTTTTCTTGCTCCAGCTCTTAATAACAAAAGGAATGCTTTAACAAAATTTCAAGAAATACTTCTTGTTCTTATGAAACTGCGATTAGGAATAATAAATAGATTTCTAGGGGACATTTTTAATATAGATCAAACTACTGTATCACGAATATTTCTTCGTGTATTAAATGTAATGTACTATAATATGCAATTTTTGATCCATTGGCCAAAGAGAGAAAATTTGAAAAGAACCATGCCCCTAGAATTTGTAAAGTATTTTGGTAGACGAGTTACAGTGATCATAGATTGCTTTGAAATCTTCATAGAACGTCCTAATAATTTAAAAGCGAGGGCCGAAACGTATTCTAATTACAAAGGTACCAACACAATCAAATACTTAATTGGGATTACACCGCAAGGAGTTGTAAGCTTCATATCTCAAGGATGGGGTGGGAGAACTTCAGATAAACACGTTGTTGAAAAACAGGATTTCTATCTCATTTAGAAGAGGGCGATTTAGTTTTAGCAGATAGGGGTTTTAATGTACATGACAGCATTGGGCTGATGTGTGCAGAACTTAAAATACAAGCTTTCACACGTGGTAAAAAACAATTATCAGCATGGGAAGTTGAGGCCACTAGGAAGTTAGCTCATTTACGAATACACGTAGAGAGAGTGATTGGTTGCATAAGAAATAAATACACTCTACTCAGCACAAAAATTCCATTGGATTATTTGATTACATCAGCTGAAAGCATAAACACTTTGGATCAAATTGTCACTGTTTGTGCTTCCCTTACTAATCTGAACACACCAATAGTGCCATTTACATGATACAAATTATAGAATGATATTTTAATTTGAAATCAATTGATCTTCATTTAATTATATGTAACCAGTTTTTCACTATAATATGAAATCATATCAGGCAATTATGTCATTGGAAAATTCTTCCAATTAAGTGGCGGTTGTGATAAAGTGCAACTGTTTCTTATTTGAACCAATTCCCCTTTCCTTGTGTGCTTTAAGGGGCGGTTTGGGTCTAATTATTAGGAAAATCCTTCGAAAAATTATTTTTGAGATTTTGGTGGAAATTGATATTTTATTACCCTAGAAATAATATAATTGAAGTCCAAATTATTAAAGTAGACTATAAAGGCACGAAAAACACAGTCGAAAATGGTACAGATAGTAAGAAAAGTGTGAAAAACGAGAAGCTATTTTGCTATTTTCTCAAAATGTAATATTTCTAAGGGTATGGGATACTGTGTCAAACGTTTCTCTGAATCAATTCAATGAAATTGTCTGAAAATTTCCACAGTTATCACAGAAATAATGTATTGTGTCACCATAGAGAGATTTTTTTTTGATAAGATATGTGAATTTTGAATTATAATCCTAATTCTGAATTTTTAACTTCAATTTTGTCATAACATTTTGATTCTCAACTTTGTAATGCTCTAATAAAAATTCCATAAGCTAAAGCCGTAAAGCCGTAAAATCTCTCTATGGTGACACACTATAGTACAATGTTGACAAGAGGGAAGAATATGGAGGTTTTTGTGGAACGTTTGCCACAAGATTGTTATATTTTTTTATGTCAGACCCCCAAATTAGGTCGCAAAATGGGTATCAACACAGATAATTAAATTTTTTTCACCATAAATGTTGATTTTTAACCTATACTGACGATACAGAATGATTAAAACTGCCCAATATTGGTAATTAAATTTTTTTTTGAAAAGACCCAAACCGCCCCTTAATTGCAATTCTAGAACTTTTTACTATTCCATTTTCTTCCTTTTTAGTGGCGCTGATATGTCCTTAATTTGTTCATCATCCTCTATGTCACGTGCGTCATGGGTAATGATAGAGCCTAGTATTTAAATTTTTAACTTGTTTGATGGTCTTTCCTTTGCTTGACAAGTGGAAGATCGTGTTGTTGTCAATCTTTGTGATCACCATGCATTCAGTTTTCTTAACATTTAGTTTCAGGTCCATCTCTTCACTTTTTCACACCAGTATATCTAAAATTTTCTGCACGTTTTCTGGAGAGTATGCCATCAGAGTACTATTGTCTGCATATCTTATGCTATTCATATTCTGCCCTCCAACAACGACGCCTTTCATATCTTCAATTTCTTTGAATATTATTTCACTATATTTGTTAAAAAGGTCAGGTGATAAGACGCAACCTTGTCTTACTCCCTTCTCGATGTTAAAGAAGTCCGATGTTTCATAATCAAGTTTGATTCCAGTTTAAGTTTTTCACAAATTGAAGGTCTTTACTGTCTATACCGACCATTTCTACGATTTTGAAGAGGGGTTCGTGTTGTACTGAATCAAAAGCTTTGAAATAATCAATGAAGCATAGATAAAGTGATTTTTGTTTTTTGATTGACCGTTGCATTATTATTTTCAATGTAAAGATTGCATTTTCCGTATCCTTTTCTTTAATAAAACCAAACTGCTCGACACTTATCTCTGGAGAGATATTGCTCCTCATTCTTTTCATAAGTATTTTTAATATAATTTTTGTGGCCTGGCTCATTATGCTGATTGTTCTGTGTTGGTCACAGTCAATAGTTCCTTGTTTTTTTGGGTATCGTAATGAATACCGATTGTCTTAAAACATTAGGCAGTTCACCCTTTTCGTATATGACATTAAAGGCTTTTGTCAGAATGTCTATTCCCAGGTCTAGGCCTGTAAATTCTCAGTCAATTAACTGAAATCAGTCAATTCGTCAAATTCAAATATTTTTAAAAAGGAAAGAAAGAAAGAATTCATGGCTTTATATTAACGATGGATATATTACCAAGGCTAAGCGACGCTTTTTATAATTGCCGTGTCTGAACACATCCCAGTGTATTTTCACACAGCCTTCGTGAAATTATTTTTTATTTTCCAAACCTGTCATGATCCCAATGGTAGCCAATTTTAACTGAGTCGCTGAGCGATAAATTTCACTGTTTCGTCTAAGCCAAAATTGACCACATTTACTTGGTGGAACCTAAAAGTAAAAGTATGAAAAAGTTTAATGCGAACGCCGGAAGTGCGCTATGAAGATACCTTCAAATCAAAAGTTATATGATTGCTACATCTCGATTGCCTCACGTTGTAAACAAGCTGGTTGACCGTTTTTTATAGGAAATAATGGTAAGTAGCCTAATTAATTCCCACGTAAATTAGTTTTCTGCCATTGTTTTGCTCACGTGAGCTTGCTGTTTACTATTCATTTCGATTCTTTGTCTTTTTCTGATACGAAGAGTTTCAGTGTGAGGTTCAGTTTCAGTCAATTTTTATAGAGCTCATTTACAGGTCTACAGGTCATCGAGGGCGTCAATCAATTCTATTGAGAAACTATCTTGGCCTACCGCTTTCCCCTTTTTCATCTATCTAAGCAGCTTCTACTTCTTGCATAACCTGGGGACCCATAAAACCCTTAAAACAAAATTAAAAATTTTGACCATAAAGGACTATATAAAAGAATTTAGAGTAAAGAGCAAGCAAATAATTTGAGTGTGTGATTTAGTGGAATAAATTGTCTACAGTGTTGGATTTCAATTATTTGTACAAGACTTACAGAACAGTTTAACCTTGGGGGCGTCTGTTATGCCCACACAAGGGAAATGAAACCATTTTTTATCACATTTTTTATTGTCGCATAGAATCATATCACCAAATTCTTTTTGGTTACAAAAGCAATATTTTTTCTCAGAAGAGAGTTTAGATCTCTTTCTGCTGAAATGTAGGGAAATAATTTCAGGAAATAAAACATTACAAAAGAAATTGCGGGATTTTGTTAAGCAAACATCGAAGAAAGAAGGGTCAAAATCTATTCTTTCCATGAAAAAATCAACATTTGTCCATATACAAAAATCAGTATAATTTGTTCCAGTCACATACATTTGTGCTTGGCATTGGTAATAATACGGATGATTGATTTTTAATTTTAAATTGTTACCAAAATTCTCAAGGCAGAAGCTCCCTTTTATTGTTGCATCCCTGATGGTATCATTTCGAGCGGAAAAAGGGCATTTGATCTCAAGGCACCCTCTCCCACAACATAAACAAGAAATTATGCCATCAGGCGTTTTAGCAATAAAAGGAAACTTCTGACAAAGAAACAATCCATTTTCATCACAAACAAAATTTTCATGCAAACTTGACATTTTCATAAAATATACGTCTTTTGCCACAGATTCCATATCTGTGCCCCATTGCACAGCTTCTGTACATAAAGGCTTTGGCGAAATAATCCGTTGAACAAGGGACATAGAGGGATCATCATCTTTTGTATGACATACACTATATAATTCCGAGGCAGTTATCCTCCCCTCCCTCTGCCGAAACCAAAGTTTAGATTTTGATTGTCCTCTTGTCTCTTCTTCAATGGATTTTATTTCATCCAAAGTTAAATCTATATTTATGGAATTTATGTGTTGTATAATAATATCTATCGGTTTGTCAATTAGGCTTGTATTTCTGTAAGACAGAAGTGGAGAAGGATGGTGACTAGATGGGAGAAAAGTATTTTGTAAATCTGGAAGGACAGAAAGAATAGAGGACTGTTTAGGGAGACTGCTAAGAGAAGACAGAAATTGTTGTTGGCAAGTTGATGACAAAACTACTACTTTTTTTTTTGGAGCAGGGGACTTGGTAGGGCAGTCTTCAATATTTTTACGCTGGGCTTTGCTGCTGGTGAAATCTATTTCAGAAGATTTAATGGGGCCGACTTTTTTTAATCCACTTGGAAAGGCCCAGTACGCAGGTTTCCCAGTAACGGTGACCTTCTCTGCTAATCTCACACTGGTTTCAGTGTAGAAAAGCAGGGCAGCAACATGTGTGCAGGCCTCTGCTGCCCCTGCCATACAGTTGCAGTGAGCGGTGTCCACTGGGCCACTTTCATCCAATATAATCCAGGGTAAAAGGGGTTTCTCGGATAATTTTTGGGAATGGCGAACCTGAAATGAAAAGAAAGCAGTCTTGAAATCAGACTTTTTATTATTAATTCTTTCCAATAATGCTGATTTTGATAAGACCATACCTTTCTTTTAAAATAATACTGTTAAATTTACTTTTCCAAATTTTGAAAAATACTATTAATATATACATAGTAGTATAAACAATTTTACCATTTTCAAATGTTTGCAATAAATATATTATATAACACTATATAGTAGTATTTTCTGAATTTGTTGCAATAATATAAAAATTCCAATATATATTTAAACATGAAGTTGGAGCACAATAAAGAAAATAAAGTACTGTAATGGCTTTTATTTAAATTTGTTATATATATATATATATATATATATATATATATATATATATATATATATATATATATATATATATATATATATATATATATATATATACATATATATATACACCCTCTTGCTTTGCAATTTGATGATGTATGCACCGCCGGTAAACAGTCAACAAGTGTTACAAAATTTCCTAGCCTTGACTGAGTACTCATTTTTCTACCCTGGGTGTGGGGTCATCGACCTCCCATTGTGGGCAAGGTCACTATTGCTGTCTTCATCCCCCCCCCCCCCCTCCCCTATGTCTGTTTTCCTTTCTATCTTTGTTTTGGAATAAGATTACGTGATTCTATCCCTTATATATCCATGTGTGGCTATGTGGTTTAGTGGTATGACACTCGCTTTCGGATCGGAAGGTCCTGAGTTCGAGCCTCGTGCTCGGCGCATAGTTGAGTCTTTGGAAAAGGCTCTTTGCTCACATTCTCTCACCGTACTCAGGTGTAAAATGAGTACCTGGTCGTTAACAGCGTTGTCTCTGTCCGAAAAATTGTAACACCGCCTAACAGGCGTCATGTCCCGTCCTCAATGTTAAGTGTTGCTGTTGGTCAGGGACCCACTGTAAAGCGCTTTGAGCATGATAAGGGGATATTGCGCTCATTTAAAAAAATATTCTGTTCCGAGTTTCTTTATGTCCTTGTCTTGGAATGAGATTACCTGGTTTTGTCCTCTCCCTTACCGGAGTCATTGGCTGAGAGGGAAACAGTCAAATGAATATTGTTAGTTTGGGGAAATCTCAGAACTAAGTCATTAATAATTTTGACCTACTTCTGCTCAGTATTTGATCCAAGTCCATTTTTCTTACAACGTATTTCGCAACAGCTTTTAATTGTAGTGCTGAAAATGACCAAATAGTGACGCAAGCACCGAAAGTAGTCCATCAGAACCATTAGGTCTATAGAGCCAGATTTCATCCTGGTTTCTATAGTGTGAAAATGATAACTTGCTCCCCTTTGAATAAGGGGCTTTTCTATCGCCAAATTACTGCTGGGTGTACAAAAAAAGGGTGGCTGAGGGGGGAAGGGGAGGGGGTGTCTCGACTTCATCTGGGAAATATCTCGGTCTCTTTGATTGTAAAATGAGTGCTCTACCAACTGAGCTATCGGGACTGCCATGAGTCGCAAAACCATTTAAACGTTTTATGTCCGAACATACTGAGCAAATGTGAGTAAAGAGGCTTTTCCAAGGACTCGACTGAGTTTCCCATAGTAGAACTTGAACTTATTAAAGAAGTTTCTTATTTCTTTTTTAAAAAGCTATTCATATTCTAGAAAATTTATTGTATTTAATCTAGCCTTATGTTAAACACCTCTATATGGTATTATCAATCTTGCATGGAGTAATATAAATAAATGTAAAAATAATAATATGTAAGAACAGTATTGATAATCATAGAACAGAGTTGAAAGGGGGGGGGGGGGGGGGGGGGAGTACCTTTGCAGCTAGAACCACTTTCCCACAGCCAGGAGGCTTATGCCATTTAACATTTGTCACCCATCCATTGTAGGCCTGGTTATAAGCTGTTAGTCCTCTGTATGCCTGAAAAAAAAGTGGCAATGGTGGTAATAAAATTAATTGAAACTAGAGAATAAAAACTGTTGTTATCACCCTTGCATAACAACAGTGAGTTCATTAAATTTGTTGTGAAATGTGAAGTACCTACTCATCTGAAAGATTATTAGAATGATTCAGAGATACACAATTCCATAACTCAACATCAGCCGTGGGGCTAAAATTTATATACCGTAAAATATCGAATAAAAAAGTAGTCATTCAGAGGCATTAGGCCCATGGAGCCGAAGTATATCCTGGTTTGACTTTGAATAGCGCGAAACGGACCACAGCCATTGCTACCCTTTGAATAGGACGCTAGAGGCTAGTCTATGTCAAAGTACTTTCCGCTAGATCTAACAGACTCAGCTACCCAATCACTGCTGGATTGACAAGGGGAGGGGGATTAGAAAAAAAATATTGACTTATCGGGATCAAGCTCAGTCCCTTGGAATGGGGTGGGGCTTTTAAAATCGTCTTATGGGCTTGATGTTTTGTTACTGTATTAGTTTAGATTTGGACTCGGGGACCACATTGATTTCATAGTCATAAAATTTATAATATGATTGCTTGCCCTGGTGTTTTTAATTTAAATTATTATTCGGAGGAATTCCTCACCGTAAAGGCAAAATCGTTGAAATTTGAATGTTAAACAGACTCATTGATTGATCCACTAAGTCTAAGACTAAGATGATCACGACTCTGTGAAGCAGGTCATATTATATTAATATTCCCATGTCAGGCTCAACATCTCTGTCTTCTGTGATTTTTTGAGAATGAATCTTACAATCAATTAGCCATGAATGGTGTAATATTTTATAGGTATTGGGAAACGATCAAATAATACAACTTACTTTGAACTGTGTACCAGTGTAGAAACTTGTAGTACTGACCAGGTAATTTGCAACATCAATCGACGTGACTGGCGGCAGTTCATGTAGATTATCACACCAGTCATGTTCACTAATGGCATAGGGGTCTATACCATTAATACAAGTAATCTTTTCTAGATACCGACATCGGGATCCAGAAAACTGCGGAAGATTATCGACAGAAACTGATATTTTCTTACTTTCCGCCATTGTCTTCCATTGCTTTCTGCCAGCCGGAAGTAAACTTCCACTCCGATCAGCTGTTTAACCGCATACTATCTATAGCGAGAGAGAGAGAGAGATGGTAGGGATAGGGGGGTGGGGGGGACGAGGGATAGAGGCAGATAGATAGATAGATAGATAGATAGATAGAGAGAGAGAGAGAGAAAAGAGAGAAACAAGGGGGGGGGGGGGGGCACACAAAATTAACAAAATGTACAACTCAGCGTCTTCCATGTTCAACTCAATCTCTAAAATATCTCAGATATTATTAGTACTAGCCTACTATAGATCTAGAAATCTCAAGTGTCACTGATGGTTGTCTATACCACGTGGGAACAGATCTCCACTCAATACTAAAATGAAAAAGACTAAATTTCAACAAAGAGTCACTGATGGGTGTCTACAACACATGGCCCAATAAAAATAATAACTAAACAAAGGGTACACACACACACGTGCCCAGTTTAATTAGACCTCCCCTCCCCTCCCTCCCCCTCTAGTCTAGCCAGGCGAAACCGGCGGCCAGCCAAGGAGCGTGTTGCTAACACGCGCTAACAAATCACTAGGCAAGTGTGGTGTGTGCCACGCGAACGGCGAGTTGTCCCTTCTAGTCGTAGCTCCTCTTTCTAGGCTACTACTACTACTACTACTACTACTACTACTACTACTACTACTACTACTGCTGCTGCTGCTGCTACTACTACAACCACCAACACACCATCATCCTCACTACCACCATTACTTCAATCACTACCATTAGGATTTGGAGCTTTACTTCATTTGAAATAAGGAAACTTTGGGGTTGTATTTGGCAATGTGTTTATATATCATAATATAGCTCTAATCAGTTATCTATTTAGATCTATACAATATTTAAACACAATACAAATTCAAATCCAAATTCCCTTTTTTGTGTGTGTGCGGTAATTGCTCTTTGCAGCTTCGGCATAAGCGCTATATAAATGTACATTATTATTATTATTATTATTATTATTATTATTATTATTATTATTATTATTATTATTATTATTATTATTATTATTATTATTATTATTATTATTATTATCATTATTATTATTATTATTATTATTATTTTTATTATTATTGAAATTCCTCCGAGTGGTGTCTGAAATTCCTGTGAGCCAAATTGAAAGTTGGCGTCTCTGGGGATATAATAATAGTGAAGAGTAAAGCCAGGACTTTGGGATGTGAACACCGGTGGGAAATAAACATGGGACTATGAACTGGTGACACAGATGAGGAGTGAATCGGGGGCTGTAAGCGAGATGTAGACACAAGTGTGGAATGAACAAGAGAGATTTGTTCCCACATGTTGATATAGACGCCCAGAACAATGTGAGGTGAATTGCATCAGGAAGTGAACCAGAGCTATGCAATGTGGACATTAGTAGGGAGTAAATATTTTATAGATACACAGGTGAGGAATAAACCTGGGACTATGTGAGGTTGAAACAAATGGAGAGTAAAGCCAGACTGTGAGAGAAGAGTAAATTTGTAACTTTGGGATAAGGAAACCAGAGGAGAGTGAATCTGGGACAATGGTAAGTGGACATCACCAGGGAGTCATTATGGAACCACAGGATATGGACTCCAGTGGGGAGTGAACATGGAACTATGGCAGGTGGACACTAGTGGGGAATAAACCAGGACTATGGAAGGTGAACACCAGTGGGAAGTGAACCTTGGGCTATGAGAAGTAGACACCACTGAGGAATGATCTTGGAATCACGGGATATGTACTCCAGAGGGCAGTAGACCTTGGGCTATGGGAGGTGGACACCAGTGGGAAGTGAACCCGAGAGGACCCTCGTGGAGAGTGACCCCTGGCTATGGGAGGTGGACACCACTGGGGAGTGACTAGAGGGCCGTAATGTGATGTGGACACCACTGGGGAGTGACTAGAGGGCCATAATGTGAGGTGGACACCACTGGGGAGTGACTAGAGGGCCGTAATGTGATGTGGACACCACTGGGGAGTGACTAGAGGGTCGTAATGTGATGTGGACACCACTGGGGAGTGACTAGAGGGCCGTAATGTGAGGTGGACACCACTGGTGAGTGACTAGAGGGCCGTAATGTGATGTGGACACCAGTGGGAATGTATTTAATCTGGAATTTGAGGTTTTATCCGTAAAATGTCCCTAAACTTGAGATTGACGGTAGGAAGGCTTGCTACAGCTTTATTTAGGAGGGAGGGGGGGGGGGGGGGGGGGGGGAATCTTGTTAGCTTTTTGTAACGATCATATATTATTGTCAGTTTTTACACAGATCAAGAGCAAATTTCTTTGCAAAATGTGTGCACATTTTGTTTTTTGTTTTTGTTTTTTGCTTGCCAAATTAGGGAAATTGGTTGCAAAGTTGTGGATTTTATTTTTTTAAAAGCAAAAACCCCCATGCCAGGTACAGTCTTATAATGTCGACAAGGCATTGAGTAAGACACTTGGTTGATACCGAATGGGACATGTAAAATATGTATTCCGCCATAGCTTGATAGTCGATGCCAATTGAGACTGAGTTTGTAACTGCTCTTGAGAGACAATCTGCGACAGTGTTGTTTTTTCCAGAAATGTGTCGGATGTCAGTTGTGAACTCAGATATGGCAGATAAGTGTCTTTGTTGACGAGCTGACCATGGTTCAGTTGATTTGGACATGGCATGGATTAATGGTTTATGGTCAGTAAAAATAGCGAATTGTCTCCCTTCAATGATGAAACGGAAATGACGGATGGCTAAGTGAATGCCAAGCAACTCCCTATCAAAGGTACTGTATTTCTGTTCAGGTTTACGTAACTGCCTGCTGAAAAATGCCAATGGTTCCCAATTACCTTGATGATTAAGTTGTTCAAGGACAGCGCCCACAGCTTGGTCGGAGGCGTCAGACGTTAAAGCGAGGGGTGAGTTCAAGCAAGGATGGGCTAACATTGTAACGTTACTTAGTGCATTTTTACCGTCAGTAAAGGCTTTCAACATTTCTTGCGTCCACGTAAGTGCTTGGCGTTGTTTTTTGACTTTCAAAGCACTATATAGGGGTCGAAGTATTTCAGCTAGTCTCAGAATGAAACGATGGTAAAAATTCAACATCCCGAGGAACTCTTGAAGTGACTTGATGGTTTTTGGTTGTGGAAATTGTGTAACAGCCTCAATTTTTGTCGCCATTGGGACAGATCCAGAATGCGAGATGTGATGGCCAAGGAAGTTAAGAGATCTTACACCGAAAAGACATTTCTCAAGACGGATAACGAGGCCTTGGTTTCTAAGTCTTTTGAAAACGATTTTGAGATGTTCCATGTGTTCTGCCTCAGTTGAACTTGCAACCAGAATGTCGTCTAAATAACAAAATACGCAGTCTAAATCTTGTAAAATGGAGTCCATTAAACGTTGGAATGCTTGTGCTGCATTTTTTAATCCAAATGGCATTCTTAAGAACTCCCAAAGGCCGAAAGGGGTTATCACTGCCGTTTTTGGGACGTCTTCTGGAGCGACTGGAATTTGGTGGTATCCTCTGACAAGGTCGATCTTCGAGAAGATGATCTTACCGTCTAAGTTTGCTGTAAAATCATGAATGTGTGGGACAGGATATCGATCTGGTATAGTAGCATCGTTAAGTCGACGAAAATCTCCGCAGGGACGCATTGTGCCATCAGCCTTGGGGACCATGTGTAATGGGGAAGCCCAAGGGCTCTTTGATTTTTGAATTATGCCCATTTTCTCCATTTCCAAAAATTCCTTTTTTGCACACAAGAGTTTTTCTGGAGCCAGGCGACGAGCACGTGCGAATACTGGGCGACCTTTGGTTGTGATGAAATGTTGCACGCCATGTTTCACAGTTGCCGTTGAAAATGTTGGTTGAAGTAGTTCTGGATAGTTATTCAATAATTTTCTGAATGTATTGCAGTTCGGCTCGAGTGGTGAGTGTTCGGCGTTTGCGCAAACTGAACTTACTGAACAAGGTACGTGCGAAAACGTTTCAGCGTCGATAAGGCGTCGACCACGAATATCCACAAGCAGATTATGATGACGTAGAAAATCTGCTCCAAGTAGGGGACGCTTGACATCAGCTTTGATAAGTCGTGCATTGAATGAACGCGATCCAATACGTATGTTAGTTTCAAAGCATCCGTATGTTTTTATTGTAGAACCATTAGCAGCTTGTAATGCGAGATCAGAGGAACCCAAGCTTTTGTCTGATGCAGAGGTGGGTGTGACAGATACTTGAGCTCCAGTATCTACTAAAAAACGTCGGTTTGAATTTTCATTGATGACGATGAGTTGGAGATTTTTTGATGTGCAGCAGAATTTACTGTTGACCCCGCTTGGCGTTTCCCTGGTTCTTCTTGTTTTTCTTGAATGAATTGAAGAGTTTGCATGTTTGTGCACATCGACGGGCATTTGAACCAAACCGTTGATGGTACCAGCAGAGGGAATCTATTTCACTGGTCATGGTTGGTGTGTCAACTTCACAAGTAGTATGAGAAATTGAAAAGGAGTTAGAGTTTGAGTGAGCAGCGTAGAAAAAATTGTCAGCTTCTCTGGCAAATGCCCTGTAATCATCCAGGTTGGACGAGTTTGCTAATGGAAGTCTGATGTTTGCTGGAAGTTGTCTTAAGAATAACTGTCTGAAGAGCAGACAGGGCTTGTGTTTGCCGAGCACTAACATCCTGTCCATTAACTCAGACGGCTTTAAGTCGCCCAAACCATTCATGTTGAGTAGAGATTCCGCTCTCTCTGTTTCCGAAAGGCCGAACGCAGACAGCAGGAAGTTTTTCAGTATTTCATATTTACCTTCCTTGGGTGGTGATGATAGAATAGCAAGGGCTCTAGTTGCTGTGTCTGAGTCTAAGGCAGCCACTACATAGTAGTACTTTGTTTCATCGCTTGTTATATCGCGTAAGGCAAATTGTGCCTCGCTTTGTGCAAACCACGCTGAAGGACAAGTGGTCCAGAATGTGGGCAATTTCAATGCTACGGGTCGATAGACATGTTTATTATCATTATGTTCTTGTGAAGAGTTGAACTGGTAAATAGTAATAATAATAATATATACCTATCTCTTAAGTTGTTTTAAGTCGGGGTCACCAATGTAGCATCTACTTTACTGGAAACAACAAACAATGAAAGCAATGTGTAGTGAATTTTATAAATTTAATGAGTTCTCTCGTGTTCACGATTTGTCTGATCTGACGTGAAGAGTAGTCTTGCAGTCAGCAGTATGTGGTAAGTCTTCGTAGTTCGTTGGAAACGGAGATCGCCACAAGCTATATATTACCGCATTAAGTCACGTTTCTTGCCAATAGGGATGATATACAGTCAGTGGCGGTTCTAGCCTATTTACAGTGGTTGGGCAAAGAGGATTCGGTCATATATATATATATATATATATATATATATATATATATATATATTATATATATATATATATATATATATATATATATATATATATTTTTTATTTTTTATTTTTTTGTTTTTTTTTTAATAAATTTTTTTTTTTATTTTTTTTTTCGCCTTTAAACAAAAAATATTTCAACCACCAATAATCACATTCACAATGAAATGACAATACCAGTAGATTTTAATTCTTCCAAACGTAATCAAAAATGAATCACGAAAGAGAATACAACTAAAAAATAAAGCGACGAGACATAATGCGACAACACCTTGACAATACAAGTCCATTTCCTTCACTCGAAAAATTAAAGAGATGCTTTAATCCCTCAACGGCGATATTAATATTGCTTTTACCTATTTCTGGTTTTCAGTAGTACGTAGTAACCTTAAAGTTTTCATGGAGAAGCAACAATAGCGATATGACTCGAGTTTCATTCAGAGCTCAAATTGCATAATTTTTACTGCTGTCTTGGTGGTCAGAATGATTGTGCCGGTGGTGGTAGTGGTTGGAATAGTGGTAGCGGTGGTGGTGGTGGTGGAGGAGGAGGAGGAAGACGAGGCGGTGAGGGGTAATTATGGTAGTGGTTTTGGTGGTGCTGTTGGTTAGAATGATAGTTGTGGAGACGATGACGGAAATTGTATGGTGATGTTGATATTGTTTTTATTTCTATTGTTGTACTTGTTGTTAATATTGTTGTTGTTGTTAATGATGATGATGATGATGATGATGATGATGATGATGATTGATGATGATGATGATGATGATGATGATGATGATTATGATGACAACGACGATGTCGTCGACAATGATGGTTACCATACGATATTACAAAATTTATTCAATCTTAGGCTTTCGCCAATTAATCATACAATTTGATGACCACATACATGAAAGTGGAAAATAATGGCAAATGGGACCAAACAATAAACTGATACCATTAATAACCACCAAAAAAAAATACAACAATAGTAATACCACCAATACGTACAATAATAATAACAATGATAATAATAATAATAATAATAATAATAATAATAATAATAATAATAATAATAATAATAATAATAATAATAATAATAATAATAATAATAATAATAATAATAATAACAATAATAATAATAATAATAATAATAATAATAATAATAATAATAATAATAATAATAATATTACCATCATCATTACTACTACCACCACCGCTACCACTATACCACCATCACCATCATTATTACGTTTCCAATTATTTTTTCTCGTTTTTAAAAATTTGATATCTATCAAAACAGACGAAAATTCCGGTGATTTTTTTAAAGGGTAGTTAAAATATCTACGATTTTATTAGCCCTGAAAACTACGATTTTTATTTTCCTATCTAAAGTAGGCAGGTCTGCTATGACAAGTATCAGTATCAGTTCCATAGTCAAAATAAGACAAACAAAAACAACGTTTATTTAATATTAGGCTTTCGCCAATACTTCATACAATATAATTAAGACAAAATAATGTTACCAATCTCTCCTCATGTATTCGTTTGACTATCGTCACAATAATTACCGTGTTATCTTTGCTCCTTACCCAACCAATCCCTTGCTTCCCGCCTCTTCATCGCGAACCATCTTATGTATGTATTAGCTTCAGGACGGGCAAGTACGGAATCTGCCCACCCTTCCGTATTTCCTCTATAACTTAGAATTCAACTATCTCCTTACTCAGAAGAGTATTTCTCGTATACTAATTCAATTGTTGAGAAAACCAAAATGGTGGTTGTATTTTATATATTTATTTAGTCGTGACTTTTGAATAAAAGTGTTTTGTTTTATTAGAGGAAATACAATAGAAAATTACATTGTTTTGCAAAAATATTTAGTCTGGCAATAAAAATACAGCGGTAATTACTTTAAGAATAATAAAAAAAAAAGAATTAACAAATTAATTTGTTAAAAAACAAAACAAAAAACAACAACAAAAACAACAACAACAACAACAAACAAATAAGAAAACAATTTAAATAAATGAGTTTTGAGAAACACTAAAGAAAACGAGGGGAAAAAAAAGAAATAATTTAAATGGATAAACAAATATATTAAAACAACACAAACTAATACTAAATTGATATAATATTAGTAAATTAATAAATTTAATTCAATACCGGAACCTTCCCAGCACAAGTAAGGCAATAAATAAGAAAAAGTTCGTTTGCCAAAATCTCTATTTAGTGTACACTGGTTAATAAGGTGGGCTCATTTGAATTAGCCCGACCTAGTACTAGAGAGGCCAGACAGCAAAATCACCGTCAGGCGACGTGACGATGAGATGACGATGTGGGCGGAGTGGAGTGGAGTGGTTGGGGGGGGGGGGGGGGGGGGTGATAAAAAGAACAGGAGCGTATCCTGGTTTATGTATTACGGGATGCATGGTGATTCGCAATCTATCAAAAATACACACAAATTGATTTCAGTACAAAGTATCAATTTTAAGTAGTAACTTTTGAAATTATCTAATTTAGATTTGATTATTTCGGACCTGGTAATACAGCATATAACTTGAAAAAACAGGCTGGTATTTGCCCACCCTGCCCATTATTACCAGCCGTCCCTGTATACAGTAAACACGGAATGCACGGAGACACCGACTCTTGTCTCATCCAGCCAAGCAATGGTAATTTTTCGTTCATTTTGAGCAGTCGATGTTTTTTGTTCGCTTTTATATCTTTGATAAAGGTACAAAAAAGGTTGTTAATGTTGCAGATCCTGACACATTTTTTGAAAGAAATTCAATTGGCTTTTACATTGAAGTCGGCGATAAAAAACCTAAGAAATTTGAGATTTTGATATAGTGCAATATCCACTAAACGTGCTCAAAGCGCTTTGAAAGGGGTCCCTGACCAACAGCAGCACTTAAGTAGGACAAGACATGTCACCTGTTAGGTGATATTACAATTTTTTTTCCGACGTAGACAACGCTGTTAACGGTCAGGTACTCATTTTACGGTGAGAGAATGTTAGTAAAGAGCCTATTCCAAGGACTCAACTATGCGCCGAGAAAGGTTCGCACCCAGGACCTTCCGATCCGAAAGCAAGTGTCATACTACAATACCACATAGCCGCACATAGCCAATCTAACCCTTAGGTATGATGTTACGGGCGGTTAAGTTCTAACCAATTTATAATGACGATCAATATATATATATATATATATATATATATATATATATATATATATATATATATATATATATATATATATATATATATATATATATATATATCATAGAATTAAACGAATGAGAATACGTACGGAGTCTAAAAAGTGTCCACCAATGAAAGCATTTAGCGCCATTTTGTTGTTGGCTGAGAATGTAAACATTACCATTCATTCGGTATCTAATGTCATCATAACGACACAACAAACACCACAACAATATTAAAATTCACAATAAAATGGTTCAGAACTGCTGCGTATATTTATGCCACAATAAAGCTGTCAAAGGCACATCATTGTCGTTTCACAGGTAAGAGAAATAAATCAATTCTAATTGTATTTTGGGCTACTGACGACTGCGACGGAGACTGATAATGTTCTAGGATCTAGATAGATTTAGATATAGAGTCTATATCTCATAAGTATTTGGGAGACCTTCCATAAGCTACTACATCCCAAATATTCTTGTTCTAGTAGGGGGTTTGGGAGGGGGAAAACTTTTTTTTTTTTTTAAAGTTTCCCCCCTCCCAAACCCCCTAGTACTAGAGCAAGAATGGAAGGTCTCCCAAGTATTTTTATAAATAAATCTACATACTGATCTGAACTATTCCCCTGAGGTAAAAATGAAGTTAGAGAATGTGTGTAATCATGTATTATAATAACCTATAACTATAATGCGTTTTCGAATTGAGGAGGAGAGCTTGCGATTGCAATTAACTGCAAAGGCCAAAGTATAAGCACTCCACTCTAGGCGTGTAAGAGTAGTGTGGTTATTTTTCAAAACTTGAGATACATGAACCGAGATGAATATCAACAAGTATATAAGTATATTGACAGGAAGACCTAGATAAAGACAAATATATAAGTATAGTACTAGACGTCTAATTGCTTTTTTTTCCATGGAGTCTTTCCCTTGCCAATAGAAAATAATTCAACTGGATAGATTGTTTTTCACTATAGTACACCAATTGTCAAGATAGTCCTAGTTAGAATGCCTCACTTATTTTCAGCTTTCCATGGAAGAAGCCTGAGTTGTTGTCCAAGTGGATTACTAAAATCAGCAGGAAGAATGTAGATGGGTCAGAGTGGAGACCTACAAAAAATGATAGGGTCTGTAGTGTCCATTTTTTATTAGAAGATTATTATCTCGGTTTAGACCAAAAAAAATTGAGAGAGAATGCTGTCCCATCTGTATTTCCAAATTATCCCCAACATAAACAGTCTCCTGCCATTAAAAAGACAAGATCATCCCCTCGAAAACGAGCTGCTCCCAATTCTCCATTTGAAGATGCTACACCCAGTAAGACCCCTAAAGTTGATGAACATAATTATGCCTATTCTTCAGTTGAAAGCCACTTAGAAGAGACCCAAAATAAGTTGCTTGTTTGCCAAGAAAAGATGCTTCATCAAAAACAACAACTCAGTAGCATGAGGAAGAAGTTGGCCCGTCGAGATGTAAAAATTTCATCCCTTTTGGAAGATTTGAAGAAGAAAAAGTTGTTGAAAGAAGAAAATGTTGACATCCTAAAAGAAAATTTTGCTGCGGAAACCCTCACTTTAATTGAAAATGAATTAAAATCTGCCCATATGTCCAAAAATAATATGCGTTTTTCTGATGAATTAAAATCCTTTGCTGTTTCCTTGCACTTCTATAGTGCTCAGGCTTATAATTATGTGAGAAAGTATTTGCATTTGCCTCATGCGGATACCATTCGTAGGTGGTCTGCATCCCACAATGTCTCCCCAGGATTTATTACAGATGTTTTTAATACCTTGCAAGCTCAACTTAAAAAGGATGATTTGATGAAGGATGTTTGTCTTATGTTTGATTCGATGTCTATTCGGAAGCAAGTTGTGTTTGACCCTGCATCCCAGACCTATGCTGGCTATGTGAACCATGGTCATCTTCAAGTTGCATCACCAGACACATTAGCTTCAGAAAGTCTTACTCTTCTCATCGTTGGACAAAAGCGATATTTTAAGCACCCTATTGGCTATTTTCTTGTTGATAAGATTAGTGCAGCCCAGCAAGCACGGATTATTAATGATGGGATAGTTTGGCTGTCTGAGGCAGGCTTCTCTGTTCAAGGGGTTGTGTGTGATGGAGCTTATGTTAACCAAGCGACTGCAACTGCTATTGGATGCACTATAAGTTCAGATGTCATTGATCCTGAGTTTCCTCACCCCTTGGATTCATCTAAAACCATTCCCTTTATTTTTGATGCCTGTCATTTGTTAAAAAATGTTAGAAATGCATTGGGTGACCTGAAATTTTTGCGCCGTGGAGAGGAGAGAATTGATTGGTCTTATATTGTTGCACTTCACAAGCTGCAGCTGGAAAGTAATTTAAACCTTGCCAACAAGCTAAAAGGAAGACATATTGATTATGTGAAAAATAAAATGAAAGTTTCTCTTGCTGCCCAAACTTTAAGCTCTTCTGTTGCTTCTGCCATTATGTTCTTCGGGATGACTTGAAGTTGCCTGAATTTGCTGGAAGTGAAGCGACTTGTAAATTTATTCGTATATTTGATAAATTGTTTGATTTATGCAACAGCAGTAGTTTCTGTACAAAAGGATTTAAAAGCCCTATTACAAAGGAAAATCTTGAGGAAAAATTAGAGTTTATTCATTTTGCCAGAAATTATATATCATCTTTATGTGACAATACTAACAAGCCAATACTACAATCAAAGAGGAAAACTGGATTTATTGGATTTTTGGCAACACTGACATCCATAGAATTGATATCTCGGCGACTTTTGGCCAATAACTACAAATACATACTTACTTACAGACTCTCTCAAGATCATTTGGAGACATTGTTTTCAAGGATACGAAGAAGAGGTGGCTGGAATAATAACCCGAATGTCCTTCAATTTAAATATGCCCTCAGGTCTCTTTTGATGAAGAATGGTGTGCTGAGTTCCAAAAATGCTAATTGCTTACCTGCCCCGAAAATAAGCTTTTCCAAGAAAATTCATCTTTTACTGTTGACAATTCGACAAACTCTTTTCAACCTGAATTGGACAGAAAAACTATGATCTTTACGAAAACCCTTTGCCAGCCCTCAGAGTACCATTCAGATGTTTTGTATTATATGTCTGGATTTATCGCAAGGAAATTACGAGACAAAATCAAATGTTCTGTTTGTTCAGAATTTTTAGCCTCATTAGACAATCCTGATTCAAGCAAACCATCATCATCTAGTTTTACCGAAAGAAAAGACAGGGGGGGATTATTATATCCATCTGAAGATTTTTATAAAGTTATTACAGCAGCTGACCTTTGTTTGAGAGAAATTCTAACTACACACAAGGAGGGACCTTTGAGAGCAGTCAATAGCACAACAATAAGTAAAGTGATAATAAAAGTAACAGAAAGATTAGGGCCATCAATTTTTACAGATTTAGATAAGCATGCCATGGAAAGTCATTTTGAAAGTGAGGACAATCATGTAACACAGATTATTAAAGAAGCTTGTTCCATATTTTGTAGAACAATGTTGTATCACCACGGCAAACTATTTACAGACAGACACATATTCAACAACACATGCTCAGTTCGTCAAAAGCATACTAAGACAATACTCTTTAAACACCTGTAAAGACTTGACCAGAAAACATCACCAACAACTTGTTATCTAAAGGTTAGTCCCAGAGTTAGACATTGGTGCTGTTTTGTTCCAAGTTGACAGTTTTTTTTTGTTTTTGTTTTTTAAATTGATTATTTTACTTCTGCTTTTGTTCTTTTGACCTAATCCAGGATTACAATATCTTCAACCAGTCAACCCTATCAACATAAAAATGTGCATGTTCTTAGTAAAGTAAACTATGTTTTAGTCGACTAAAAAATATTTAAATGCTACCGTCAAATTTTTGCCTGGAGAGGGTTAAAATTATTTGTGTTGATTTTTTGTTTGTTTTTATCATGCTTGGTGACTGAATTTAAATATGTCACATATATAGCCTACTTTTTTGCTATCAGAATCATCTCGATCTGATGTTATTCTTAGTCTTTTGTTTTTAATACGATCTCATTGTAATTTCCACTACACTAATATTAATACGGAAAAAAATATAATCCTACTTAATATCCAAAGAGATAACTCCTTGGCCTCCTAATTCTGATAAAATTAGACTACAGCCACGTCTCACACACACACACACACACACACACAGCGGCTCGCCTGTGCTCAAGGATTCTAAATAAAGATTTTTCTCTCAATAACTTTAGTAGTAGTAGTAGTAGTAGTAGTAGTAGTAGTAGTAGTAGTAGTAGTAGTAGTAGCAGCAGCAGCAGCAGCAGCAGTAAAATGTGGAATTTCCCCCTCTAAAATAGCTTTTAATGCCGGTAAACGATAATTCTAACTGTAATGCTAAACCACTGAACTATCGAGTCCAACTCTACTCATGTGAATTACGTGTATGTGAAAACAAAAAGGGGGGGGGGGGCAGTTTCGTCGCGCTGATGGAGTGAATGTGATCGTCATCACTACACACATAGACAACAGAAACAATTAAAAAACATGACTATGACACACAACCACTCACACATGAGGCTATACTATTTATCCTTTTCTCTATATAGAACAGGGCAAGACAAACAATAGTTTGACTCTCTCTCTATCCTTCGCATTGATGTTTGTCGTTTAATGAGTTCACCTCTCGGTCGACCTGTCAATATTCCTTTTTGCCGGACGTAATCATTAATAGAATGTTGTGTGGTTTTGACCGTGAAGAAAACCTTAAGAAGTCACATTTATATCATTTTAGAGAGATCGTTTTGAATAATTTTGAGTTAAACGAGCGAGCAGCAACTGGTTTTCATGAACGGCCGATCAGCGCTTGTTTACTATAGTAACGCGATTCCCAGCCAACAGCAAAATGGCCGATATTTTTCTCATCGAGGCCGCTGGTTTGGTTAGCCAATCAGAGCACCGTACGGTTTCCATTGGGTAAATTCCTTGATATATATATATATCGTTTTAACAATGAATTCATCTATCAGACAGGTTTGAATAATTGCGAGAAGGTAACTGGAGTTATGTGTGACAAACGAATTTCCACAAAGCTTAAGGGAAAAATATTTATATACCTCTGTTGTAAGACCAGACTACTTCTACTACTACTACTACTAC
>NC_088365.1:52257852-52265352 GCF_034508935.2 Berghia stephanieae | reverse complement strand
ATAATAATAATAATAATAATAATAATAATAATAATAATAATAATAATAATAATAATAATAATGAAGAAGAAGAAGAAGAAGAAGAAGAAGAAGAAGAAGAAGAAGAAGAAGAAGAAGAAGAAGAAGAAGAAGAAGAAGAAGAAGAAGAAGAAATCTTTTTATCGAGTCCCAAATAAGCATGAATACAAATCGGGCTCATCACGAAAAGCTCAGTCGCATCGCCATTGTTACTCTATTTAATACGTATAATGAAGGCAGCTGGAAGAACCTTGGTTGTACTTTTTGCTCGTGATGACGCAAGTTTGCTTTAGTTATTTCAACTGTGTTTGGATTACTTGAAATGCAAATATCAAACTGGCTCCTCTCACTATTAAATTATCATTTCAAATGTAATGCTCATTCTCATCGTTGGATTCATAAGTGAACACATTTCTCTCCAGCTCCGATATCATCAATCAATTGAATAAGGTAAGAGAACAATATTTTATTTTCTTTCAATCCTTTTTTTTTAGTTTGTAATTTTATTCTTTTCCTTGCGACTAGTTTGTAATTTTATTCTTTTCCTTGCGACTTCTTTTCTTTGTTCATTGATTTAATGTCTTATTTCTAAACCTCACATTGTGCTGGCTCAACCGAAAATTATTTATTGAAATCGACGGCGTGTAACTTCAGGTTAGATAACCGTAGGCAATTATGGGTTTGATTTAACATTTTTGGAATAGACAGTACGGTGCATTGGTGTGGGGGTATTAAGTCTATAACAATTTCTATTGTCAGATCTGCAAAGAATTACATATTGACTGAAATGTTTTTGATGTGTTTTTCTTTCTTTTTTTTTTTTGTCATCTTAATTATTATTGTTTTATGTGACTTTGTAACACACCTGACAGGCTGACACGTTTCAAATTGTTCCGTGTTTTCTATTTATTTTAGCGCTTATTCATATTTTCAAATCTGGATTTTTATGCCAATCTAATTGTGACGTTTTAGTCTTCTGAGTGATAAAATTATTTCTGATATTTATCAAAGGACTTGTGTATCATTCGTGAATTTTATACTAAATTTTAATAATTTCAAGAGTTTTATTTTTTTAACAAAGTTGTTCATTTATTTTACTACAAGTGTACACTGTGCCCTAGTATCGATGCCCAGTATAATGAATCTAGAAAATGAAACACACGTCACCATAAAGTCTACCGCGATGACAAGTCTAACTATGAATCTAGAAAATGAAACATACGTCACCATAAAGTCTACCGCGATGACAAGTCTAACTATGAATCTAGAAAATGAAACACACGTCACCATAAAGTCTACCGCGATGACAAGTCTAACTATGAATCTAGAAAATGAAACACACGTCACCATAAAGTCTACCGCGATGACAAGTCTAACTATGAATCTAGAAAATGAAACATACGTCACCATAAAGTCTACCGCGATGACAAGTCTAACTATGAATCTAGAAAATGAAACACACGTCACCATAAAGTCTACAGCGATGACAAGTCTAACCAAAAACACCGATTGTCTTGAATATATTTTACATCATGAAAGTTATGATTAGGAAAGCGAATATAAACACCGCGTTGAAACAAGTGAACCGAAACATCGATTGAGTCGAGGAGGGATACGAAAACAGTGGGCTATCCCAACACAGTGTGGCCATCGGCCCTCTCCTAAAAATAAAACACCACGGCCACCTACCACACAGACTATTTTTCACTTATGAGTTAAACAGAAATCACTTCCAATTATAAGAGTGGCGACAATAAACGCCCAGTCCTGCCGCAATAAAACTTTAGGGATGAAACACATACCATATGTACGCCGACGATACCCAGATGTGTAGCATGTGTTTGTAATCCGATATTGTTTCAAAGATAACTGTTTACGAACAATGCATCAACCATGTGATGAGATGGATGTCTGCAAATAGATTAAAATTAAATGCCGGTAAGACCAAAGCCTTATTCGTTGCTAGTTCAATCAACAATAATGATAAAATACAACCACAACATCAGCAAAAATCTCGGCATTACTTTGGAGAGTGATCTGTCTATGAACAACATTATTAACTATGTGAGAACAAAAGCTATCTGTATTCTAAGACACACCAAAACAATCAGACCATTTTCTAATAGAGAAACCTGCAAAAAATAGGTAACAACTTAGAATTTCCCGAAAATGGATTATTGCAATGCACTGTTTGTTGGTCTCGCAAAGGACAAAATAAACAAACTCCAGAAAGTACAGAACATGGACCCCGGTTGTACTGCAGAAAGACATGAAAACCGCAGCTCCCGAATTACTACGACAGCTACTTTGGCTGCCAGCGCATTAATAAATATAAATCTTCGACTATTGTATTCAAATGCTTGGAAGGCTCGTCACCAACATATCTCTCAAGCCTCATTGAACGGTATAACCCACAGCGATCGGTTCGTTCAACGAACGACCTCAAATTGAAAACACCCCGCTGGCTCCTTTCAGCGTTCAAGGTTGTGGAATTTGCTACCACTTGAGATGAGTTCTTCGTCTTCACTAGAGGATTTCAAGTGTCAATTGAAGACATTCTTGTTCAGACAGGCTTTCTTTTGATTATGTGTGAAATGAGCGTTGTTCGTGTACTGTGTTAGGGCTTAATCTATGTTTTTGCGCCCAGAGCCCTCCAGATGGAGTGATGTTTGTCGCGCTATACATCTATATCATTATTATTATTATTATTATTATTATTATTATTATTATTATTATTATTATTATTATTATTATTATTATTATTATTATTATTATTGTGTACTGATTGATGGAAACTACTGGTAAAATGAGAATTAGTGCTTAATCAGAAATAAGGAAATTTCTCTTTGTAATTTTTTCGTTGTTGGTGTTGTAGTTCTTTCTTTAAACAAATATTAATGGTTGAAATAAATAATTTTATAAACAATGCTCCTTCATCGGTTATCAAGTAGACTACATTGAAATTAGGACCGTGTCTGTACTCTGTTGCAAAAGCATTCATCACCGAAAGCCGACCAAGCTGACCAGTTTTCTAGGGATACCACGATTGTGATAGACAAGCTCAAATGGCGTGTTTGGGATAGGCTGTCCACATCTATATATTGAGTCAAATTGAAGCTTTATTCAATTTGACTCAATATATATATATATATATATATATATATATATATATATATATATATATATATATATACATATATATATGTGTGTGTGTGTGTGTGTGTGTGTGTGTGTGTGTGGACAGCCTATCCCAAACAAGCCCCCGAAATGAAAATCCAATAACATATTCTAAAATATTGTCGTGTCCTGCGATGTTGTCGCAATAAAATTAGTTGAGGTGTTTGCAGTTGTGTATAAATAAATAATGCATCAACGTTCATATGATCATCTGGTAAGGTGAGGTTCTACATATGACTATAGTGGTGGGTTCGAATCTCATTGTCGCCATTTTTTTTCTTTCTTTCTTTATTTTAAACTTGATTTTTATAGGAGTAAATCACGTTGCAAATGCTAATATTCCTTCTTCCCTCTTTATTAAAATAACAAAACATTTTAGATGTTAAAACAAACCCCCTGCTCTTTCCGAAAAAATAAATAGCCGTCTGAAGATCCCTCTCTTTTTTCCAATAATGATATTCCATTTAATGTTTCTATTTACTCTTACAATTTTCATTGTGGGTAAAATAGATATTGATCTGAATGGTGAAAGGATTGGATGAACATTCCTGTATATAACCGTTTGTGGAGTGTGTCGGCAGATACATATTAATCCCAAGTTGAAATGTTGAGAATTAACGTGTCTTATGCACGAGATAAATAGCCACATCAACCTTCACATCACATAGTAATCAGGTTCCGCGGCTCGATACATTCAAGATTCTTGAAACTCCTGATTTGACTTTACTCAAAAATCCCATTGAAATTCTGAATTTAAATTTAAAAACTCCGTGTAAATTGAAATGTGCGATCTCCACACTAAACCACAACATATTATTATTATCATCATCATCATCATCATCATCGTCATCATGTCATATCATCAATCATCATCATCATCATCATCATCTCTACATCATCATCATCTATCATCATAATCCATCACGTCGTCTCACACATCATCAGCATCATCACCATCACTCATCGTCGTGTTCATTATCTTTCAATTACAAATCACACAACACATCATCAATTATGATACACACCAACCACATTACTTACCCCGCACCACATAACCACCATACAACATCATCATCATCATCACACACATCTCACATCACATCATCATCATCATCTCTACACCATTTTAACACAACTACAACCACACCACATCAACATCTTACAACCATCTAACCATCATCATTTCATTACATATCACCACAACACATCATAATCTCTACCACCATACTACCACCACTACTACCACTCACTAATACAACCATCACCACATCAACATCTTTCACAACCACTACTACAACCATCACCACATCAACATTCACTACCACTCTACCACACTACACACCATCACCACACTCAACATCTCTACCACCACTATCACACTACACCCTATCAACCACAATCAACATCTCTACCACTCAACACCACTCACTCACTACCACACTACTACACCATCACACTCTAACATCTCTACCACCACTACTAAACCACCACTATACAACATCTCTACACATCAACCACATACTCACCACACACTAAACTTACCACCACTACACCACCACTACTCAACCATCACGACATCAACATCTCTACCACCACTACTACCACCACTACTACACCACTACTTCCCATCACGCATCAACATTCTACACATCTACCACCACTACTACAACCATCACCCATCAACATCTCTACCACCACGACTACAACCATCACCACATCACATCTACCACCACTACCACCACCATACAACATCCCACTACATCTCTGCCACCACTACTACCACCACTACTACAACCTTCACCACATCAACATCTCTACCACCACTACTACCACCACTACTACCACCATCACGACATCAACATCTCTACCACCACTACGACCACCACTACTACAACCATCACGACATCAACATCTCTACCACCACTACTACCACCACTACTACCACCACTACTTCCACCATCACGACATCAACATCTCTACCACCACTACTACCACCACTACTACAACCATCACCGCATCAACATCTCTACCACCACGACTACAACCATCACCACATCAACATCTCTACCACCACTACCACCACCACTACTGCAACCATCACCACATCAACATCTCTACCACCACTACTACAACCACGACTACAACCGTCACCACATCAACATCTCTACCACCACCACTACTACAACCATCACCACATCAACATCTCTACCACCACTACTACCACCACTACCACCACCACCACTTCTACAAACATCACCACATCAACATCTCTACCACCACTACTACCACCACTACTACAACCATCACCACATCAACATCTCTACCACCACTACCACCACCATCACCACATCAACATCTCTACCACCACTACCACCACCACTACCACCACCACTACTACAACCATCACCACATCAACATCTCTACCACCACTACTACCTCCACTACTACAACCATCACTACATCAACATCTCTACCACCACTACTACCACCACTACTACAACCATCACCACATCAACATCTCTACCACCATTACTACCACCATCACCACATCAACCTCTCTACCACCACTACCACCACCACTACTACAACAATCACCACATCAACATCTCTATTACCACTACTACAACCATCACCACATCAACATCTCTACCACCACTACTACAACCATCACCACATCAACATCTCTACCACCACTACTACCACCACTACTACAACCATCACCACATCAACATCTCTACCACCACTACTACCACCATTACTACCACCATCACCACATCAACATCTCTACCACCACTACTACCACCTCTACTACAACCATCACCACATCGACATCTCTACCATCACTACTACCACCACTACTACAACCATCACCACATCAACATCTTTACCACCACTACTTCCACCTTTACTACCACCACTACTACAACCATCACCACATCAACATCTCTACCACCACTACTACCGCCACTACTACAACCATCACCACATCAACATCTCTACCACCACTACTACGACCACTACTACCACCATCACGACATCAACATCTCTACCACCACTACTACCACCACTACTACAACCATCACCACATCAACAACTTTACCACCACTACTACAACCATCACCACATCAACATCTCTACCACAACTACTACCACCACTACTAGCACCACTACTACAACAATCACCACATCAACATCTTTACCACCACTACTACAACCATCACCACATCAACATCTCTACCACCACCACTACCACCACTACTACAACCATCACCACATCAACATCTTTACCACCACTACTACCACCACTACTACAACCATCACCACATCAACATCTCTACCACCACAACTACCACCATCACCACAACAACACATCTACCACCACTACTACCACCACTACTACAACCATCACCACATCAACATCTCTACCACCACTACTACCACCACTACCACAATCATCACCACATCAACATCTCTAACACCACGACTACAACCATCACCACATCAACATCTCTACCACCACTGCTACCACCACTACTGCAACCATCACCACATCAACATCTCTATCACCTCTACTACCACCACTACTACAACCATCACCACATCAACATCTCTACCACCACTACTACCACCACTACAACCACCACCACTACCACCACTACAACCACCACTACTACAACCATCACCACATCAACATCTCTACCACCACTACTACCATCATTACTACAACCATCACCACATCAACATTTCTACCACCACTACTCTCTTCTCTTCTAGGTTCCATGCCTGGTCCAGGCTTCGGATACTGCATGAATTATCTCTCTCCATTCTTCCCTGTCTCTTGCTTTTTCAAACAGCTCTTGGATTTTCTAGGTTGGTGAAGCCCTTCAGTTGGTCTATGAGTGTTTTTCTTTGTCTCCCCCGGGCGCGTTTACCAGGTATTTTTCCACAACTTGCCAGGTATTCATTCTTATCTTTCCTTACTATGTGTCCGAAAAAGGATAGTTGTCGATCCACTATTAAGGGCATTAGTTTCCTTTGTTGGTATGTTTGTTTTAGCACTTCTTCGTTCGTTTTGTGTGCAGTATACGATATTCTCTGCATCCTTCTCAAGCACCACATTTCAAAAGCTTCAATGTTCTTTTGTGTTTCTGCATTTGTAGTCCAGCTTTCGCATCCGTATAACAAGATTGGCCACACGTAGCACTTTAAGACCACTACTACCACCACTATTACAACCATCACCACATCAACATCATCTCTAACACCACTACTACCACCATCACCACATCAACATCTCTACCACCA
>NC_088365.1:52244933-52252752 GCF_034508935.2 Berghia stephanieae | reverse complement strand
TAGTTGTTTTCTGTGTTGGTTCAACTGATCGAGCGGTAGAACAGTGGGTATTTTACTTATACCATCGATACTAAAACCTGTGTAGTTTGCTATGTTTACCAATCACTGCCATGGACTACATTATGACAACTGTCCGAGGGGCATGGTTATCTAGGTGTCTATTACAGATGGAGCAGGCACTCCACACACTCATGAACACAACACACACCACACACACACAACACACACCCCATGACTGCAAGGAACAACAAATCAATATAGTCAATTACATGTGGTCAACGTAAATCAATATGAATATATCATGTGATTATGGTAGGTAATGATAATGTAAGATGATGATATGATGATTGATTGATGATGATGGTATGTGATGATGAGTGATGATGATAGATGATGTGATGATGATGATGATGATGATGATGATGTATGATGATGATGATGATGATGATGATGATGATGATTATGATGATGATGATGATGATGATGATGTTGATGGATGATAGATGATGATGGATGATGATGTTGATGGTGATTGATGATGATGATGATGATGTGAAGATGATGACGATGATGGTGATGATGATGATGATGATGATGATGATGATGAGATGATGTGATTGATGATGTGATGATGATGATGATGATGATGATGATGATGATGATGATGATGATGATGATGAAGATGATGATGATGGTAACGATTACGATGATGATGATGCCTATCCCTTGTGTCAATTATATACTTGGTACATCATTTTATAGCAAAACAAAAAAATTGAGCTTTTTATACAGGGCAATATCCAATAAACGCGCTTTACATGGGGTCCGTGTCCAACAGCAACAATTATTATGTGACAAGACTCCTTTCAGGCGATATTACCATTTTTTTTTCAAAGATTCAGCGCTGTAAACGGCCAGGTACTCATTTTACACATGATTGCGTTGAGAGAATGTGAATAAAGAGTCTTTTCCAAGGACTCAACTATGCGCCGAGCGCGGCTCGAACTCAGGACCTTCCGATCCAATAGCTATGTCTCACCACAAGACCACATAGAGGCGCAAGTAACGAAAAGTGTATTTCCATTCAAACGCTCTATCTGATGAAACATAGGGTTTTGTTTTGTCATTCTCTTCCTCTCCCTCTCTCTTTCTCTCCCACCTTCCCTCTCTCTACTTCCCCCCCCCCCCTCTCTCTCTCTCTCCTCTCTATCTCTCTCTCCCACCTTCCTCTCCCCCTCTCTCTCTCATTCTCCCCCTCTCTCCCTCCCCCTCTCACTCTTTCTTTTTTCTCTGTCTCCCCCTCTCTGACTCTCTATTTTTCTCTCTGTTTCTCCCCTCTCTCTCTCTATCTCTCTCTCCCTCTCCCCTCTCTCTCCCTCATTATCTCTCTCTCCTTCCCTCCTTCTCTATCTCCTTCTCTCTCTCTCTCTCACACTCTTCCTCCTCCTTGTTACCATAAAACAAACCCTTCAAAAAACAAATACACAAACTTGAAACGACACAGCTGTCGAAAGCAACTCAATTAATTACACTGCAGTCCCTTTAAAACTACGTTAAAATCAACTCTCGCTTAAAATAAGCTCTGAGGCTAGTCCCGATTTTTCTGCTCCATATCATTGGTAATTCAAAACGGTTAAGATAAACTCCGTCCCTGAGCTTGTCCAGATACGATAAACTAATCAATCTGGATGTGTACGACAAAGGCTAAGATAGACAGGAGTCTCTCAACCCCCTCCAACCCCTCCCCCCAATCTCCATCATTTAGTGTCCTCATTGCGCAATCACGAAACAATACCGGCTGTCATATTAGTCGAGTGTGTAGTGGGTGAAAGATTCACTGAACCTTACGAGTATGTCACCATAATATGACGCAAACACTCACACGCGCACGTGAGCACGTTAGTTTTTACTTTTGTTATAGCACTAGCACACTAGAGAAAATAGGTATTGAGGCCATAGCTAAGCAATCATTGTAGAGTATAGGCAAAGGCATTTGTCCATCATCCCTGCCACTCCCTCCCCATGGTCTCATCCACGAAGTCGGTAGGTAGGTCATGTGTATCTAAACTAAAACCCTATTAATTTGAGTATGAGCAGTTTGAGAAAGTAGCAAATAAATGGCCGGGGTTTATCAACTACGTCACGTTGATCTATGGAAAAGGCTTAACTAACACTTTCTCACCTTACACGAGTTTCATATCAGTAACACCCTTGTCGTTGTCGAATAAATTCAATAGCATGACACCAAGCAGAAGTTATAATTTGCTCTATACGCCAAGTGTCGTTGAAGCTACGGCTTGTTCTCCCCCGTGTAATGCGATTTATACACAGTATTTAAAATTATTTACTGGAGTTGGAGTTGAATAGAGTTATCTGTCTTACTTAAGGACACAAAGAAGAGAGCCCAATTTAAAATATGTCAGGAGATTCAAACGCCCTATCAGGTGCAACAACGTTTTTTTTTGTCATTCTATTCCTCTCTCTCTCTCTCTCTCTCTCTCTCTCTCTCTCTCTCTCTCTCTCTCTCTCTCTCTCTCTCTCTCTCTCTCTCCTTCCATCTCTCTACCTCCCTCCCCCCTCTCTCTCCTTCTCTCTCTCTATTTCTCCCACCTTCCCACTCCCTCTGTCTCCTCTCCTTCCCCCTCTCACTCTTTCTTTTTTTTCTCTGTCTCCCCCTCTTGTCTCTCTCTTTTTCTCTCTGTTTCTCCCTCTCTCTCTCTCCCCTCTCTCTTTCTCTCTCTCTCCCTCATTATTTCTCTCCCTCTCTCTCTCTCTCTCCTTCTTCTCTCCCCTCTCTCCTCTCTCTCTCTCTCCTCCTCTCTCTCTCTCTCTCTCTCTCTCTCTCTCTCCTCTCTCCCTCTCTCCTTGTAACCATAAAACAAACCCTTCTAAACTCAGATACACAAACTTGAAACGGCACAGCTGTCGAAAGCAACTCTCAAATAATTACACTGCAGTCCCTGTAAATAAACTCTCGCTTAAAATAAGCTCTGAGGCTATTCCCGATTTTTCTGCTCCATATCATTCGTAATTCAAAACGTTTAAGATAAACTCCTTCCCTGAGCTTGTCCAGATACGATAAACTGATCAATCTGGATCTCTACGACAAAGGCTAAGATAGACAGAGAGTCTCTCAACCCCCTCCAACCCCTCCCCCCAATCTCCATCATTTAGTGTCCTCATTGCGCAATCACGAAACAACACCGGCTGTCATATTAGTCGAGTGTGTAGTGGGTGAAAGATTCACTGAACCTTACGAGTATGTCACCATAATATGACGCAAACACTCACACGCGCACGTGAGCACGTTAGTTTTTACTTTTGTTATAGCACTAGCACACTAGAGAAAATAGGTATTGAGGCCATAGCTAAGCAATCATTGTAGAGTATAGGCAAAGGCATTTGTCCATTATCATTGCCACTCCCTCCCCATGGTCCAGGGTTGAGAATCTTCCGCCTAAAGTGTAATTACACTTTCAACTTTTGAAATTCCTCCAAGTGGTGTTAGAAATTATTGCGAGACGCATTTTGGATTGCATCTCAGTAGACTTTGATGAAATTCAAATTTTTACGTTACCGTCGCATAGATGGCTCTTGAACTATTCGCTGAAAAATTTCCTCCATTTTCGTGTCCCGTCATTCTCACTCCTGAACCATTATGACATCATGACCATCCCCACTACAAAAGCAACTATCACATTATCATCAGTAACACCATCTCCACAACCACATCATCACTGCCATCATTATAATCAGTACCACCTCTAGTGCAAGCACCACTATCACATCATCTTCCTGGTGGGATCTTTACTTGCATAGATCAGAATTGCTTTCTGTCTTTGTCTTGGCTTGATCCTTTTCCTGGCCGGCCAGATTCATTGGCAGGGAGGGAAGCAATTAAATGTATAGTCATGGTTTTTGGGAGATGATGTGTTTGTCCTCGTAAATCATCTCTCTTTTGTGTGACGTTAGATTTGTTGTTCTAAATTTTGTATTACGCTCACAAGGATTCTGTGCTTGTGTCTTGGTGAAACTTTTAGGTGACTTTAAACTAACTACATTGATAGTTTGATCTTGGTGTCCGTTTCTCACAAACGGACTCCAAGATCAAACTATCAATGTAGTTAGTTTGAAGTCACCTATTTAAACCAGTCTCACCTTTTCTCCGTTACTTTTGATCTATATTTTTTACAGCCCCATTTTTACCTTTTAAGTGGTGCTGAAATGACCTACAAGTAAAAGTGAAGCAAGCGCCGTAAAACCCTTCGAACTAATAGCTCAAAACTCTCTCACTCTCATCCACTATCTTTCTTTACACAAACACTCATAGACAAACAAATCAATAAAGCACACTTATTTGTTTAGTCCCGATTAGTTTTCATGTTCATCCTCCACTACTTACCAATAACAGGTCATCACAAACACCTTGACTTCAATCTCTCTCTCTCTCTTTCTCTCTCTCTCTCTCTCTCTCTCTCTCTCTCTCTCTCTCTCTCTGTCCCTCTCTTTCTCTCTCTCTCTCTCTCTCTCTCTCTATCTCTCTCTCTCTCTAACTGTCATACACACACATGACACATATGCACATTCACATAGAAATCAATAAAGTTCACTCAGATCTTTAGCCTCATTAATTTTTCACTATCATCGTTCTGTACTCATCACTAGATTTACTTTGAGCTCTCTCTCTCTCTCTCTCTCTCTCTCTCTCTCTCTCTCTCTCTCTCTCCTCTCTCTCTCCTCTCTCCTCACACACACACACACACACATACACACACAAATCAGTAAAGAGCACCCAGTTCTTTAGCCTCAATATGTTTTCCTTTTTCACCCTTTCCTATACTTAACAGTGATACACACACACACACACACACACACACACACACACACACACACATATGGTTCACTTAAATGTTAATTTCCTGGCAATTGCCAACATGAAACATTCGTTAACTTAATATTTACGATTAACAAATAAAACACAACACACATAACAATAACGTTCAATCAATACTTTAACCTAACCTTTCTGTAGCTATCACTATATTCAATTGGAGCAGTCTCTATTTCTCTCTCTCTCTTCTCTCTCTCTCTCTCTCTCTCTCTCTCTCTCTCTCTCTCTCTCTCTCTTCTCTCTTTTTTTTCTCTTTCTCTCCCCCTCTGTCTCTCTCTCTCTCTCTCTCTCTCTCTCTCTCTCACACACACACACACACACACACACACAAACACACTCTATCTGTCCTTATGTCAGACAAACTTAAATCTATAAAGTGGATCATATCCTTTTCACATCAGCCATCAATCTCTCTTTTCATTTCCAAGTACACACCTTATCACCACCATCATCATCATCATCATCATTACCATCATCATCATCATCATCATCATCATCATCATCATCATCATCATCATCATCATCATCGTCATCATCATCGTCATCATCATCACATCAATGCCACTACTACTACTACTACTACTACTACTACTACTACTACTACTACTACTACTACTACTACTACTACTATTACTACTACTACTACTACTACTACTACTACTACTACTACTACTACTATTACTACTACAACCACCACCATCGCCACACCATCATTTCATGAAGGACCACCACTACTACTACTACAACCACCTCCACCACATCATCATCATCACCATCATTACCACCACCACGACGACGACATCAAAACACTATCACCATTAAAACAACAATCACTACCACATCCTTACCACCACTACTACAACCTCCTCCAACACAACAATATCACCACCACCACTTCTGCAACCACCACAACCACATACATCATCATTATCATTACTACCACCAGTACAACATCCACCATCATATCATTATTACCACCAACCCTACCATTAATTTTTATATTTTATACGTCATAATGAAATTGGTTTTGGAACTTTACTTGATTTGAAACAAGGGGTATTGGGATGATTATAGATCTCAATAGATTATATTTAGTTTGCAGACATTCCTGTTTAAGCTTTGTGGAAATTCGTTTGTCACACATAACTCCAGTTACCTTCTCGCAATTATTCAAACCTGTCTGATAGATGAATTCATTGTTAAAACGATATATATATATATATATATATATATATATATATATATATATATATATATATATATATATATATATATATATATATATCGATCGTCATTATAAACTGGTTAGAACTTAACCGCCCGTAGCATCGTACCTAAGGGTTAGATTGGCTTTGTGCGGCTATGTGGTCTTGTTGTATGGCACTCGCTTTCGGATCGGAAGGTTCTGGGTGCGAACCTTGCTCGGCGCATAGTTGAGTCCTTGGAAAAGGCTCTTTACTAACATTCTCTCACCGCAAAATGAGTACCTGACCGTTAACAGCGTTGTCTACGTCGGAAAAAAATTGTAATATCACCTTACAGGTGACATGTCTTGTCCTACATATTAAGTGTTGCTGTTGGTCAGGGACCCCTTGTAAAGCGCTTTGAGCACGTTTAGTGGATATTGCGCTATATAAAAATCTCAAATTTCTTAGATTTTTTATCGCCAACTTCAGTGTAAATTTCTTTCAAAAAATGTGTCGGGATCTGCAACATTAACCTTTTTTGTACCTTTATCAAAGCTATAAAAGAGAACAAAAAACAACGACTGCTCAAAATGAACGAAAAATTACCATTGCTTGGCTGGATGAGACAAGAGTCGGTGTCTCCGTGCATTCCGTGTTAACTGTATATCATCCCTATTGGCAAGAAACGTGACTTAATGCGGTAATATATAGCTACAATATACAGTAACACATTTTAATCTGAAACATGTAATCCACTTTACTCAGCCAGCGCCTTACAAACTGTATTTTAGCCATGCCTAGTCTTTCAAGTGTTGTCGGAGGCCAACTGGTTGGCATGAATAATTCTGGTATTCCATCGGGGGATAATGGAATATCCTACCACTGTTCCAAATCCAGTTTCAATAGTATTAGAATAATCCAATATTATGATCAGGGAACTTTCTACCGCCCAGGTCCCGGGAAGAAAAGAAGGACTTCTGTGGACAATGATAGACAATTAGGTAAACGCCGTAATGACAATTCTTTACATCAGTCAGATACTGCGAGTGAATTCCAGATTTAATTATCAAATGCGAGAGGAAGACTCGGAGAGACGGGATTTAGATGTCGAAGTCGAAGACTATGTGTCAGAATTTTGCCCAAGGAGCATCACACGACTGCAAGGTTCCGATGGCGTGTTTCTCATGACCGTTGGTTCCAGCCCCAATGGGACAGACAGTGTTTTTGTGGGGTTTTTTGTTGTTGTTGTTGACAAAGGCAGGTTTTAAACCTTTCTTTAGATGATGGAGGGCACCACAGACTGTATTCTCTATGGTGGCCACTGCTAAATGGTCGTGAGTTGTCAAGTCGTGCCAGCATAGTTACTAACCATCTTGCACAGTGTGTCGTCATTGATTGTTCCATAACAGCACAAGTGTACTAGGACTCATTCCTGTTATCAAACGTGTTATCGTTAGTGTCACATTGTTTGGCTCAGTAACCAATAAAATTGCCAGTTCTTATTGAATTAATATACTGAGAATGTTCAAAGCACATTCTTATCCATTGTCATTTTCAAATGAATTCATTTTGTACCATACTAAGAAAAAAATGCTAAGAGCTGAAAAACAACACAATGACAGTTAAACCGTTCACGTGTTCTTCAAATCTTTTGCATTTTAACTCTTTTTTTTTTTGCGCTCCACGAAATTGTGGGTGTTTTTCAACCACACTCCATTCGGGTAAACTTATATGTTTTTAA
>NC_088365.1:52232433-52242433 GCF_034508935.2 Berghia stephanieae | reverse complement strand
TATTCCTCACCTGTGTATCTATCAAATATTTACTCCCTACTAATGTCCACATTGCATAGCTCTGGTTCACTCCCTGCTGCAATTCACCTCACATTGTTCTGGGCGTCTATATCAAAATGTGGGTACATATCTCTCTTGTTCATTCCACACTTGTGTCTACATCTCGCTTACAGCCCCCGATTCACTCCTCACCGGTGTCACCAGTTCATAGTCCCATGTTTATTTCCCACCGGTGTTCACATCCCAAAGTCCTGGCTTTACTCTTCACTATTATTATATCCCCAGAGACGCCAACTTTCAATTTGGCTCACAGGAATTTCAGACACCACTCGGAGGAATTTCAATAATAATAATAATAATAATAATAATAATAATAATAATAATAATAATAATAATAATAATAATAATAATAATAATAATAATAATAATAATAATAATAATAATAATAATAATAATAATAATGTACATTTATATAGCGCTTATGCCGAAGCTGCAAAGAGGAATTACCGCACACACACAAAAAAAGGGAATTTGGCTTTGAATTTGTATTGTGTTTAAATATTGTATAGATCTAAATAGATAACTGATTAGAGCTATATAATGATGGCTACGCTTATTTGTACTACCACTGCAAATAACGCCAGAGCCAGGGCCTTCTAAAAATAGTATCGGGCCTGTCCAACCGAATTGCGCGAGTTCTCTGCTGGGCTTAAAATTTAAAACCCCGCGACCTATTTGATTGTCAACAAAGTTTGTGTGTTAGTACACATTACACACCACAGTTACGCTGGATTACCTGTTGATACAATGAATTTATCGCGTCGTTTGTTATTATTTCTGTTCATGGATATATATTCATTGTGATTGCCAATCCCACCATGATGTTTGTTGTGTGTATCTTTTAAAATCTAATTTAGCAATTGAAAAATAATTTAAAGGTAATTTAAAAACTATAGTGTCATCTTAGCCATCATCTGTCGTCGAGCGAAACTTTGAGCTGTTGCCTTGAGTCAAAACAAAACCGGATGATCTTGTACTTGTACACATCAAAATGAAATTGTCATTGATAGTCTATTCAGTGGTGCCAAAACTCCGGTTTCACCTGAAAAAACTCTGGTCTGGAGCAAAAAATTCCTGGTTCCGGGCAACTTCCGTCAAATTCCGGTGAGGTCAAATTCTTCCAAGGACGCCCCCCCCCCCCTTCCAACCACCACATCATCATCACTGCCACTAGAATTATAACCATCATCACTACCACTACTACTGCAACCACCACCACATCATCATCATCACTACCACTACTACTACAACCAGCACCACATCATCATCACTACCACTACCACAACTACCATCACTATTACAACCACCACCACCACATCATCATCACTACTACAACCACCACCACCACCACATCATCATCACTACTTCTACTACTACAACCACGACACCACATTATCACTACCACTACTACTACCCACCACCGCCACATCAACATCACTACCACTACTACTACAATCACCACCACCACATCATCACTACCACTATTACTACAACTACCACCAACACCACATCATCACTACCACTACTACTACAACCACCACCACCACCATATCATCATTACCACTACTACTACAACCACCACCACCACATCATCACTACCACTACTACTGCAACAACCACCACCACTACATCATCATCACTGCAACTACCACTACTATTAGAACCACCACTAGCACATCAGCATCACTACCACTACTACTACAACCACCACCACCACATCATCACTACCACTACTACTACAACCACCACCACCACATCATTACCACTACTACTACAACCATCACCACCACATCATCATTACCACTACTACTACAAGCACCACCACCACATCATCATTACAACTACTACTACAACCACTACCACCACATCATTACTAACACTACTACTACAACCACTACCACCACATCATCACTACCACTACTACTACAACCACCACATCATAATCACTACCACTAATACTACTACAACAGCTACCACATCATCATCACTACCATATCATCACTACCACCACTACTACAACCACCACCTCATCTTCATCACAACCACCACCACCACATCATCATCACTACCACTGCTACTACAACCATCACCACCACCACATCATCATTACTACCACTACTACTACAACAACAACCACTATCACATCTTCATCATCACTACCACTATTTCTACAACCACCAACACCACATCATCCTCACTACCACCAGTACTACAATCTCTACCATTTGATTTTGGTGCTTTACTTCATTTGAAATAAGGAAACTTTGGGATTGTATTTGGCAATGTGTTTATGTATCATAGTATAATTCTAATCAGTTATCTATTTAGAACTATACAAAACGTAAACACAATGCCAAATACCATTCCAATTCCTTTTTCTTGTGTGCGGAAATTCCATTTCGGCATTGAAATTCCTACGAGTGGTGTCTGAAACTCATGTGAGCCAAATTTAAAATTGGCGTCTCTGTCTATTTATCTTAATTCTTAAAAAAAAGCTCACCTCTCAATCAACATCAACATCATCTTGCTAGAAATTGTAAGTTACCATATTTAACACCATCAATACAATTCTCCTTCTCATCTCCTCCTTTTCATCAACCTCCATCCCCTCCACCTCATCACCATCATCATCATCATCATCATCATCATCATCATCATCATCATCAGATACCCCCCTCCAAAATTCTAACCATTCATTTAATCACGGTATTAATCAAAGTTGCATCATTCATTTTTTCATCATCAAATTAATCGGCAATGACTGTATTAGTATTACCGTTATGAAGTGAAAATATTGAAATATCACTTGCCTCCTTACTTTCTCCGCCTCCTCCTCCTCCTCCCCCCCCCCCCTCTTCTTCTTTCCATTTGATTTCTTTTTTGGTCCGGCATAACTAAATGAAAGATAGAGGGGGAGATGAACTATAAAAGACTGCGAAGAGAGAGAGAGAGAGAGAGAGAGAGAGAGAGAGAGAGAGAGAGAGAGACGAAAAATTACTAAACGATATATATATATATATATATATATATATATATATATATTATATTATATTATATATGTATATGTGTATATATATATATATATATATAGAGAGAGAGAGAGAGAGAGAGAGAGAGAGAGAGAGAGAGAGAGAGAGAGAGAGAGAGAGAGAGAGAGAGAGAGAGAGAGAGAGAGAGATATGGGCGAACAACTAATAGACACGAGAGAGAGAGTTGGTTCGAGCGGTCGTCTGTGCGCAGAACTAAGCCCAGCAGAGAAAGTGGGTCATGCGCGGTGGCTCTGCCTATCTCTTTTGGTCGCCTCGGCCAGAGCTTATTTGTACTCTTACTAAAAATAGAATTTGCGTAATTACTAAAAATATAACATTTTATACGGATAGAACTGCAATAAACAATGAATTATCTGGAAGTCAAAAAGTGAACACTTCATCTCATCACAATCACATTATTATTATTACTATTATTACAAGTTGATTTTGACGGACTTTGGTAATTCTTCACTCTTTTCAAGTCACAGAATACTCAGTTTACAAGGTAAGCATACGAAATGCACATTTTAATTCATTTCTTATTTTTATAACTAAACATGCTTTGGGGTTGTGTGTTTGTTGTTGATTGTGCATCAGCTGACGACACATTTGTCGCTACCGCGAATTACTTAACTTTATTACTTTATTTTGTGAAAAATAACAATAACAGGGCTTTAAAAAAATTAAAATACTATTTCCCCCCCCCCCCCCCCCCCCCAAATAATTTAAATCAGCCTTCCATGTCAGGTGATTAAAACCAGGTGTTTCAATGTTCGGTCCCCAGTCAAAAGGTTGCTAATTTTATCAAGATCAAGAGGTTTCGAGTACTCACGACATTCCAGGCTCAAGGTCCTTTAAAAAATACTTTTCATTCAGTTATTGTTATTATCTTTATTATGGCCGACACAGCATGCATCGTCCATACTTTTTCAAAACTTTTTTTTTGGGGGGGGGGGGGGGGGGCGGCTGTTTTTTTATATCGGAAAATTGGGTTTTGTATGTTATGTTCATGGAGAGAGAGAGAGAGTAATATTTTATAATGATAAGATATCTGTAGTGGTAGTATTATTAGTAGTTTTGAAATGCCTATGATGATGACAATTTGAGATAATTATATTAGTGTGATTATTTTTATTATATTTTAAAAAATTACGTACGGCTATGTCGTAGTGGTATGACACTCGCTTTTGGACCGGAAGGTCCTGGGCTCGAGCCTCACTCGGCGCATAGTTGAACTCTTGGAAAAGGCACTTTGCTCACTTTCTCTCACCGGACTCAGTTGTAAAATGTGTACTTGGCCGTTAACTGCGTTGTCTCTGTCCGAAGAAATTGTAATATCGCCTAACAGACGGTATGTCCCGTTCAACATGCGAAGTGTTGCTGTTATAAACTTTAGCATTGGCATGTATGTGCCTATTTCGCTGTAGTGAATTTAATTTAATTTTTTGTTTTCATCGACAGCTAACATGAAAGAACACTGTTGGCGTTACTGGTGTCCTGACAATCCATAAAGATGCTGGCTCAAGGGCTATTCTGGCAAGGTGTGTTGAGGCAAACCTGTGGCAAAACTCATCAATCAGCAAACCATCATCTGGGCCAGCAGACCAGAGTGTCTGCATGCACTTTTTGACAATGGTTAGTAATGTTGTCAAATCTCCATAGCGCCTTTACATTTTTTATTGGTGATCAATAAAATAAATGCTCATTTTTCTAAATGAAAATGGCAAAGCATCATTTGAATTGAATTACTACTGATTGTAGTAACTTAACGACAGACTATAGTTTGTTGCCAAGAGTTTTGTTCTAGGGATGTAAAACCAATGAAATTTCAAGTGTGTTGGTGTGAATAATGATCATTTTTTTAAAATTGCTATGTCTTTGACAAATGCATTTTATGACAATAATGCCATTTCCAAAAATTGCTAATGAAATGTGTCTCTTTTTTATTTCAATTTTTCCATCCAGAGCAGGATCAACCCTCTTTGTGGAACTACAAAAAAAGTGGTGGCAAACAAGTAGTGTTGACTTTTTCTGTATTGAGGCGAAAGAGATTTTTATTCCAAGGGTTTGGGAAAGCAAATTGCTTTTTATTCAGAGCTAGTGCACTATTTAACTGTTTTATTGTCTAAAATAGAATTGATTTTGCAGTTCAACTTGACTAGATATCTAATTTTATACGACTTGTCTCTCAAGTAGAATAAAAAAATGAAAAATGAGGATAGCGTGCCATATCATATTTTGAAAAATCATTTAATATATCTAGAAATCATCTGCATAACCTATTGTATACAGTAAATAATTAGGTTTTGTGATTATAATGATGAATTCATAAGGTATGACATCATATTTGACCACAAAATTATTTTATCTCTGGGCGTAAAAAAATCAATTTTACAGCATTTTTTTTATCTAAGGGGTATGGGTTAGTGAACCGATTATAATTTTTTTTAGACTTAGATCAATCTACAAAATTTTCGTTTTCTTGTCCTATTACGGTCATATTTTGAAAGTTTGATGGATCATTTCTTTTAGTTGTCTGCAAAATCAGCCTTTTATGTCAAATTATAGAAAAAGCTTGCGCTTTCTCAAATGTCTGTTTTATGTCATTTGTCTGATTTTCTAGCAATCCTACCTTAGTCATTTTCCTTTAAATTATCTTCAAATTTATTCAGAATCTTTTCTATGATGTGTTTTACATCATGATGTAAGTGTTTGGGGGTAAATTAAAATTTAGCAATTTTATAAATTTTAAAATTCATTTGTTCCTGTCGATCCGCGCTAAATTTTCAGTTGAAATCAAATAAAAATTCTAAAAAAATGATTCCAAGAGTTTTCATGATATAGCTATTTATGAAAGAAACATTGTGTTTAAATTTGAAAGAAATTTATATGCTAGTTTTTGGTGCATCTATGTTAGAAATTTTAGGGTTTTACGTCTAATTTTAGCTTATGTTGCCCCTTAAAAAAGTTTTTTTTTTTAATTCAGTTATTTTTGGTGTTTAGCATCAAATTATACATTACTTTATTAGTTCATGAGATATAATTAAAAATTTTAGAACTATAAAGCGTATTTGACCACTAAAGTAATTTTTTGGTGAATAACAGCAGATATTAAATTATTTCGCAATTTTTTTTCTTAGAGGTATGGGTTAGCGAATCGTTTATAATTTTTTTCAGAATTTGATCAATTTATAAAATATTACTGTTTTCTTGTTCCATATTGGTTATACTTGATGAATGTTGGTCTTTGTCTGCATTATTAGCTTTATTATCAAATTAAAGACAAATTTTTCATTTTCTCAAAATTTCATTGTGCGTCATTCTCTGATTTTCTAACATTCACATCTTGATTGTTTCCCATCAGATTGTCTTCAAATTTGGTCAGAATTTTTCTTATGATGTGTTTTGCATCATGATGGTTGGGTTTTGGGCTTAACAAAAATTTAGCAGTTTTATGAATTTTTAAATCAATTTTTTTTCCTGTCATGTCACACCAAATTTTCACTAAGAAATCGAAAAAAAATTCTGAAAAATTTATTTACAAGACTATTGCTAAACCTATCCATCTTGTTGTAAGAAACATTTTGTGTAAATTTGAAAGAGATCTGTTCGTTGTTTTTTTCTGCATCACTGTAAGAATTTTTGGGGTCTAATTTTAGCTTATATTGTCCCCCCTGGTGGTAGGGATTTGGTGGCTAATAGTATTAGCCCTGGTGATAGGGACTCAGTAATAGCCATGTGGTAGGGACTCGGCGAGTAAAAGTGCTGGTGGTAGGGATTCAACGAGTAAAAGCGCTGGAGGTAGGGACTCAGTGAGTAATAGCGCTGGTCGTAGGGGAGTAAAAGCTCTGTGACTCGCTGAGTAATAGCGCTGGTGGTAGGGACTCGGTGAGTAATAACGCTGGTCATACGTGCTCAGTGTGTAAAAGCTCTATGACTCTGTAATAGCACTGGTGGTAGGGACTCAGTGAGTAATAGTAATAACGCTGGTCGTAGGTGCTCAGTGAGTAAAAGCACTGGTGGTAGGGACTCGGTGAGTAATAACGCTGGTGGTAGGGACTCAGTGAGTAATAGCACTGGTGGTAGGGACTCGGTGAGTAAAAGCTCTATGACTCAGTGAGTAAAAGCGCTGGTGGTAGGGACTCGGTGAGTAGAAGCTCTATGACTCAGTGATAGTGCTGGTGGTAGGGACTCGGTGAATAAAAGTGCTGGTGGTAGGGACTCGGTGTGCAAAAGCGCTGGTGGTAGGGACTCGGTGAGTAATAGCGCTGGTGGTAGGGACTCGTGAGTAGAAGCACTGGTGGTAGGCACTCAGTGAGTAAAAGCGCTGGTGGTAGGGACTCGTGAGTAGAAGCACTGGTGGTAGGGACTCAGTGAGTAATAGCACTGGTGGTAGGGACTCAGTGAGTAATAGCACTGGTGGTAGGGACTCAGTGATAGTGCTGGTGGTAGGGACTCGGTGAATAAAAGTGCTGGTGGTAGGGACTCGGTGAGCAAAAGCGCTGGTGGTAGGGACTCGGTGAGTAATAGCGCTGGTGGTAGGGACTCGTGAGTAGAAGCACTGGTGGTAGGGACTCAGTGAGTAAAAGCTCTATAACTCGGTAATAGCACTGGTGGTAGGGACTCAGTGTCAGTGAGTAAAAGGTCTATGACTCAGTGAGTAAAAGCACTGGTGGTAGGGACTCAGTGAGTAAAAGCTCTATAACTCGGTAATAGCACTGGTGGTAGGGACTCAGTGTCAGTGAGTAAAAGGTCTATGACTCAGTGAGTAAAAGCATTGGTGGTAGGGACTCAGTGAGTAAAAGTTCTATGACTCGGTGAGTAATAGCACTGGTGGTAGGGACTCGGTGTCAGTGAGTAAAAGGTTTATGACTCAGTGAGTAGAAGCGCTGGTGGTAGGGACTCAGTGAGTAACTCGGTAATAGTAATAGCACTGGTGGTAGGGACTCAGTGTCAGTGAGTAAAAGGTTCATGACTCAGTGAGTAGAAGCGCTGGTGGTAGGGACTCAGTGTCAGTGAGTAAAAGGTTTATGACTCAGTGAGTAGAAGCGCTGGTGGTAGGGACTCAGTGAGTAAAAGTTCTATGACTCGGTGAGTAATAGCACTGGTGGTAGGGACTCGGTGTCAGTGAGTAAAAGGTTTATGACTCAGTGAGTAGAAGCGCTGGTGGTAGGGACTCAGTGAGTAAAAGTTCTATGACTCGGTGAGTAATAGCACTGGTGGTAGGGACTCGGTGAGTAAAAGGTCTATGACTCAGTGAGTAAAAGCATTGGTGGTAGGGACTCAATGAGTAAAAGCTCTATAACTCGGTAATAGCACTGGTGGTAGGGACTCGGTGTCAGTGAGTAAAAGGTTTATGACTCAGTGAGTAGAAGCGCTGGTGGTAGGGACTCAGTGAGTAAAAGCTCTATGACGGTAATAGCACTGGTGGTAGGGTCTCGAAGAATAAAAGCGCTGGTGGTAGGGGCTCGGTGAGTAAAAGCGCTGGTGGTAGGGACTCTGTGAGTAATAGCGCTGGTGGTAGGAACTCAGTAAAAGCGCTGGTGGTAGGGACTCGGTGAGTAATAGGGCTGGTGGTAGGGACTCGTGAGTAGAAGCACTGGTGGTAGGAACTCAGTGAGTAAAAGCTCTATAACTCGGTAATAGCACTGGTGGTAGGGACTCAGTGTCAGTGAGGAAAAGGTCTATGACTCAGTGAGTAAAAGCACTGGTGGTAGGGACTCAGTGAGTAAAAGCTCTATAACTCGGTAATAGTAATAGCACTGTTGGTAGGGACTCAGTGTCAGTGAGTAAAAAGTCTATGACTCAGTGAGTAGAAGCGCTGGTGGTAGGGACTCAGTGAGTAAAAGCTCTATGACGGTAATAGCACTGGTGGTAGGGACTCGAAGAGTAAAAGCGCTGGTGGTAGGGACTCGGTGAGTAAAAGCTCTATGACTCAGTGAGTAAAAGCGCTGGTGGTAGGGACTCAGTGAGTAATAGCGCTGGTGGTAGGTACCCAGTAAAAGCGCTGGTGGTAGGGACTCAGTGAGTAAAAGTGCTGGTAGGGATTCAGTGGTGTCACTGATTTTACGACATTAGAAATAAAGAAATTTACAACTACAATCGGACTAATGATTTTACAAAAGGTTCCCACAAAAGTATATCTTTAAAATATTGAACAAGTCTGTTGTTTAAATTAATTTATAATTTTATTTTAAAAGATCAAGAAAATGTCAAAATAAAAATGAAAGTTTTGACAACCAAAATGTACCTATTCCGTAACATATAAAGACACACAAACAAATCTTGTCTTCTTGCTCCTCTGTAATCTTGACACAGCATTGCTCTGATTTCAACTTAATGTCTGTTTTCATTTTCATTCTTTGTAAAGTATTAAATTAGTATTAGGCTGTGTATTACTTCACTCTTAACATTATTGTGCGGTAACCAAAAATTTTCCATAATTCAGTTTCTGAAAAGTTGGCCACCCTGCTCTTAACATTATTGTGCGGTAACCAAAAATTTTCTCTAATTCAGTTTCTGAAATGTTGGCCACCCTGGAATAACCATGACCCTCATTATCTATGCACATAACATTCACAAGTGGATACAAATATCGATTTACTTTGTATGTTGCATCCATAACAAACACATCACAAAAAAACACTCAAATCACGCCTCATTCTTCCCGTTACATAAAACAAATACTCAAAACCACCATCCTCATTCACACTGAACTTTGTTACACCTCCTTCCTCCTCTATCTCTCTCAGTAATTCCTGTACCGTCTCACTGTCCGTCCTGTCAATATCAGTCTTGAACAATCTCCGCTGCAAATCTTCGACATTTTTAGGCAATACATTTTATCCTTGGCTTGATTGAATGTATTGCCTAAGTTGGGTTGTGGACACCTTTGTTTTAGCCATAGCCCA
>NC_088365.1:52224933-52229933 GCF_034508935.2 Berghia stephanieae | reverse complement strand
TTTTGTTTAGATCTCTTCTTTTGTTTTTGTTTTTGTTTTATTTCGTTTTTGCTTTGTTATTTTTTTTTCTCCTTTGTTTTACTGGGGCTTTTTTTTCGTTTGTTGTGTTTTGTTCGTTTTGTTTCTCTGCTGTGTGTGTGTTGTGGGGGGGGGGGGGGGGGGGTTGTGCGTTTTTTTTTTTTTTTTTGTTTGTTTTTTTTGGGGGGGGGGGGGGGGGGGGGGGCAGGTGGGGGTTTAGGGGATGGTGGGTAAGAATAAATAAATCCCTCTTTCCATTTTTCATCCACTGCTGCATATTATTTGTAAGTTATAGATCTCTCGATGACACACCTGTCGTGCTGGACAATTCACTTCAAAGATTTATTTATTGTCGGCATTTAAAAATGTTTCATAGATAATGTAGTCAGGCTAATAGAAGCCTTTGACCGACATATAAATAATGAACACAACCATCAATAGTAGTGTTTGTGTAACCAAGAAAACGTTTTTAATGCGACACGCTGGAGAAACACGTCACACAAATGGCAGGGAACAGGTCTTTTATATTTCGTTTACAATTATTGTTCAGGTAATTTAACAGATGTTGTGCACACCTATGTTTTGTATTGTTTTGATTCATTGGGGGCGGGGGGGGGGGGTGATTAATGTGATGTTACTGTGCCGTGTACGATGTCTTAATCCTTTCATTGCGAGTCTAAATTCCTTTCTATTTATTATAATTTTGTGTTTTAACGACTTTGTTATAACCACAATCCCAAGTTCTTTTTAACGAGTACCAAATAAACATGGATAAAACCGGGCTTCATCATGAAAAGCTCAAACGCATCGCCATCGTTACTTTATTTAAAAATGAATTAATACATTATAATGCTGGTGAAGGTAGGGGGGAGGACCTTGGTTGTCCTTTTGCTCTTGATGACTTCTACTTCTACTACTACTACTACTATACACTACTACTACTACTACTACTACTACTACTACTACTACTACTCTACTACTACTACTACTACTACTACTACTACTACTACTATACTACTACTACTACTACTATAATAATAATAATAATAATAATAATAATAATAATAATAATAATAATAATAATAATAATAATAATAACAATACTAATAATAATAACAATACTAATGATGATAATATTAATTTTGTATTAGTAAAATAACTAAAATAGTAAATGACCAGCATCATCCACTAAGACCATCATTTATTATGTCAGGAAGGAGTGGTCGCCCTTTCTCTATTTCAACAAAATCAGAGATCTTTTCTGCCGTCCAGTAATAGGCTTTATAACAACAAGCAATAATCATTTTATATAATTATTTCGCATTTTTACTTTCAAAAAATGTAAATATTAATTTATTTGTTTTGCAATCTTTTCAATTTTCAATTTATAGTGACAGTTTTAACTATTTTACAGTGTTGAAATTATTCATATTATAAAGCGCGGCTCTGGTTATGGAGCTGCTCCTTTTTTTTATATACATCCTAGTTCCATTGTATTTATATCTTATTGTGTAAATTATAACACGTCTGTACAAAAAAATCCTTTTTGGGATGCAATAAAGTATAATAATAATAATAATAATAATAATAATAATAATAATAAAATAATAATAATAATAATAATAATAATAATAATAATAATAATAATAATAATAATAATAATAATAATAATAAAAGAAGGAAAAGAGAGAAGAAGAAGAAGAAGAAGAAGAAGAAAGAGAAGAAGAAGAAGAAGAAGAAGAAGAAGAAGAAGAAGAAGAAGAAGAAATCTTTGTATCGAGTCCCAAATAAGCATGAATACAAATCGGGCTAATCACAAAAAAGCTCAGTCGCATCGCCATTGTTACTCTATTTAATACGTATAATGAAGGCAGCTGGAAGAACCTTGGTTGTACTTTTTGCTCGTGATGGCGCAAGTTTGCTTCAGTTATTTCAACTGTGTTTGGATTACTTGAAATGCAAATATCAAACTGGCTCCTCTCACTATTAAATTATCATTTCAAATGTAATGCTCATTCTCATCGTTGGATTCATAAGTGAACACATTTCTCTCCAGCTCCGATATCATCAATCAATTGAATAAGGTAAGAGAACAATATTTTATTTTCTTTCAATCCTTTTTTTTTAGTTTGTAATTTTATTCTTTTCCTTGCGACTAGTTTGTAATTTTATTCTTTTCCTTGCGACTTCTTTTCTTTGTTCATTGATTTAATGTCTTATTTCTAAACCTCACATTGTGCTGGCTCAACCGAGAATTATTTATTGAAATCGACGGCGTGTAACTTCAGGTTAGATAACCGTGGGCAATTATGGGTTTGATTTAACATTGTTGGAATAGACAGTACGGTGCATTGATGTGGGGGTATTAAGTCTAAAACAATTTCTATTGTCAGATCTGCAAAGAATTACATATTGACTGAAATGTTTTTGATGTGTTTTCTTTCTTTTTTTTTTCTTTTTTTTTTTTTTTTTTTTTGTCATCTCAAATATTATTGTTTTATGTGACTTTGTAACACACCTGTCAGGCTGACACGTTTCAAATTGTTCCGTGTTTTCTATTTATTTTAGCGCTTATTCATATTTTCAAATCTGGATTTTTATGCCAATCTAATTGTGACGTTTTAGTCTTCTGAGTGATAAAATTATTTCTGATTTTTATCAAAGGACCTGTGTATCATTCGTGAATTTTATACTCAATTTTAATAATTTCAAGAGTTTTATTTTTTTAACAAAGTTGTTTATTTATTTTACTACAAGTGTTCACTGTGCTTTAATATCGATGCCCAGTATAATGAATCTAGAAAATGAAACACACGTCACCATAAAGTCTACCGCGATGACAAGTCTAACTATGAATCTAGAAAATGAAACACACGTCACCATAAAGTCTACCGCGATGACAAGTCTAACTATGAATCTAGAAAATGAAACACACGTCACCATAAAGCTACCGCGATGACAAGTCTAACTATGAATCTAGAAAATGAAACACACGTCACCATAAAGTCTACCGCGATGACAAGTCTAACTATGAATCTAGAAAATGAAACACACGTCACCATAAAGTCTACCGCGATGACAAGTCTAACTATTAATCTAGAAAATGAAACACACGTCACCATAAAGTCTACCGCGATGACAAGTCTAACTATGAATCTAGAAAATGAAACACACGTCACCATAAAGTCTACCGCGATGACAAGTCTAACTATGAATCTAGAAAATGAAACACACGTCACCATAAAGTCTACCGCGATGACAAGTCTAACTATGAATCTAGAAAATGAAACACACGTCACCATAAAGTCTACCGCGATGACAAGTCTAACTATGAATCTAGAAAATGAAAACACACGTCACCATAAAGTCTACCGCGATGACAAGTCTAACTATGAATCTAGAAAAATGAAACACACGTCACCATAAAGTCTACCGCGATGACAAGTCTAACTATGAATCTAGAAAATGAAACACACGTCACCATAAAGTCTACCGCGATGACAAGTCTAACTATGAATCTAGAAAATGAAACACATGTCACCATAAAGTCTACCGCGATGACAAGTCTAACTATGAATCTAGAAAATGAAACACACGTCACCATAAAGTCTACCGCGATGACAAGTCTAACTATTAATCTAGAAAATGAAACACACGTCACCATAAAGGTTACCGCGATGACAAGTCTAACTATGAATCTAGAAAATGAAACACACGTCACCATAAAGTCTACCGCGATGACAAGTCTAACCAAAAACACCGATTGTCTTGAATATATTTTACATCATGAAAGTTATGATTAGGAAAGCGAATATAAACACCGCGTTGAAACAAGTGAACCGAAACACCGATTGAGTCGAGGAGGGATACGAAAACAGAGGGCCATCCCAACACAGTGTGGCCATCGGCCCTCCCCTAAAAATAAAACACTACGGCCACCTACCACACAGACTATTTTTCACTTATGAGTTAAACAGAAATCACTTCCAATTATAAAAGTGGCGACAATAAACGCCCAGTCCTGCTGCAATAAAACTTTAGAGATGAAACACATACCATATGTACGCCAACGATACCCAGATGTATAGCATGTGTTTGTAATCCGATATTGTTTCAAAGATAACTGTTTACGAACAATGCATCAACCATGTGATGAGATGGATGTCTGCAAATAGATTAAAATTAAATGCCGGTAAGATCAAAGCCTTATTCGTTGCTAGTTCAATCAACAATAATGATAAAATACAACTCACAACATCAGCAAAAATCTCGGCATTACTTTGGAGAGTGATCTGTCTATGAACAACATTATTAACTATGTGAGAACAAGTGCTATCTGTATTCTAAGACACACCAGAACAATCAGACCATTTTCTAATAGAGAAACCTGCAAAAAATAGGTAACAACTTAGAATTTCCCGAAAATGGATTATTGCAATGCACTGTTTGTTGGTCTCGCAAAGGACAAAATAAACAAACTCCAGAAAGTAGAGAACATGGAGCCCGGTTGTACTGCAGAAAGACATGAAAACCGCAGCTCCCGAATTACTAAGACAGCTATTTTGGCTGCCAGCGCATTAATAAATATAAATCTTCGACTATTGTATTCAAATGCTTGGAAGGCTCGTCACCAACATATCTCTCAAGCCTCATTGAACGGTATAACCCACAGCGATCGGTTCGTTCAACGAACGACCTCAAATATTAAACAAATATTAATGGTTGAAATAAGTAATTTTATAAACAATGCTCCTTCATCGGTTATCAAGTAGACTACATTGAAATTAGGACCGTGTCTGTATTCTGTTGCAAAAGCATTTATCACCGAAAGCCGACCAAGCTGACCAGTTTTCTAGGGATACCACGATTGTGATAGACCAGCTCAAATGGCGTGTTTGGGATAGGCTGTCCACATATATATATTGAGTCAAATTGAAGCTTTATTCAATTTGACTCAATATATATATATGGACAGCCTATCC
>NC_088365.1:52192433-52222433 GCF_034508935.2 Berghia stephanieae | reverse complement strand
CACCACTACTACAACCATCACCACATTAACATCTCTACCACCACGACTACAACCATCACCACATCAACATCTCTACCACCACTACCACCACCACTACTGCAACCATCACCACATCAACATCTCTACCACTACTACTACCACCACTACAACCACCACTACTACCACCACTACTACAACCATCACCACATCAAAATCTCTACCACCACTATTACCACCACTACTACCACCACTACTACAACCATCACCACATCAACATCTCTACCACCACTACTACCACCACCACTACAACCATCACCACATCAATATCATCTCTACCACCACTACTACGACCACTACTACCACCACTACTACCACTACTACAACCATCACCAAACCAACATCTCTACCACCACTACTACCACCATCACCACATCAACATCTCTACCACCACTACTACCATCATTAATACAACCATCACCACATGAACATCTCTACCACCACTACTACCACCACTACTACCACCACTACTACCACCATCACCACATCAACATCTCTACCACCACTACTACCACCACTACTACCACCACTACTACAACCATCACCACATCAACATCTCTACCACCACTACTACCACCACTACTACCACCATCACCACATCAACATCTCTACCACCACTACTACCACCATCACCACATCAACATCTCTACCACCACTACTACAACCATCACCACATCAACATCTCTACCACCACTACTACAACCATCACCACATCAACATCTCTACCACCACTACTACCACCACTACTACAACCATCACCGCATCAACATCTCTACCACCACGACTACAACCATCACCACATCAACATCTCTACCACCACTACCACCACCACTACTGCAACCATCACCACATCAACCTCTCTACCACCACTACTACCACCACTACAACCACCACTACTACCGCCACTACTACAACCGTCACCACATCAACATCTCTACCACCACTATTACCACCACTACTACCGCCACTACTACAACCATCACCACATCAACATCTCTACCACCACTACTACCACCACTACTACAAACATCACCACATCAACATCATCTCTACCACCACTACTACGACCACTACTACCACCACTACTACCACTACTACAACCATCACCACATCAACATCTCTACCACCACTACTACCACCATCACCACATCAACATCTCTACCACCACTACTACCACCACTACTACCATCATTACTACAACCATCACCACATGAACATCTCTACCACCACTACAACAACATCATTATGTATATATATATATATATATATATATATATATATATATATATATATATAATATATATATATATATATATTGAGTCAAATTGAATAAAGCTTCAATCAATTTCACGACTGATATCCTCAGACGTTTACCCGTAGACTTCACAACAGATCTGATGCTATTGATTGACCTTGACTGTGAGATATAGACTACCTTCACCTTGCAAAACTCATTGACCGTGAGTTAGTGACTACCTTCACCTTGCGGAACTCGGTGTAAAATTGGCTTCAGCCTTCCGCTCTGAGCGCTGCATGGGTGAGTCCTTGTAATAGACTTTTTATCCACATTGTCACATCATACTCCTCTGTAAAATGAGTACCTGGCTATAAAAAATGTTGCCTGTTGAAAATAAATTGATATCCCCTAACATCATCATCATCATTGCCTTTTTCACCCTGGGTCAGGGTATAGGCCACAGACAAACAGTTTCCATCCTTCTCTATTCTGAGCCAACTTTTTTATCTCATTCCAGTTCTTACCACTTCTCTGTATATCAGCTTCTTTAATTCTTCTCCATGTTCCTCGTGGCCTTCCCCTTGATCTTCTGCCCTGAGGGTTCCAGTCCAATACTTTCTTTGTTATAGTTGAGTCATTCTTTCTAAGCGTGTGTCCAATCCACCTCCATCGTCTTCTTCCTATATCCTCTCCCACTGGTTTCTGCTGTGTTCTTTTCCATACTTCTTCATTTTTTATTCTATCCATCCATTTTATTCTGAGTAGCTTACGCATGCACCTGTTTACGAAAATCTGTACCCTCCTTATACATGCCTGTGATGCGTTCCAAGTTTCACATCCATACAGTAGGACAGACTTCACGTTTGAGTTGAAAAGTCTTAGCTTTAGTTGAAGGGAGATATCTTTAGTTCTCCAAACTGTGTTCAAAGATGTGAATGCAGCCTGTGCCTTTCCTATTCGTGCTTTCAAATCTGCTTCCGTGCCTCCATCCTTGTCAATTATACTTCCGAGATAGCAGAAAGTGTCTATATCTTCGAGTTCCTGATCTTTTACTTTGATCTGCTCCCTTTGACGCGTACCTATCCTCAAGACCTTTGACTTTGCAGGGTGAATTCTTAGACCAATTGATTCCGAGAGGCTGTTTATAATTGTGGTTTTTGCTTGCATCTGGTCCTGGGTGTGGGACAAAAGAGCCAGATCATCTGCAAAATCCAGATCATCCAACTGTGTCCAGGGGGTCCACTGTATCCCATTTCTTCTCCCTTTGGAGGTTTCCTTCATTAGCCAATCAATGGCAAGGATGAACAGGAATGGTGAGAGCAAGCATCCCTGCTTGACACCAGTCTTAATTTCAAAGCTGTCAGTAAGCTGATCTTCATGTACAACCCTGCAACTTGATCCTTCATACATTTCCTTAATGAGGTTAACTATCTTTTCAGGGAGTCCATAATGTGCCAGAATTTTCCACAATGTTGCTCTGTCAATACTGTCGAAAGCCTTCTTGTAATCCAGAAAGTTGACAATAAGAGGAGAGTTCCATTCTATAGACTGTTCCAATATGACTCGCAGAGAGGCAATCTGGTCGGTGGTTGAACGGTTTTTCCGAAAACCTGCCTGTTCGTCCCGCAGTTTAGCATCTGTTGCATTCTTAATTCTCTCTAAAATAATACGGTTGAAAACCTTTCCTGGGATAGAAAGAAGAGTGATGCCTCGATAATTATTACAATTACTGAGGTCCCCTTTCTTTGGAAGCTTGATAAGATGTCCTTCCTTCCAATCCTTTGGGAATATCCCGTCATTCCAGATTCTCTCAAATAGTGGGTGCAGGGCCTCAGCATTTCTTTCCGCATCAACTTTTAGAGCCTCCGGTGGAATCTGGTCTGGTCCAGCAGCTTTCCCCCTTTTCATCTTGTTAATGGCACCCACAATCTCTGCTATCGATGGTGGATCACAGCTAATTGGTAGCTCATTCCTTGCAGGCAAAATTTCTGGCTGGTTGTCTGGTGGTGGTCTGTTCAGAAGGCAGTTGAAATGTTCCCTCCATCGTTCAGATTGAGCCTCTTTTCCAAAAATAGTTTTCCCATCCCCTAACATGCGTCTTACCTAATTCTACATGTTAAGCGTTGTTCTTGGCTAAACACCACTTTTAAAACGCTTTGGACAGGGTTAATGGAAAGTGCGCTATAAAAATGCTCAAGTTTTTTTATCATCTTCGTTTTCTTTTTGACCCTGTGCATTCCTCTTCGCCGAAACCTGGGCCTGTGACTCGGTGAGACTTTTAGGTGATCTCACACTAAGTACATTGGAAGTTTTCTCTTGAAATCCACTTCTGACCCTTTATTTTTTGATGCGTCCTCTTTGTCTTACTTTTTTTTCTCTGGTGCTTTGATATTAAATGTATTATTTTTTGAGGACCTCATTTTTACCTTTTTACTGGACGTATGAATGTGTGTACTCGTGTGTGTGTGTGTGTGTGTGTGTGTGTGTTTGAGAGAGAAAGAGAGAGAGAGAGAGAGAGAGAGAGAGAGAGAGAGAGGAGCTAATGAGAAAGAGAGAGAACATAAAAGAGAGGGAGAGAGAGAGAGAGAAAGAAGAATAAACAATTTAAGGATAAGAAAATAGCAGATTTCTTTTTCTATTCTGTTTCAGATACTATAATGTCGAGGATTTCCATCCATCAATCAATAATTCTATTGACAATGACATCATATTTATTGTCTGTGATGTCATCAGTTCCAGACGTAAGTTACGTAGGAGAGGTGTTGGTTTATGTTGACAAATCAGGATTCGATGATTGGAGCTATACGACATCCAAAACTACAGAAGATGAATTAACGACGGATATCAATACAATATTTGGTCATGTCAACCAAAAACTAAAAAGGTAGGTAGAATTTTGACAAGGCAGAGCCATTCATTTTGTTTTTGGTAAAACTATTTCAAACTGGGCAAAGTGATACAAAGCTTCTAGAGAAAAAGCCGTGGACTATTTAAAGTAATACACAAATGAATAGAAAAATATATATTATATCAAACACGAAAGTTTCGAATTCAAACCCCTTCCATGCAACCCCTTTGTTGGCCTCTCTCCACTGGTTGCCCATTGAAAAGCGCACATATTACAAAGCAGCGTGTCTTGTTTATAAGAGTTTGACTGGTATAGCACCGGCAAATCTCACAGATCACGTGGTCATGTGTACATTTGAAAATTACACTTTAAGATCATGTAATGACCAAACGAAAATTTCGGAAAAAAGATCAACAACAAAATTTGGTGATAGATCGTTTGCTTGTTTCGGCCCCAAGATTTGGAATGAACACCACGTGGTCTGAGGGAGTGCAAGTCTTTACCTACCTTTAAAAAGAATCTCAAGACACATTTTTACTGTATTTGTTTTTATTGACTCTATGAATCCTTGATTTGGCTATGAATTATTTTTTTTTAAATTTATTTATTTATTTATTTTCACTTAAAATTGATAATTTATATTGTAAAGTGCCCAGAGCTTGTGTTTTACACGAGAATGAGCGCTGTATAAATGTGTATTATTATTATTATTTTTATTATTATATTATTATTATTATATTATTATTATTATTATTATTATTATTATTATTATTATTATTATTATTATTATTATTATTATTATTATTATTATTATTATTATCATTTCATTATTATTATTATTATTATTATTATTATATTATTATTATTATTATTATTATTATTATTATTATTATTATTATTATTATGATTTATTATTATTATTATTATTATTATTATTATTAATTATTATTATTATTATTATTATTATTATTATTATTCCTCTGCCAAAAACAGCCCCCCCCCCCCCACCCTTTTCCTCCCACAAAAAATAGCAAACACAAACCAAACAAACCCCCCCCCCCCCCCCCCCGAGGGAGCGTGGCTCAGCGGTCCAATGTTTGCTTCTTACCCGAAATGTACAGGGTTCGAAAATTAAAAATAATAAAATAAAATTCCCTTTATTCATCTCATAGGGGAAATTTGTCTCTAGGGTCCATTCCAAGGGGAGACTAAAATAACACAGGCGTCAGCCGCAATGCAGTCCGCAATTTGAGCTAGGGCGAGATGACTTGCTTAAGGCCACACAGCGCAGCGGCGAGTGATCGAACTCGGTACCTTTCGGCTACGAAGCCAAGACCATACCGCTGAGCCACGCTGCCCCCAAACCGCTGCGCTGTGTGGCCTTGAGCAAGTCACCTTGCCCTAGCTCAGTATTCGGCGCTGAATTGCTGCTGGCACCTGGATTAATCCAGTCTTCCATGGAATAGACCCTAAAAAGACAAATTTCCCCTATGGGATAAATAAAGGGAATTTCATCATCTTTATTTATGTATTTTCATGGCTTAAATTAGTTATCCCAAACTAAAATTTCTTTATACAAAATAGCAACAATGAAACAACAAAGCCACATGTGACGTCTCAAACTATGGAAAAACACTTTATTTATCAAAATTGGACAATAAATTAAAAAGTTATGGATTTTTAAAGTTTCATTTTCGTGATAATTTGTGTGAAGAAAAATGAATCTTGTTTAGGGAAAGAAAAAAATAGGTTTTGTTTACGTAGATGGCGCTTTTGCACTGAAAAAAAACAACCCAGCAGGCCCATTTTTTGCTATTGTAATCTTCAACGGCTGCTGATTCTAATGTTATCAGTTTTACACCATTAACTGAAGTTCAGGACTGAGAGAGATTGTTCAAATAGGCCCCATTATTTTGGTGATTTGTGAAAAAACCTAAGTCTTGTATTGGGAAAGAAAAAAAAAGCTTTGTTGACATGAATGGCAAGATGTGTTGAAACAAGCTAGCGGTAGCAGGCCCAATTTGTTGACATGAATGGCAAGATGTGTTGAAACAAGCTAGCGGTAGCAGGCCCAATTTGGGATAAAATAATCTTCAAAGGCTGCTGATTTTAATGCTATCAGATTTTTACTATAAACTTAAGTTCAAGACAGAGAGAGGCTGTTCAAGGTAAAGAGATCGAATTTTTGATGATTTGCGAAGAATCATTCACCTGTTAAAATATACAAATACACACTCTCTCTCTCTCTCTCTCTCTCTCTCTCTCTCTCTCTCTCTCTCTCTCTCTCTCTCTCTCTCTCTCCACACACACACACACACACACACACACTTATATATATATACATATATATATATATGTATATAATTATCTATATATATATATATATATATATATATATATATATATTATATATATATATATATATATATATATATATATATATATATATATATATATATATATATATAATATATAAGCTTCTAGAGAAAGAGCCGTGGACTATTAAAAGTAATAAAGACAAATGAATATGACAGCTTAAAACAATATATATCAAACATATATATATATATATATATATATATATATATATATATATATATATTATATATATCAAACACACACATACACACACACACACACACACACACACACAAAACATTTTAATAACTAGACGTCTATGGCTAATTTATCGAACCAGAATCTTTGAACAGTGGTAAGTACGAATAATAATTGCGTAATCATTATTTAAGACATGTTTAGAATTAGCATCTGGCTGTAGTTCCTGCAGACGATAGTTGGACCCATTGTCGAGTCGCACAGATATTAATATTATGGCAATTATGGTGATCAGAATCAAGACTCCGACATCCTGCTTTGAATTACTGTTTCTTATTTTATTATGAATTATGGCCTGTGGCTTTATATTTATATATTTTTTTCTATATGGTTAACTGATAAATATTGACTTTATTGTATAAGTCTAGAGGGACCCTTTGCTCGTCACGTCAACTTCACAACTTGAACTTGAACAGTCCTTTCTATTTCTACTACAACTACAGTTGCTAGAAAGCGGCACCGGGGTTACCAAAGCTTAGCTTCTTAATCCTTACAAATCATTCGTTTGGACAGAAAAATAAAAAAAAAACTTAACGCTTACCGTCAAAATCAGTTTAGATTTGAAGATGCATTTGTTTCTATAAAAAAACATTCGGTACAAGACAATCCTTGATGAATTTCAAAAGTTGTGTTTGATATTATATCGTAAATTTTTTCATGATTCATTCCTCGCGAAATCGTGGACGCTTACGTCTGTTTCAATGAGTGCCGTGCCGTCGCAAAAAACAAAAAAACAAAGGTTTTTAAAAAAGTTTATTGAGAAAAAGATACGGAAAAAAGCATCCCTAGATAGGTATGCAATTTGGTGCATAAGTGCAGTAAAAATTGGTGCGCAAAATTAGTTCGTAGTGGATGCGAGACTCTGTGTGTCTGTGTCTTTTTTTTTTTTTTTTTTTTTTTTTTTTTTTTGGAGTGCCTACGTACACGGTAACGGGGCATCTAGCCTCAGGATCTACGTACACGTAAACTGGTTTACCGTTGCAACACAAGCAATAGATGGTCCTCGCTGTCGTGACCGCGCGCGCTCGTGTGTGTGTGTGTGTGTGTGTGTGTGTGTGTGTGTGTGTGTGTGTGTGTGTGTTGTTTTTAAATAAATCAAAACAATTTTAACCATTAATGGCAAGATTCCATCTTACCCTCCCCAAACTCCAGATCTTAGTCTTGTTATCTAAGACAAGCTTTGCGATTTATAGTTTAATTGAAACCGAGTCGAAATATACTCTTACTACTGCTCTCTTGGTGGAAACGATTTATTCTGCATAAAAGCAATCTGGAGAAAAAAAAATCAGTGTCACTGTAAAAGGTTAAAATTTCACGAAGTACGCAACATGAACACTGCTGTAACAATCCTTTGATCTACGTCATCAGGCAACCCATTGTTTCTTTCATCTTTTCCCATTCCCCCTTACTATCCCCCAATCCCCCCGCTCTCTCTCTCTCTCTCTCTCTCTCTCTCTCTCTCTCTCTCTCTCTCTCTCTCTCTCTCTCTCTCTCTCTCTCTCTCTCTCCCCCTTCCCATCTCATTGTAAAATGAAAATGTTCTGCTGTTTGCAGACATGTATGATTGTTTTGTTTTTTCTCTCTCACTAGGCATTTGAAAAAAAAAAACCCCTGAAAAAAAACATAACAACTTAACCTTTTAAAGGCGAATATCAATCTTACTTGGACCAAAAATAAAATCTTATCGTTTTCATCAAAAGACGAAAAACAAATTACAATTTAAAAACTTGAGCTTTTATATAGGGCAATATCCACCCAACGTGCTCAAAGCGCTTTTTATCAATATTCTTACTGCTCTTATGGTGGAAACGTTTGTTTTTTTTTCATCGGTCTAATTATTTGTAGCAGACGAGAAATTTCTCAAAACGGTCACGTGACACTGTAAAAACAACACAGGAAGTCCATTAATGCTTATTTATGGCATTTTCTTTAAACCGTGTAAACAACAAAATTTCCTTTTCATTCGACTCAACGGGTCAGATTGGCCGGTATTTTTTAACGAACTAAAGTTCTGAAAAATCAACATGTTTCTTAGAAAGTTGAAAGATGCTAGTTTTTGAAACAGAGGTAGGTTTTAAAAAAAAATTATATGTATTTTTATACTTGAATGTGTGCTCAAGGCGAATTGGACGTTCAGCAGAGGTTGGTAAGCCAGAGGCCCACCTCTCTAGTTAGTGGGTCTTATATCACCATGTCATATTCATATATGATGGAACTGGGACTCTGAATATATAGTTATGCTCATTACGTGGATCTGGTGTTGCTGATATGACTGTCAATCGGATGGGACTAGTAACTAAGACTCTGAATTTTGCCTCATTGATCTGAGATGTCATTGAGTTACTGTTACAGTTACACTCACTCAATCTATTACTATTATCACTGTGACTATGGAAAGGAATTATGGATTTTGTCTCATTGATCTAAGATGTAACTCTGTTAATCAACTCTATGACTGTGGAAGGGAACTATGGATCTGATTCTAATGCTACTCATTGACATTGACTGTAAGGAATGAACTATAGTAGTCATATTTTTTATGAATGGCGCATGTTTTTCCAGTTTTTCTAAGATGTCCCTCTATCAAAAGTTGTAAAACTTATTGTCAACCTCCAAATCAATTTCTCTTAACCGAATAAAGAATTTGGCCCGTATTTAATTGTGGTGCCATATCACCAAAAAGATTTCTGCTTCACGACCAATAAAAAGCCACTTTAAAACCACTGTCATAAAATTAGAGATTTTACACTGCTAAATATGTAAACAGTTTCACACCACAAAGTAAGAGATGAATTCATCATTTTTCAAAAAAATCTTGTGACACGGTAGTTGTGGCTAGTGGTTATGAGTTCACATCATACTATTTTCCGAATAAAAGCAACACACATTAACTGTTATAAAGTAACAACTTATGTAGTTTGCATCCAATTTTGACCTTATAATTTATTGCTTTTTATTTACATTACGTCGCAAATACCGAAGACTGATATGAATCTCTATCTTTAACTCATTTGAACAAGTGATTAAATACTCAAAATTGTCAAATTAACATCGAATGTTTATATTTAACTTTGAAAAATTGTATCTATGCATGAGCGTTTCACATAGCATTTAAATTTTTCTTTTAAACCTATAAGCTCTTAAACAATACGATGTGATACGGAATCTCTTTCGGTTCCTTTCTCGTAAAGCTGCGAAAAGAAGTCTACTTGTATCTGTCGATAAGCCATTAAAGAGGACAGCTATGGAATTGGAATTTCACAATCAACCATGAGTTTCGCATGTTATTGTTGTTACATTGTTGTTGAACACATGCACATTTTGTGGAAACACTGTATCATAAATTGATGAATCTCTACTTTTGACTGGTCTACATTAAATTTATGTAATCCTCTTTGGCATAAATACCAAGCTATTTCTCAAAAAATTTGAACTCAAAATAATGGTGGAAGGGCGTAATGTTCACTTTTATTTGTCTTCATCAATAACGTATATTTATTGTCATAAAATGTAAACTTGTCTGTCGTTCCTTCATATTTGGATTATGTACGAACATCATATAAGTTTCAATTAACTGAACATTCCATTTTAACAAATTCTTTCAAAATGGATAAGCGGAAAATCATAATTTCGACACTATAAATCATTTTTTAGTTCCAATCCTTACCAGTTATCGATTTTAATATAGCTGTAATAAGCGAAATACTTTTCTATTGTTTTAAAAAATCGTGAAAAAAATTTTATTAAGAAAAAATGATCCAGAGGTTCATACACATTTTGCAGCTGTACATCGTGAACAGCTAGCTGAGAAAAAGAAGAAAAAGACGCGCCCCTTATTAAAAATCCGACTATTTTATTCTGAATATATAATTCTGTCTCATTGATCTGATATGTTACTTTATTAATTAACTCATTGAAGATGGAATGGAATGGAATTTGATGCTACTCCATTGACTATATTGAATGAACCAGTACTCTGACTGGTTTTCCTCACATGAACTTTTGTCTCTTGCGGGTCTGATGTTCATGGACGTGATTAGTAAGCAAATTCAAGATGGGGAAAATTGTGGTGTTGCGAATTGCAATGGTAACTACAATTAAGCCAACAAATTTTGTGTGTTCAGATTGCCTAAAGAGGAACCAGAACGGTAAACATGGTTAAACAAACTCCCTCCTCGTGATGATTTTGAACCACATCCAAAAAAATTTGTTATTTGTTAAAGACATTGGTCTGCAGGTGTTCCAATGAAAATTCTACCTGGCAGACCGATCGTCCCTTATAGGGATGAAATAGTGTTCAAAAAATTAACAAATTAATAAATTCGAGATATCCTAATTACAACTACTATGTAGTGTATCCCTTAGTAGATATTTTGGTATTCATATATTTCTTGGGATCATCCTCCACAGATTACCTCCCTTTGTTGATATTGTACATCTCCTTTCCCCTTCATCTAATTGTTCATCCTCATCCTCATCATCACTTTACATGTACATTCATTAATCAACCTTCTAAAGAAGTCATCCTGAATCAATCACTATAAGGTCAGTTTGTAGCATATCTAACTACTCATCCTTTCCGTTTCTTGGCTACTCTTATTCACTGCTGATAATAATAATCATTAAATATTTTTTTGGACCCAGAATTCACATCACTCTCTAAAATGGTAGATCTTGCCATATAATGCCCCTGCTGTTATTTTGGTTTGAATTTTCTATATTTTTGTATTGTATATATATATATATAATATATATATATATATATATATATATATATATATATATTTGTATATATATATATATATATATATATATATATATATATATATATATATATATATATATATATATATATGTGTGTGTGTGTGTGTGTGTGTGTGTGTTTGTGTGTGTGTTTAATATTTCAAGTATAATTATGATCAACTTCTACAATAATGTTTCGAGGTTTCGCTCTCATCAGGAAGTGAAAGTGAAAGTAGATTGTTGTGTTTATCGTACTTTTTGGCTTCGCATTTATGGTGGTTCGTAATTACATAAAAGGTGTTTGTTTCTGTGTCTGCATGAAGATGTTAGTTCGTTTCTTATATTGCGTGTTGCCATGTTCGGATGGGTAGGGTAAAGGACGATTTGCAAGAACTTAAGGACTGGGGCTGGAGGAAGTTAATACAATGAACCGATTTGCATGGAGATTTGGCATTCTATTATGACAACCCTGCAAAATGGGGAATTTTTTTTTTCTTTTTTTTAAATTTTTATTTTATTTTTTTATCTTTTTTTTTTTTTTTTTTTTTTTTAAATTTTTAACCTCAAGAATGGGAGACACCCAATGTTTGTCGTTGCTTTGCGAATTTAGATTTATCTCCGTCTTTTAAATACGGCAATAAACAGGTATAGGGATATTGACCTTAAAAAAAAAAAACAAAACAAAAAAATAATCAAACAAACAAAAAACAAAAAAAAAACAAACCAAACAAACAAATAGTAAATTAAAAAACAAAAAAAACAAAAACAAAAACAAAAAAAAAACAACCAGTAAATAAAAAAAAAAAACAAAAAAAACAATACATTAAATAAATAAAAAAAGAATGAATAATTAAATAAATAAATAAGTAAATAAATAGATAAATAAATAAATAAATATATGTTAAAAATAAAACAAAAAATGACTTTATTTTTTTTTTAATGGGGGATCTGTTGGAAGAAGAAGGAGAAGAAGAAGATTGTTTGGTGTCAAACCCTGGGCACACGCATGTAGAACCATCCCCATAACCCTCCCGCCTTTATTTTTAGTTTTTTAGCTCGCCTTATCTCTCCCCTTTAGCTTGCCCCCCCCCCCTTGCTTATTAGCTCACCATACCCCCCCCCCCCCCAATTAGCTTGCAATAGCCCCCCCCCCCCCCCCCCCACCCTTTAGCTTGTCATATGGACATTTATTAACCAAATGTTCATTTCATAAACTACGAAAATTTATTGAACACATTGATGGAAGAACGATTTTCCCAAACCCTATCAGCACACACACACACACACACACACACACACACACACAGACAGACGCACACACACAAACACACACACACACACACATTGACTGACTGCCACAAGTTTGTAGATTCAAATTTGCGCTATACAAGTAATTGGTACTCCATACGTATTCACACCTGAGACGATTGTGCTAATATAAATTGACTTAACTCTTCTTAATCCCGGGACCAGAGTTTTTGTGAAGATTTTTACCCATTTATTTTATGAACATGCTTGGCATGGCTTGAATTTAGAACAATGCGAGACAACCTACCCTTAAGCCACCTACAGCAAGCATTAATCTTTTTATTGCTATACATTGTGTGGTTAGGAAGCTAAGCAGTAAGGTGTCTTTTCTAGTCAAAGACGATGAATGGAGCAGACACTTATGTTGTTACACTCACTACATTTCTTCTTCTTATCATCATGTCAAGACACATTAAGCTAGGTCAGTGACCAGATTGATGCCAATGATCGTAAAAAATTGTGATTCCGATGATATGTCCATGGGTAAGGGAATATACATATATAACCCCAGTCGACTCATGTGTGAATGAGTACCTGACTATAGGCAATGACGAATAATGCATGAATGTTAGTACAAGAAGGACGCTATTATGCGACAATAAGTTTGTGAAATGGAAACATGGTTCCATATGGCCAGCTGGAAGGAATTAAACACCGTGAAGTGCATTGAGCATGATAAATGCCTGAAAATGTGCTACAACAATGTTCATATTTATTTTATTTATTTCACAACCGATGACTACAGCATGGAGAGTGACAAACTGTTTATACAAGTAAAGCTGCTAGATGTGGTTCTCTTGAAGACAGACATAGCGACAGATAACAAGAAAGGGAAGGTAAGAAACAGACTTGAATATATACTATCTTTTACCATTTTACTAGGGCTGTGGGCTGGGGATATTCACTCCATCAAATCCACATCTCTTCAATGGGTTATCTCTCGTTGATATTCAAGAGATTTTTTTGCTGATATTTGTGTGCTGATATGGCAAAGCCCGGATGTGACGTGTTTATGTTGAGAATATTGGCTACTTAGATTAAATGCTGGCCAAATAACTTCGCGGAGGTTGTGTATGTTGAACCCGTGACCTCAATAAGTCAAGAAGAGAAGGCTCTAATAAAAGACTAGGGTTAGAGACGATCTTTTTTTGGGATTGTGGATAGCTCATACAATAGAGTCACGCTCTTCCCGGCCAGGGGAGTTGTCGTACAAGTAAGATGGCGGGTTCGAACCTCCATCGCCGCCGCGAAAATAAATATTCTCTATTGCCTTCTGGCACTTTCCTACTCAGTTCATTTCTTGTTATTATCTACATAAGTGCCCGCGCCACTCACTTTTCTGAATGAATCTTGTGACCCCCCACTGTTGGGATTATCTTGAACCAGAACGTTTAACTGTTTACAGCTCTCTTATATTTGTGAATGATTCTCTTTTTCAAATAATTTTGGGATCGCCTGTGATAGTAGTTCTTCGGAGCGTTAAGGTCCATGAAGTAGAATTAATTGGGACTTCCTTTGAATCACAGGAACAGTAACAAATTCAACCTTTTGGATAGAACGCTATTGCAACATTTTTGCCACCAGATTTTACAGGCTTAGCTACAAATTCCATTTTTGGTCAGAAAAATTCTAGTATGCGCCGGGTACCAATTCCAGCACCTTGGTAACTGAACGTGGTAACCCTTTGTCAAAGGGTGTAACTATAAGGGGGGGATAATCTATAGAAAAGTCTCCCAGTCGTCACTCTGCGGATTTCATTGTTTAAAAAGGACTTTAAATGAATATTTGTAATAGATACATTTCCATGTTATCACCACGCTCAATCAGCTTTACAGTGATTTATTTAATCTCTCAACGCCACATGCATAATCAAATTTCAAATTTGTATAGTTTAGATCGCTCTAATATCCAAAAAACTTTTACATTATCAGCCATTGGATACTCACTCTCTCTCTCTCTCTCTCTCTCTCTCTCTCTCTCTCTCTCTCTCTCCCCTCTCTCTCCTCTCTCTCCTCTCTCTTCTCTCCTCTCTCTCTTCTTTCTCTCTCTCTCTTCTCTCTCTCTCTCTCTACCTTTCTCTCTCTTTCTCTCTCTATCTCTCTCTTCCTCTCTCTCTCTATCTCTCTCTCCCTCTCTTTCTTGATCTCTCATTCTCTCTCTCTCTGTCTCTCTCTCTATCCTCTCTCTCTCTCTCTCTTCTATCTCTCTCTTCTCTCTCTCTCTCTCTCTCTCTCTCTCTCTCTCTTTCTTTCTTTCTTTCTCTCTGTGTTCTGTCACTTTTCCTTCACACCATGATAATGTTTTTTCTTCTGATAATTTGAGTTTTTTAAAACTAATTATATACTTTTTGTATAAATCCATTTTTTGTTTGTTTTCCTGCTTAAAATTCGCTTGGGTTCAATTTAAATACAAACTGAAACTAGTTTGATTTGTGTCGCTTTTAGTTTGGCTTTTTATTCGGAATGACAATATTTTATTTTGCCTTATTTATCCAATACGAGAGGAATACTGATCGGTTTTGCCGATTGCAAGTATTATTCTAAAGTGCTTAATGTGTTAACACTAGTCACTAGACCTCGTGTTTGTTTGCGATATGGATTCGAACTTTCTTAGTGTCTCACTGCATTTGATGAACTCTTTTTGTGAATTGAAGATAATAGTGTTTGCTATATTAAAGAGGAGTGGGGGTACAATCTATCAGTTCTTTAGTTATACGTTTCTGTAATGGCTCACTTTACAGAGAAACCAGGTTGAATTTAGAAGAAAAAACCCCCAGCTCACTTTACGTTAACCTAAGCTGACAAGTGGTAAGATTGACGCGAAAATAGATACACAGTGTGACAGATTGATATTCACCTATTGGTCCTGTTGCCAAAGTCCCCTCATTTTCTGCTTATTTAACCGTGTGATGTATCTTCACTGCCAGAATAACATTAATCTGTCGATCAAAATTATAACAGGTTAGTATTTATTTTAGAGATATATCAATCAGAGTGAACACTTTTTACAATTTAACAACAGTACAATCCGACTGAATGAATAAAATGGAGGAGAGATAAACTGAAAGGATGAGAAAATAATGTGCACTTAACAAAGTGAGTAGATATTTTTAATAGCGAGACTTGATAATTCTTTTCAAAAATGTGTCCCCTCCAAATAATTGTAAAGAATTATAAAGTCTAGCTGTATATCATGGTGAGTAATTTTCATTGGACGATGGAAGGTTTGTCAACACAAGATAGCCTAACAACAGGTTTGAAAAATAAACAACTCATGGTCGCCTTAAGCTTATTTTCCCATTGAGACTAAATGCCGTTTTACAGTAACGTGACAAACAATTATCGCCCTAAATTTAATGCTGTCAATATTAATAAAAATACTGGTTTTGATTTCAATTCTTTTCTTTTGAATGAGAAAGAAGGACGTGTGGAATCAATTTCAATCCTGGATTAAGACAAATGCTCAACGAAATTATGACATGGCAATTTTCTATACTGGGTAAGTGATATAATATACGTAGATATATTTTTTATCGTTTTAATCATTTAGTAAGTGTGGCTTTATTCTGAGTATTTCCGCGAGGGTGATAATAGGATAAAATGTATATAAATACAAAAGATGCACCTATAATATATAAGCCATATTCATAGACTTGAATTGCCTTATGCCAGATAATGCTTTATTTACTCACCAAACCAGCCACATAAATCCAAACTTCCATTTCACGTAATACAATTCACCAGCTTGGTGTCCTTTTTATTACAGCAAATTTACGGTATCTGTCACTTCCAGGTGTTTATTCCTATTGGAGTAGAATCGGGTAATGTGTGCCTCGCCTTAAGACACAATGCCAGGGATAGTTTTGTCACACATCTGGGCACTAAACTCAGGCAACATCGGTTTCGAGTGCTGCAATGCGAAACCCCAAAGTGACGAGATACGGATGCCATGTAGTGCTGAAATTGTCGTTAGTTCCTTTTTAAACGTATTTTGCTGATGAAGACTCTCTTGTCATTTACTTTTCTACATCTCCAGTTTCCCTAAATTCTTGAAATTCTGGATTTTAAAATTAAAACTTATAACACACTATTTCAAGTTGCACATTCTCAATTGACGGAAGTGACACAATTCATCAAAGAAAGAAAGAAATCCATAAAGGTAGCTTTCAAAAATAATCAGGAAATGTTCCACACCACGACACATAGCACTTAGGTCGATACATTTTTGAACAAAAGTAGTCACAGTTCAGGAATAGGAATCTAAAGATTAAAATACTCTTATGAGTCTAGGGTACATTTTTACCCGATAATGCAGGAAGAGGTATATTGCGTTTTTTTCCTTTTGTGAGGGTCCGACGTACATTTTTACCACACAGTGCAAGAATAGGGCTCTCTCGAGTTCATATGCATGTAAAATCGAACTAATTTGTTCGATTTTCCATGAGGATGAACTAGAGAGAGTTAAGAGGTTGAACAAAAGAGCAAACATTTCACCCATGGAGACTATTTATTGGAATATTTCTACACCCACTCAAGGCATAGACTGCCATTTTAGGCGGGCTATGAGTACTAGTGAAGAGATCACCAGACCGTCGGATATGAAGATCTAGTAATGAAAGAGTGAGTGGAAGATTCAAGGTCAGTGAAAGATTTGATGCCATAGAGAGGGCGAGCATATAGAACAGAGTAGTGTGAATTGATGCCATATAGTGGGTGAGCTAATATGGAACCGAGGAGTGTCAGTTGGTGCCATAGAGTAGGTGAGCAAATGTGGAACAGAAGAGTGTCAGTTTGTTGTCACGAGAAAAAAAATCTGGTTCAGAGGATGGAAATAAAGAATTTGGTTTATGAATTCAATATGATAGACATTTTATGTAGATTAAATTACGAAAACCTATTCAATGCAATGACTTCACTAATTCTCTATGATTCTTTTCATTTTCATATCTTATTACCAAAAACAACATTAGCATCAATAGGGGAAGGCAATTGCAGCTAGGGCATACAATGTTACCGATACACCACAAGACTACAGTGTTACCGATACACCACTAGACTACAGTGTTACCAATACACCACTAGACTACAGTGTTACCGATACACCACTAGACTACAGTGTTACCGATACACCACTAGACTACAGTGTTAACGATACACCACTAGACTACAGTGTTACCGATACACTACTAACTACAGTGTTACCGATTCACCACTAGACTACAGTGTTACCGATACACCACAAGACTACCGTGTTACCGATACACCAATCGACTACAGTGTTACCGATACACCACTAGACTACAGTGTTACCAATACACCACTAGACTACAGTGTTACCGATACACCACAAGACTATAGTGTTATCGATACACCACTAACTACAGTGTTACCGATACACCACAAGACTATAGTGTTACCGATACACCACTAGACTACAGTGTTACCGATACACCACTAGACCACAGTGTTACCGATACACCCCTAACTACAGTGTTACCGATACACCACTAACTACAGTGTTACCGATACACCACTAGACTACAGTGTTACTGATACACCACAACACTACAGTGTTACCGATACACCACAAGACTACAGTGTTACTGATACACCACAAGACTACAGTGTTACCGATACACCACAAGACTACAGCGTTACCGATACACCACTAGACTACAGTGTTACTGATACACCACTAGACTACAGTGTTACCGATACACCACAAGACTACAGTGTTACCGATACACCACTAGACTACAGTGTTACCGATACACCACAAGACTACAGTGTTACCGATACACCACAAGACTACAGTATTACCGATACACCACAAGACTACAGTGTTACCGATACACCACAAGACCACAGTATTACCGATACACCACAAGACTACAGTGTTACCGATACACCACTAACTACAGTGTTACTGATACACCACAAGATTACAGTGTTACCGATACACCACAAGACTACAGTATTACCGATACACCACTAACTACAGTGTTACTGATACACCACAAGATTACAGTGTTACCGATACACCACTAACTACAGTGTTACTGATACACCACTAGACTACAGTGTTACCGATTCACCACTAGACTACAGTGTTATCGATACACCACAAGACTACAGTGTTACCGATACACCACTAACTACAGTGTTACCGATACACCACAAGACTACAGTGTTATCGATACACCACTAACTACAGTGTTACCGATACACCACAAGACTACAGTGTTACTGATACACCACAAGACTACAGTGTTACCGATACACCACTAGACTACAGTGTTACCGATACACCACTAGACCACAGTGTTACCGATACACCACTAACTACAGTGTTACCGATACACCATTAACTACAGTGTTACCGATACACCACTAGACTACAGTGTTACTGATACACCACAAGACCACAGTGTTACCGATACACCACAAGACTACAGTGTTACTGATACACCACTAACTACAGTGTTACCGATACACCACAAGACTACAGTGTTACCGATACACCACAAGACTACAGCGTTACAGATACACCACAAGACTACAGTGTTACTGATACACCACTAGACTACAGTGTTACCGATACACCACAAGACTACAGTGTTACCGATACACCACTAGACTACAGTGTTACCGATACACCACAAGACTACAGTGTTACCGATACACCACACGACTACAATGTTACCGATACACCACAAGACTACAGTATTACCGATACACCACAAGACTACAGTGTTACCGATACACCACAAGACTACAGTATTACCGATACACCACAAGACTTCAGTGTTACCGATACACCACTAACTACAGTGTTACCGATACACCACAAGACTACAGTGTTACCGATACACCACAAGACTACAATGTTACCGATACACCACAAGACTACAGTATTACCGATACACCACAAGACTACAGTGTTACCGATACACCACAAGACTACAGTATTACCGATACACCACAAGACTACAATGTTACCGATACACCACAAGACTACAGTGTTACCGATACACCACAAGACTACAGTATTACCGATACACCACTGGACTACAGTGTTGCCTATACACCACTAGACTACAATGTTACCGATGCACCACTAGACTACAGTGTTACCGATACACCACAAGACTACAATGTTACCGATACACCACTAGACTACAATGTTACCGATACACCACGAGACTACAGTATTACCGATACACCACAAGACTACAGTGTTACCGATACACCACAAGACTACAGTATTACCGATGCACCACTCGACTACAATATATATATATATGTTGCCCATATATTAGAAATCATTAAAGTCAACAATATGTATCTAAAAATGAATCCAATCTACTGATTCCATCCATTGCCGTTTTGTACAATTTCTTACAATGTTTTCAAAATAAACTAGAGCTACATTTAATTTGTGACTTACAGATTGTATACGATACTAATTTGGGTTGGTGATGAGGTTTAAAACTGAGTTCATAGTCACAAGAAACTGAAGATGAATTTGTTTACTTTATAGAAGACACCATATATTGATATATAATTTTTGAAGTGGGAAAGACTAAAACTTTCCATTATTGATTTCTTTTGCTTGCTTGCATACAGTGTTAAGTTGATTGATCATTAATCAATATGTACATTTATGTGACTATGATAGACTATGAGTATAAAAACCATCAATGGAATTCACAAACGACATCTAAATCTCCAATTATAATTTAAATGACAAGTTGTTGTTTATAAATTCTTTGTTATCTAAAATATATGAACTAATTCTTATATAAATGCTGAAAAGATGGTTGTAAGTAGGGTCCAGCAATAAAAACTATACCTGCAATTTATTTATTTACAGATTAACACTCAAAGGAAATATTTCGGGACAGGCAGAAATAAAAAGTGTGTGCTCAGATAGAGCTGTGGGAGTTGTTCAGATTTCCAATCTTTACAACAATGTCTTTCTCACAAGCCACGTGATTGGTAAGTAGGATTCGTGAAGATGGCGATAGCAAGACACAGTCCTGTAGAAGTGAGCAGAGATAAAAAATTTAAATGTTGTATTGACTGTAACTATTTACTGCTGTCTTACATAAAGCTGAAGGCAATCATTTCATGTAGTTGTTCGCAAGATGATTTATATATTTATATATATATATATATATATATATATATATATAATATATATATATATATATATATATATATATATATTATTTCAAGTATAATTATGACCAACTTCTACAATATTGTTTCGAGCATTCGTTCTCATCAGGACTTCCTGACGAGAGCGAATGCTCGAAACAATATTGTAGAATTTGATCATAATCATACTTGAATTATTTTATAAATAGCTCCTTTTACCAAAAAATTGAGCACTATTAATTCATGGTTTTTGTTTTTATTATATATATATATATATATATATATATATATATATATATATATATTATATATATAATATATAATATGTGTGTGTGTGTGTGTGTGTGTGTTGTGTATGTGTATATGTAGCTCCTTTTAACAAAAAGTTGAGCACTATTATTTCATGGTTTTTGTTTTATAATATAATATATATATATATATATATATATATATATATATATATATATATATATATATAATTTGTGTTTGTGTTGTTGTTGTTGTTGTTGTTGTTGTTGTTGTTGTTGTTGTTGTTGTTGTTGTTGTTGTTGTTGTTGTTGTTGTTGACGGTAATGAGCTGGAATCACATAGAATGCTCAACAGTTTCTTGGAGCGAATTAACCATTTATTTTCACCTTATTCTGTTATCTCCTCCGACAACGCTGTTTCATCCTCTTAGAATCCGCAGGGAGGTCCTATAAAAATCCTACAGTTTGGAAGGAATGTTGTTGTATTCTGTTCAGTTAGCGCCAATGTTGTTTCTGGCTGTAGGTTTGTTGCGCATATATGTGCATGTGGGTGTATGCGATTAGGTAATCGTATGTTTCAATGGGTTGTGTAGTGTGTATTGGACAGTAAGAATTCTTCCCGTGTAAACATGCTGAAGATCTCTCTCTCTCTCTCTCTCTCTCTCTCTCTCTCTCTCTCTCTCTCTCTCTCTCTCTCTCTCTCTCTCTGTCTGTCTGTCTCTCTCTCTCTCTCTCTCTCTCTGTCTCTCTTTCTCTCTCTCTCCTTCTCTCTCTCCTTCTCTCTCTCTCTCTCTCTCTCCTTCTCTCTCTCTCTCTCTTTCTGTGTAGTGTGGTGTGTTGGTTTTATTTCTTCTAGGCTTAGGTTGCATTTTTTGTGTTTATTGGGTAGCTTTTTTGTTTTGAGACGATTTTCCATGTGATGGTTGTATTGTGTGTAATACACAAAGACTACAAGAAAAGCACAGAACAAAGATCTGAAAGAATACAAGAAGAAGATAAACATATAGCAGGGAGACTGGATATTAGTGACAGAATTGACACCCCTGCCAAGCAGGAAACATTCATTTAACTCAAGGACCATAAACCAAGTTCCAAGTTAAAGCATAAAGATACCATTTCCTATGCTTGAAAGTATTTAACGATTAACGATAAGCTAGAGTCCTATCTTCTGTACTGTATGTATTTTTTATTCCATTGACTCTATTGTCCTTCTAGTGGATTCAGAATAGAGTGCAAAGTGCATTGGAGATTATAAATTCGTCCAAAAGAACTTCATGAATATTAATGTTTATACTGAGTTCATTGTCTCATGTAATACAAAAGCATTTTATTTTTTCCCCTGACAGGTCATATACTTGGAGCTAAATATGACGGTTCAAAAGGCACACAGAAATGTATACCTGCTACAAACTTTGTTATGAGACCTAAATATGACAAGAAACTGACTCACTTCTCATATACATTTTCATCGTGCTCCGCCAATAAAATAGTAAATCAAATGGATAAACTTAACAAAGCTGGGACAAATTGCATGGTCATCTTGAAAGGTAATAAGAGAATAGTTTGAATATTAAGAATTTGTCGTAACTCTAAAAACCTTTACAAACCAATCTTTCAAAAACAATCTTATGTGGGGACAAACTAGACATGACAAATGCTACAAAAATATCAATGTTTTAAATGTAGAATTCTAAAAATACAAAAAGCATGAGATCTTGGAAAAGGCTGTTTCCTTTATTACATTTGGATCAAAAGTATTTATATAGACTCATGTCACTGTTGTGCTGTTCGATTTTATTTATAGATTGAAGAATGCCGTGGCTTACACTTTTTTTCGTTTTTTCAAATTACACATTTCTTCCTCCCAAAATAACCATTTCTGATAAGCTGGCATCTCTGGGTGACCCAGAGACTGATTATAAACTTAAAGTCCTGGATTCAATATATATTATGTGAATTATAATATGAATTACTATGTGATTTACTATGTGAATTACTATTTGATTTACTGTGCGATTTACTATGTGAATTACTATTTGATTTACTATGTGATTTACTATGTGATTACTATGTGAATTACTATTTGATTTACTATTTGATTTACTATGTGATTTACTATGTGAATTACTATTTGATTTACTATGTGATTTACTATGTGATTACTATGTGAATTACTATGTGATCGACTATGTGATTTACTATGTGATTCACTATATAATTACTATGTGATTTACTATGTGAATTACTATTTGATTTACTATGTGATTTACTATGTGATTACTATGTGAATTACTATGTGAATCACTTAGCCCATCAGTTAGGAATGACTGTCTGAAACTAGTCCAGTTTCAAATGTGATAAACATAACACGTGCCACGTTTAATTCAATTCTGGAAATCTGGTTGGTCCTGACATATGACCGTGTTGAGTCATTGGGTCACATTTCATCTTGATCTATCATATCAAACCAACTATTCGTATCCATTTTTATAGTCAAATATCTTTCTATTTGGGTTATACTACTCCTCATCATACTGACCATTCACTATTGCGTAAGACATAATTTTGGTTTTAATAACACTTTATAGATGCTTGTATTTGTTTTACATGGACCAGACTTGAACTTTGACATTCTCCTCTGTCGTAATCAGTCATTGCAATGGCAGGTTAAAACAGAAACAGTTAAGTCAGAGAAGTCCCGATTGATTTTAAGCTGGCTGGTACCTCTTTCACTCTAGTATGAATAGGGATTATGGTCTCGTTGACCCCACAGATCAGTGATTACGTTTTAATTTTTTAAAAATAGGTTTTAGTAGACTTAGTGGCACGTTAGATAGTGAAAGATCAGGTCCATAAGATAGAGAAATATTTCCACTGCTGAAGCGGAGATTCTTCCAAATAAATTTGAGTAGCTTCACAAAACAACATGTTAACACAATATTAAACAAATAGTATAGATAGAATGCGGTTGGCCAAGGAGTTCACAACATTGCCATCCGGAAGTATAACGGACCAACACACAAACTCTGTGTAACCATGAACTTTTATAGTCTGGTTAATACAGTTTAGTGAGAACAACTCACAAACGCGGATGGCAAAAACAATAACAAAGGCCTGAGTGACGTCATCTGCATACTATCTATAATGGTTTTAATACGATAACTGTTAAACTATGAATGAGTCAATTTTCATTCTCTCTTTCAGTGTTTATCAATTTATTATTTTTATTCTTAGCTTTTGAGTAGCTATTGGCCTTGAAGTTAGCCGCACACCCTAGCAGGCAATTCTGCGTGATTCAGGTGCTAAGGTTGGGTTTGTTTCATGCTCCTACTTAAAAATTACTGTTGCGCTTAGGGGCGAAAGTAGATTTGTAAATGTAGTACATTCAAAAGGCATTCATACATGTATATAATATTTAACTTATACTGTTTAATAGGATTTCCAAATGGTTTGGCAGATGTAGGACTTGGTTAAATGATATGTTCTTGAGTACCGGTATCTTTGGATAATCCAGTAATTCTGGGGTTCTTAGGTGTGCGATTATACAAAACTGTGACAAATGTTCTATTTGAGCTGCTGTGTTGGAAAGAATTCAGTCAACAACTTTTACAACACCATCTATCAATTTTTTTCCATGGGTTACAATTATGTTAGTGGAGGTGGGGTGAAACTAAGTAGGCAGAAATTAAGAGAGATACTAAGAAAATAATACACATTATAATTGCAAAAATAAAATTACTGTTGCTAAAAGGGGCAATATTAGATTTGCAAATGTGGTACATTAAAAAGGCATTCATTCATGTATATAATAGAATAAAATATCTAACTTAAACATGAATGTCCACTACCTGTCGACTAACACTAATATTGTGACTATCCACGCAAATTTTTATAAAGTATGAATGGATCACAACACAATCACTCTGGATATTCCCGCTAAATATAATATTGTTAATTCTGGTCACCGGTGTTAGACATAATGAGAGATAAAAAAGAAGAAGAAATGGCTTGAATTTTATTTTAATATATAAAGAAGGTGAGTTTTGGTTTGGACGGGACGAATCAGATCCACAATAATTCAGAAACTCTTTTCGAGCCGACTATTCTGATTCCGGTTGCTATATTTGGTAACATGAGTAAATTTAGGGGGGGGCATAAAGTTTGTGGTAATATAAGATGTATATTACATTGCTTGTAACAGCAAGTGTGATTTGAGCTGCAGGCATTGGTATGTTAGAGTGCGAAGCGACTCTTTGATGCGGTATTTGCAGGTCGCCAGCTTCTAAATATGCAGTAATTTCGAGTATGATAATCTACGATTCCTTCCTTTGTTCTTGCTTAATGTATGGTAACATTAGACTAAATTAACAAATTAAGGAGCAGGAACCGATGTAAAATAAAGATCTCTGATTACCGGTCAGACGTGCTACAATGGTAATGATAGCACATCTGACCAGTAATCAGGTCTGAGGTTCGATCCCCAGTCGAGGTAGACCACAGTAGGATTTTTTTTGATCGTTGTTTTCCTGTGTGCTTCTACCTTGCTTTGTCTGGCACCTTTCACACACACTTGTTCAGAACTTTTACACGATGCTGTGAGAAGAGTGAGAGTGGTTTGTACCAGTAGTCTTCCTGTCATTAGTCTGGATTGAACTGAACATCGGGTGGCACAAATATAAGTCATTTGAAAAGGCTCTTTACTAAAATTTTCTCACCACACTTCCTCTCAAAGTGAGCAGGGAAGTACTTGCTGTGTCTTCTATACCCCTATACCTTTTTTCAAATTGCTTTCCGTCTTTGTCTTGGAGTGAGATTACTTAGATTTGTCCTGCCTCTGACCAGAGACTTTGACTGGTAGGAAAACAGTCGAATGTATGATTATAGTTTTGGAAGATGATATTTTTTTCCTTGTAAATCATCTCTCTGTTATGTACTGTTATTTTTTATTTTTAACATATGATTTGCAAACATTTGAGTGTTTCCTCTTAGTGGATTCTTGTGTTGGTGTCTGTGTGAGACTTTTAGGTGATCTCAAACAAAGTACACTGATAGTGTGCTCTTGGAATCTACTTCTGTTCCCTATTTGTACCATTCCCTTTGAATTACTTTTTCCTCAAGTCCCTGTAATTGTACATCTCGATGTATTAACTATCCAATTTTCTATCTTCTTACTGGCGCTGATATGACCTACATGACTCGCAAGTGGCGTGAAACCCTTAACAAAAAAAAAAAAACAAAAAAAAATCACCACACTTAGTTACAAAATGAGTACCTGGCAGTAACAGAGTTGTCCCTTTCAAAAACTAGTTGTATTAACAGCACACACGTGTCCCTTCCTAATATTGTTTTAAATGCAAGAGTTTAATTGCGGTTTAAAAACGCTCAAGTATTCTTGTCAACTTGCTGCTTTGATCTTCTGTTTTTGCTTTTGTTTGTTGCTTATTCGAGTTGTTCCTTCAGGTTTTGAAAAATGTTTTATCATTATTATTATTATTATTCTTATTCTTATTATTAGTCTTCTTCTTCTTCTTCTTCTTCTTCTTCTTCTTCTTCTTCTTCTTCTTCTTCTTCTTTATTATTATTATTATTATTATTATTATATATTATTATTATTATTATTATTATTATTATTATTATTATTATTATTATATTATTATTATTATTATTATTAGTTATTATTATTATTATTATTATTATTATTATTATTATTATTATTATTATTATTATATTATTATTATTATTATTATTATTACATTATTATTATTACTATTATTATTATTGTTATTATTATTATTATTATTATTATTATTATTATTATTAATTATTATTATTATTATTATTATATTATTATTATTATTATTATTATTATACATACATACATTATTATGCTCACAATAACCACCATCTGGTTACAACGTACCAACACACAACACTCTATGTAACCCTAATCGTTTATTGTCTGATTAATAGTATTTGCTACGTAAACCGGAAGTGGCCGTAGATGACTGGAAATGACATGAAACGATCAGAAAGAAGATTTGTGTATTGATGCCATGCGCTGATGTCAACTGCTCACAACATCTGCCAGTCAGATATAATGAACCAACACACAAAACTGTGTTTAACCTTGAACGTTTATAGCCTGAATGATAGAATTTAGTGAGAACTAATCATTAAAATGTCTGTCCAAAAACATTAACAAAGAGCTGAGCTACGTCAATTTCATTCCTTCTATAATATATTTTTAAAAACTGAACTATAGTGAGAAAAGTTTTGTACCTTTGTAAAAAAAGTGTGGCCCATCCCAACAACAACATTTCTGAAATTACAGAGATTGTATACTTTGCTAACCCTCGCCTGAACTCCAGGGTGATTGGTGACTCATCAGAGTAATTGAAAATCAGCTGTATGGTTATGATTAGGCTAGCAGTAATTTCCTCTTCGATATGAATCCGTTGTTCCTTCATCCATCATTCATAAAAGATCTTTTTAATTAAGTGCAAAAACAATAAATATATTAATATATGAAAGGTGGTGCCCTTATACCCAACTCCTAGTTGTACATGAATTTTTCCCTGGTTAACTCGCGTATCATGGAACACCCAGGTTTTCTTGTTAACTCGCGTATCGTGGAACACCCAGGTTTTCTGGTTAACTCGCGTATCATAGAACAACCAGGTTTTTTTTTGTTTTATCGCGTATCATAGAACAACCAGGTTTTCTGGTTAACTCGCGTATCATGGAACACCCAGGTTTTCTGGTTAACTCGCGTATCATGGAACACCCAGGTTTTCTGGTTAACTCGCGTATCATGGAACACCCAGGTTTTCTGGTTAACTCGCGTATCTTGGAACACCCAGGTTTCTTTGGAGAGTTCTTCCTCCACGGTAATTCCGATTTCAGAGAATTCTCCCTTTTCTTCCAGGATATTGCTTTAAAATGGGCTAGTTTAAAATTGAACATGAAATACATCTTAATTTAACAACAAATAATTGTATTGATCAGACTATAAACGTTCAAGGTTACGCAATTTTGTGCGTTGGTGCGTTGCATCTGGATGACGGATGTGGTAAGCATTTGACCTCGGCGCAAAGCAATAGTACACAAACTTCTTTAAGGTCATTTCCTTTCGTGTACAGTATTACGTAACACCCCAAATGTAGCTCGTCAAGCATGCGGTGACAAGGAACATTTTGAGATTTGGCTATCAACGACATCTCCAGCAGTCTGTGGATTTTAGTCTATTTACTAAGTCTGGTAGAAAACTGACGTTTGAAAAATAATATTTTATTATCCTTATTATTCAATTTTTTAATAGTTTTCAAATCACGAGAAAACTGAAATGCAATTTTGCTTGCTTTGGTTTCCAATAAACCTGGATTCCACTAACTTTTTAAAATTGTCTTGGTGATTCGGGCATTGAGTGCGTGTGTGTTCTTTTAAAAAATATTTGACGTCGATTACCAAAATATTTCAGTGTTATCAAATTTTTAAATTTAGACCTCTTTTATTTCTTATCCCATTTCTCTGATTCGTAGGAGGTGGGAGAAGGGACGGTTATCTCTTCGATTGATGAATTTTAATTTGGGTCACCCATGAGCTAGGGCAGCAATAGTTTCTGATGGTGTCGCACTGCTATGTTATAATAATCTATCCAGGCCGCAAATTCTTTGCCGCCTTCTCGACGACGCGAACCCTCCCGGGAGCTTTGTCACAACTCAGCACTCGACTAGATGCTCTGCGGTTTCGAACTAGGGCAAAACTACTTGCTCACGTTAACACTGCGCACCATGTGTGTGTTGCAATCTGATACCTTCAGGTTAATTGTGAAGACAATGAAATCGTTGTGCCAAGATCATAAACCATTTCTCTGTTCGTTGTTTTAAATCTTATTTTCATTTTTTCTATTTTTTTCTGAATTCATCTTTATCAATTTTACACTCATAGATCCAGGAACAGCGGATGCGATATGTACAAGTACAAACAATGGAAAAAAAGTCCAAATGGCACGAGCGTTTTATCCCACGTACGGAAATAAGCTTTGCACAGAACTAGCATGTGAATCTAGAAGTCCTATGCCAAAACCGAAGGCTCCCAACGGTATGAAATGTGGAGAGGTACGATTATAGAATGGCAAATGGCTGCATTTTCTTCTACTATGTATCATGATGTATATATCTAATTTTGTATAGTAATGATTTATCTTCAGGCCCAGAAATAGTAAACACTTACATTTTAGGCCAGAAGTATTATGTCATTGAATCTCTATCTCCAATAGAACGAGAAAAATGTGTGCAATATGTTTTTGTGCGGCGATGTGGTCTTGTGGTATGACACTCGCTTTCGGATCGAAAGTCCTGGGTTTGAGCCTACCTGGGAGCATAGTTCAGTCCTTGGAAAAGGCTCTTTACCCATTTGTTCTCACCGTACTCAGATGTATAACGACTACCTGGCCGTTAACAGCGTTGTCCCTGTCAAAAAGTAATTTGTAAGATCGCCTAACAGGCGTCATGTCTCGTTCTACATGTCACGGACCCTTTGTAAAGCGCTTTGAGCACGTTTAGTGGATATTGATCTATATAAAAGCTCAGTTTCTTTTTTTTTAAACATTTGGTAACGGTACCTTAATATTCGCTTTTACTTAATATAGTTTGTTTTGAATCCATAATTGTACTGCCACAGTTCAGTTACTCGTTAACTCTAAATCATTATATAATGGCATGGGATGGACTTTGGGGCGCTGCACTGCGGCTGACGCCTGAGTTCTTCCAGTCTTCTCTTGGAATAAGCCCTAAAGACAAATTC
>NC_088365.1:52169933-52187433 GCF_034508935.2 Berghia stephanieae | reverse complement strand
TGAACGTTTAAGGTCACACATTTTGTGTGTTGTAGGTTTCATCTGGAGGGTAGATATTGTTAGCATTTTACCTAGACGCATATCATCAATACGGACTTACTTGTTCTTTTTCCTACATTCATGTTTACCAGCATTGTTCTCGGTGTCCTCTCTCTCTCTATCTCTCTCACACACACACACACACACACTCACACACACACAAACAACAACAACAATAACACGTGGTAGAGAGAGAGAGAGAGAGAGAGAGAGAGAGAGAGAGAGAGAGAGAGAGAGAAGAGAGATGGAGAAAGAGAGAGATAGATAGAGAGAGAGAGAGAGAGAGAGAGAGAGAGAGAGAGAGAGAGAGTAAGGGTGGGATGGGGGATAACTATAGTATTCTAACCAGTAGATGTTTCACATGTCAAAATACGAGATTTAGTGACACTCAGCCTCGGTTGCTCGTTAAGACCGAAACAAAATCGAAGATGGAAATTGACATCACTCAGGTCTTTTTTATTGTTTTTATCCAGTCATTTTCATGAGTAGTTCTAACTAAACGGTATTAATCATGCTATAGACGTTCAAGGTTACACCAAATTGTGTGTGTTGGTACGTATTTCCAGCTGGCGGATGTTGTAAGCTTTTTTGCCGATGGCAAAGTATCAAAATAAAGAAGTTTTGTAGACACCTGAATATGTTTTGGTTTGTTTTCTCCGTTTATTAAGCAGCACAGATGGTTGTGTTCATTTTGGTGTTCCGTGGCTTATTGGTATCTTTAGAATATTTATCTACAATTTAATTGACATGTTTGATCCGTTTCTTTTAATAACAAATAAAACAATCTTGTAAAACTTCATGAAAACTTTTCTCGCTTCAATTTCAGGGCAAACAATGCATTAAAGGAAAATGTGTGCCATCATCAAGGGGGGATGTAACAATCTTAGATTTGTGCCCACTGGGTGATCAGCCTGATTACAACAAATATGGTAAACAATGGAGCTGTAAAACGGCCATCAATAAGCTGGGGTGCACAGATGATAATGTGCGGCGTGACTGTTGCAAGTCTTGTCATGGTAAGTGCAAAGGTTGCTATTCTTGTCATGGTAAGTGTAAAGGTTGCTAGTCATAAGTGTAAAGGTTGCTATTCTTGTCATGGTAAGTGTAAATGTTATTTGTCATGTCATGATAAGTGTCAAAGGTTGCCAGTCTTGTCATGGTAAGTGTAAAGGTTGCTATTCTGTCATGAGAAGTGTAAAGGTTGCTATTCTGTCATGAGAAGTGTAAAGGTTGCTCGGCATATCATGATAAGTGTAAAGGTTGCCAAACCTACGGAACCACTTCAACAAGCAACAACACACAAACCAAACTCATGTAACCCACAGTCCTGACAATGGCTGAAAAGGCCTGAAACATCGATGTAAACTAACTCCAACATCGTGGTAAATATTACAATAATAATTCGCTCAATTGTTACATGTCGAGCACTCACTATTCGTACCATAATTGTATACTACACGATTCAACACACAAGTGTAGAACGTAAAACAAGAAAACGACACATAACTTGGTTCAACCCACCTTTCGACAATAACGTCAGCACAAACATATGACAGCAGTTCCTGAAGTTAATTGATACACACTTTCCAAAAAACCACAAGCTACATAAAATTATCAACAGGAATACCATAAAAATAAGCTACTCGTGTATGCGCAACATAGAACAAATAATTTCAAGCCACAACAAAAAAAAATACTAATAAACCACCGACAAGAGCAAAACCCACCCACCAGAAAATGCAACTGCAGAAATAAAGAACATTGCCCGCTAAACAAATACCAAGCCACAGTCACAGAAAATAAAACAAACAAGCAAGAAAAATATGTAGGACTAACAGAAAATAATTTCAAAACAAGATACAACCTCCACACCTCAACATTTAGAAACACTAACAAAAAAACATCCACAAAACTCAGCGAACATATTTGGAAATTAAAAGACAACAAACTGGACCACAACATTTCATGGAAAATTTTATCTAAAGCAACAGGATACACACCAACATCAAAACAATGAAGCTTATGCCTGGAAGAGAAATATACTATAATCAAACACCCTCATGAAGCCACACTCAACACGAAAAGTGAGATGTACGGAACGTGTCCACATCGGCGGAAATTCTTGTTAATTAACTTTAAACCGGAACCACTTCAAGAAACAACAACAGTCAACAAAACAACTCAGTCCTGACGATGGCAAATTAAGCCTGAAACATTAATGTAGACTGTCTCAAACATTGTGGTAAATATTTTTTAAAAATAATAATTCGCCCCATTACTACATGTCGAGCACTTTTTGTACCATATTTGTATCAAACACGATTCAATACACAGCTCCGCACCGTTGAGCACTCTTAGACACAAAATGGACACTACGCCACAACTTGGACTTACTACTTTCCCATATTCTACAAAGAATATTCCTACCTGCAACAGAAAATCTTACATTAAATCACTAATAGCAAGAACAGAAACATTTGTCAAGAATCTACGATGGAGAACATTCTTTTTCCTGAACCCACATTTAGAACCCACCCACAAGAAAACGTACGGCTTCAACTCTACAAATTCACCCCCCCCCCCCCCCCCCAATACCTGAATTAAAGAAATTAGAAGACGGACTTTCAGATCTCATTCAAAGTGTACAGTTCACAAACAAAAATAACAACTTCCAAAACCAACTGACTAACGATGTGAAGAAAATAAACAAAGAAAAACAACTTCTGATACCAGCCGACAAATCCAACAACTATTATAAAATGACACCTGAGGAATATGATAAAATGACACACAAACAAATCAACAAAGACTATAAGAAAGACAGAACACATAGAACCGAAGAGATCACAAAAGAAGATAAGAATATAGCGAACAGACTTGACCTTAGCGATTGAATCGATATAGCACCAAGAAGAGAAGCGTTCATCACATTAAAAGATCACAAGCCTGACTTCAAAAATAATCCAAAATGTAGACTAATAAATCCATACAAATCTGAAATTGGAAAAATCAGCAAAAAGATATTAGAAAAAATAAATAAAAACGTCAAAGAAGCAACTAAATTCAACCAGTGGAAAAACACCGATGAAGTCATTGAATGGTTTAAAAATATCCAAAACAAAGAAAATTGCACCTTCATCTCTTTCGACATTTGCGATTTTTACCCCTCCATCACTCCAGACTTACTAAACAAAGCATTGGAATTCGCATCAAAATACACCAACATCACAGAAGAGGAAAAACACATCATCAAACACACCAAGCACAGCACACTATACTATGACAACACGCCGTGGACAAAGCGACATAATGATTTCGACGTAACAATGGGTTCGTTCGACGGTGCTGAAACATGCGAACTGGTCGGACTCTACATCCTGTCACAACTGCAACATACACACACATACATCGGCCTCTATAGAGATGACGGACTCGCTATAACCAACAGACGACCAAGAGCGAACGAAAACATCAAAAAAACAAATCTGTAAAATATTCCAAAACAACAAGTTGAAAATCACGATAGAAGCAAACAAAAAAACAGTTGACTTCCTCGACATCACATTCGACATAAAATCCAATTCATTCCAACCGTTCAGAAAACCAAACAACACCATTAGCTACATTAATAAAAACAGCAACCACCCCCGTCCCGTCATTGAAAACATACCAAAAAACATAGCACTGAGGGTGAGCAAACTTTCGGAAAACAGAGAGATATTCAACGTCGCAGCCACCCCCTACAAAGAAGCACTCACAAAAAGCGGATACAACACACCATTCGAATACACAACGCCTCCCTCTCATGTAAACCCCAACACACAAGTGAAGAACGTAAAACAAGAAAACGACACATAACTTGGTTCAACCCACCTTTCGACAAAAACGTCAGCACAAACATAGGACAGCAGTTCCTGAAGTTAAGTGATACACACTTTCCAAAAACCACAAGCTACATAAAATTATCAACAGGAATACCATAAAAATAAGCTACTCGTGTATGCGCAACATAGAACAAATAATTTCAAGCCACAACAAAAAAAAATACTAATAAACCACCGACAAGAGCAAAACCCACCCACCAGAAAATGCAACTGCAGAAATAAAGAACATTGCCCGCTAAACAAACAATGCTTAGAATCAAGTTTAATTTACCAAGCCACAGTCACAGAAAATAAAACAAACAAGCAAGAAAAATATGTAGGACTAACAGAAAATAATTTCAAAACAAGATACAACCTCCACACCTCAACATTTAGAAACACTAACAAAAAAACATCCACAAAACTCAGCGAACATATTTGGAAATTAAAAGACAACAAACTGGACCACAACATTTCATGGAAAATTTTATCTAAAGCAACAGGATACACACCAACATCAAAACAATGAAGCTTATGCCTGGAAGAGAAATATACTATAATCAAACACCCTCATGAAGCCACACTCAACACGAAAAGTGAGATGTACGGAACGTGTCCACATCGGCGGAAATTCTTGTTAATTAACTTTAAACCGGAACCACTTCAAGAAACAACAACATCAACAAAACAACTCAGTCCTGACGATGGCAAATTAAGCCTGAAACATTAATGTAGACTGTCTCAAACATTGTGGTAAATATTTTTAAAAATAATAATTCGCCCCATTACTACATGTCGAGCACTTTTTGTACCATATTTGTATCAAACACGATTCAATACACAGCTCCGCACCGTTGAGCACTCTTAGCACAAAATGGACACTACGCCACAACTTGGACTTACTACTTTCCCATATTCTACAAAGAATATTCCTACCTGCAACAGAAAATCTTACATTAAATCACTAATAGCAAGAACAGAAACATTTGTCAAGAATCTACGATGGAGAACATTCTTTTTCCTGCACCCACATTTAGAACCCACCCACAAGAAAACGTAACGGCTTCAACTCTACAAATTCACCCCCCCCCCCCCCCCCCCCCCCAATACCTGAATTAAAGAAATTAGAAGACGGACTTTCAGATCTCATTCAAAGTGTACAGTTCACAAACAAAAATAACAACTTCCAAAACCAACTGACTAACGATGTGAAGAAAATAAACAAAGAAAAACAACTTCTGATACCAGCCGACAAATCCAACAACTATTATAAAATGACACCTGAGGAATATGATAAAATGACACACAAACAAATCAACAAAGACTATAAGAAAGACAGAACACATAGAACCGAAGAGATCACAAAAGAAGATAAGAATATAGCGAACAGACTTGACCTTAGCGATTGAATCGATATAGCACCAAGAAGAGAAGCGTTCATCACATTAAAAGATCACAAGCCTGACTTCAAAAATAATCCAAAATGTAGACTAATAAATCCATACAAATCTGAAATTGGAAAAATCAGCAAAAAGATATTAGAAAAAATAAATAAAAACGTCAAAGAAGCAACTAAATTCAACCAGTGGAAAAACACCGATGAAGTCATTGAATGGTTTAAAAATATCCAAAACAAAGAAAATTGCACCTTCATCTCTTTCGACATTTGCGATTTTTACCCCTTCATCACTCCAGACTTACTAAACAAAGCATTGGAATTCGCATCAAAATACACCAACATCACAGAAGAGGAAAAACACATCATCAAACACACCAAGCACAGCACACTATACTATGACAACACGCCGTGGACAAAGCGACATAATGATTTCGACGTAACAATGGGTTCGTTCGACGGTGCTGAAACATGCGAACTGGTCGGACTCTACATCCTGTCACAACTGCAACATACACACACATACATCGGCCTCTATAGAGATGACGGACTCGCTATAACCAACAGACGACCAAGAGCGAACGAAAACATCAAAAAAACAAATCTGTAAAATATTCCAAAACAACAAGTTGAAAATCACGATAGAAGCAAACAAAAAAACAGTTGACTTCCTCGACATGACATTCGACATAAAATCCAATTCATTCCAACCGTTCAGAAAACCAAACAACACCATTAGCTACATTAATAAAAACAGCAACCACCCCCGTCCCGTCATTGAAAACATACCAAAAAACATAGCACTGAGGGTGAGCAAACTTTCGGAAAACAGAGAGATATTCAACGTCGCAGCCACCCCCTACAAAGAAGCACTCACAAAAAGCGGATACAACACACCATTCAAATACACAGACGCCTCCCTCTCATGTAAACCCCAACACACAAGTGAAGAACGTAAAACAAGAAAACGACACATAACTTGGTTCAACCCACCTTTCGACAAAAACGTCAGCACAAACATAGGACAGCAGTTCCTGAAGTTAATTGATACACACTTTCCAAAAAACCACAAGCTACATAAAATTATCAACAGGAATACCATAAAAATAAGCTACTCGTGTATGCGCAACATAGAACAAATAATTTCAAGCCACAACAAAAAAAAATACTAATAAACCACCGACAAGAGCAAAACCCACCCACCAGAAAATGCAACTGCAGAAATAAAGAACATTGCCCGCTAAACAAACAATGCTTAGAATCAAGTTTAATTTACCAAGCCACAGTCACAGAAAATAAAACAAACAAGCAAGAAAAATATGTAGGACTAACAGAAAATAATTTCAAAACAAGATACAACCTCCACACCTCAACATTTAGAAACACTAACAAAAAAACATCCACAAAACTCAGCGAACATATTTGGAAATTAAAAGACAACAAACTGGACCACAACATTTCATGGAAAATTTTATCTAAAGCAACAGGATACACACCAACATCAAAACAATGAAGCTTATGCCTGGAAGAGAAATATACTATAATCAAACACCCTCATGAAGCCACACTCAACACGAAAAGTGAGATGTACGGAACGTGTCCACATCGGCGGAAATTCTTGTTAATTAACTTTAAACCGGAACCACTTCAAGAAACAACAACAGTCAACAAAACAACTCAGTCCTGACGATGGCAAATTAAGCTTGAAACATTAATGTAGACTGTCTCAAACATTGTAAATATTTTTTAAAAATAATATATATTTATATTTATATATATATATATATAATATATATATATATATATATATATATATATATATGTAATAGAATGCCATTTTATTACTATTACTACTACGCCTTACTACTATAGGCTAGCATTTGTGTGTGTGTGTGTGTGCGTGTGGTATATGTGTGTCTAACGCGGCAAGCAGTGATGCATGGGGGTAGTGTGTGTGAGCGTATGTGTGTATTCCGACAGGTATCTCTGATAACTAAGCAGAGTAGTATTATTATTATTGTCTTCCTTGTACTCGGTGTCGGTTGATACGTCTTTTTATTGATATATTTATTTCTCCTGTTCCAGTTAACTTTAAAAGACAAATTTACTCTCCTTAGATCGGGGATATCCATGCCTTCAAAATGTATATTTTATTTCTCTATACAATATTGATGTAATTCCAATATCTTCATTTTTATTTACAAACAAGCAACTCGCACACTGTTTATTCATGTGTTACACAATAACCAAATTGCTGTTGTACCCACCAATTTGTAAGAATATTATTATGATACCACATTTTCACCTGTAACAGTTCATTTATTTGTATATGTTGCATTTTGTGATTTATTGCCATTTTATTTTAGCATGTCGAACACCCTCGCGGGAATTCCCAATTTTCCTAAACATGCCCATCTATGATATTGTTGTGACGTAGGTGCTTTCCCTGGGGTCCGCGTCGATATTATTATATCATGCATTTTTCATATTTTGATGTTTTTTTTGCTTTATTCAATAAACCTCAAACATTGATTATTCTGCCATTGATTCTTTTCATTCATAATTCATTCATTCATTGATTATTCTGCCATTGATTCTTTTCATTCATTCATTGATTCTACCTAACTGAATATCAAAAAATGTCTGGACGTGTGTTATTGTGTTATAGTGTTTCTAGGATTTAATTTAGACCTTTTTAGTTTTAGTTCTTTCCTTTTTTTTGTTTTATTGTTTAGGTTTGTTTGTTTGCTTCTTTTTTTTTTTTTTCCTTACCCTTTTATCTTCTTAGCCGTTAGGGAACTTCGTTAGTGAAGTTAGTTAGAGTGTGCTTATCTGTGCCTAAAATTTAAAACAACTGGATGGTGTAAGTATACGGAAGACCTCCCAAGAAACACCAGTGTTTATTCCCCATATCCCCTCCCTACACCCGTAACCCCTTTGTAATGGAGCACCTTATTTCCTCTTAACTTCCTTCGACCCCAACCTAACCCCCCCCCCCCCCCCCCCCTACCCCCTTTTTTTTTTTTTTTTTTTTTTTTTTTTTTTTTTTTTTTTTTTTTTGCAAACATTTGTCCACTTGCACTACCCCTTACTAAGCAAGTGAGTCCATACCTAACAACCCTCTAGCCAGCCCCCCCCCCCCCCCCCCCCCCCCACTTTTTTTTTTTTTTTTTTTTTTTTTTTTTAATATAAATATTACCACAAGAGGGGGAAATCCCCCTACGATTTTGCATTTACACCTTCTTCTCTCCCCTTCTCTTTCTCTTTCCGGGCCTCCATGGCGGTTCACCCCAACGTAGTTGTGGTGAAATTATCCGCAGAGGACCTTAAGTTCAATGGGCCTCATCCCCAAATACGGTTGAGGTCTTCCTAAAAGGACCCGAAAACAAATCAGGCCAATCATCTTAAGATCAAGCTGGCCCTCAATAACATGGGGGTCAGTTTAGACGATATTGCGGGAGTCTAACCGGTTCATGACGCCCGCAAATATTACTCACCTTCAAGAAGGAAGGAACAGAGGTGAAAAACTACACGGCGTAGTGCACCCCCACCCAACCCTAAAAATAAACCTCCACATCAGGGATGTTAACAAATCCCTGTGTCGGGGGTATTGAAAATGGGTGCTCCCTCCGTCAAGGAAGGCGGCCTCACCAGGCCCTCGCCCCTTCGCCAAGCCGGCACCATCGTTGTCGGCAAACCCAGACGGACGAGCTGGACTCGTATACGTTCCGTCTGGAGAAGATAGAATGGGTAAAATACCCCACTATCTAAAATTTGAGGTAGGTGGCGCCTTCCACCACGTAAAAGTGCACATTCCTGGGCGTGTGCCGGCATGCTCCACATGCTACAATGTGGGGCACCCTTTCTACTTGTGCCCTACTAGAGCACGGTATGCACCAGGAGTGAATTCAGCACGAAGTCCCACTATCCCTCCTCCTTTTCCATCTTCACCTACTGGTTCTGTCACGCCTTCCAGCAACCCCCTGCCGGACGCACCAACCCAATCCCAAGAACCTTGGAACCAGGTAGTAAAAAAGGGAAAGAAACACACACACAACACTCCAACACACAAAAAAGCAACAACACACCAAATACACCACTACTCACAAGCTACACCACTAAACCACAGACACCAAACACAAAACCTCAAGACAACACCCCAAAAGATACCAACACAACAAAAACTGCACCAATGAAGCAACTAGAACAGGAACCACACAACTCCTCACACACACCAAAACGAACGTCATCCATGACAAACCTACACCAACACACCACACCAACACCAGTAATAATCCCTTTAGAAAGGGCAACATCACCCACACCCCCATCCACACCCCCCAACCCCAATAACAAACCCAAAAACTCTCCCCCAAAAAATACAACCACACCATCGCCCTTCAAAGCACACACTTCACTAACACGATCACCACCTGGGGCATGCCCAAGAGCACGAAAAAATCACAGAACACACTACCCAATACCTACACAAACACATGCATACACACCTCACCAAAGAAGCTCTTCCCTCAAGAGGAAGACTCCACCCATCCAAAACATCGAGAGGGAAAGATCACTACCCAGACCACCACGACACATAGAGACACACACCCCAATACTTAAACAAAACAATACACACACTAAACCCAGACATGCAGCCTACAGTCCACACATATATACCTACATACAAACGCAACTCTAGATACAACAAACACACCACCTCTAGAGAACAAGCAAAATCAAACACTAAAAACAAACCATACAAAAAAAAAAACACCCTACAAAGAGGATGACCCCCCACCATTGACAATCATATCACTCAACATCAGAGGCATGAGACAGAAAATACAAGACATTAAAAATCTAATAAGGAAACAAAGACCAGACTTCTTACTGTTACAAGAAACGAACATACACGACAAATTCACACAAGAACGAACACTTCTCGAACTCAAACCAGAAGTTAAAAATATATTTTGGACAATCGACAGGAAAAAAAGAAACTGTAGAGGAGTAGCCATAATAAAAATCTCCGACAATTGGACTGTTACCCAACACGACCATGACAACACAGGACGAATAGGGAAAATAGACGTGACTCAAGACGGCTACAAATTCCAAATTTACAACATCTACGGACCTGCCTCAAGAACGGACGAAAAAAAGACAACTTTCTTAGACTTAGAGAAAAGAATGGAAATAAACCCATCAACACCCATCATCCTAGCAGGGGATTTCAATAATACACTACACCCCCGCGACACAACTCACCATAGAACACAAGAAACAGTCATAGACAAACAAATACTACAACGAATTTTAGAAAAACACAATCTAACAGATACATACAGAGAAACATTCCCACTCGGGAAAGAAACCACCTTTAAATCATTCGCAAACACAGGATCCAGACTCGACAAAATATACATATCCAAAACAACCCCAATAACAGAAATTAAACACCTAGAGAACACACTAGACTACACAGACCACAAAGCTGTCTACGCCCAGTACGGCACCCAAATTACAAGACCCAAACAAAAAAGTGCCTACTGGAAATTCAACAACAGTCTCCTGCAGGACCATTATTACATACAATACATGACCGACATCATATTAGACTATACGGACAACATACCAAATGACAACATCCGAGAATGGTGGGACACCCTCAAACAGACCATACAAACGCTAACACAAATGATAGGGAGAAAAGTACAAGACAAAACCAACAGAAAGGAAACAAAGTACAAAACAATCATCAACATAGACAGGGCGCGTGACAACAAAACAGAAATACAAACACAACCACATGTTACTAAAGCAATAGAAAAACTGAAAGAAATTGAACAAAGAAAATTCAGAGGCCACAAAGTAAGAAGCACATACAAAACACGCAACGACTACACTGATTTAAACGACACAATAGCACGAATAGAAAACGAACTACACAATAGACGACATATAGACAAAATCAGAACAACAGATGGGCAAATAACAAAAAACGAGACAGAAATCCTTGAGACCTTCTACAATTTTTACAAACAACTATACACAAGTGGCGAAATATCAACAGATATACAAGACCACTACACCGATTATACAAAGAAGTTGACAGACGAACAGAAAGAACAATTAGATACAGAGATTACAATAGAAGACCTACAACACAGCATAGAGAACATGAACACAAACAAATCCCCAGGCCCCGATGGACTAACAGTAGAATTCTACAAAAGTTTCTTCCCTCTCCTTAAAAAACCCCTCCTAGAACTGACTAAAGAAATACACAAAGAAGGACAATTAACGAACAGCCAAAAGATATCATACATAACCCTCATACCCAAAGAAAGCAACACAACAGACGTCAAACAATACAGACCCATATCCCTCCTAAACACCGACTACAAATTATAGCGAAAACTTTAAGCAACAAAATCAAAATTCACCTACCCCAACTGATAGACAAAGAACAAACATGTAGCATAAAAAACAGAACAATAGAACAACACACAAACTTCATCAGAGACCTTATAGGATACGTAAAACAGACACACACACACGCATACATTTTGTCCATCGATCAAGAGAAAGCTTTCGATAGATTAGAACACAGTTTCTTACACAAAATATTAGAACACAACAACATAGGCCCTTATTACAGAAGATGGATAAAAATACTATACAACAACCCCTCCAGCTGTGTAATAGTCAATCAAAAAGTATCTGATCCCTTCAAAATCGGTCGGTCAGTACGACAGGGTTGCCCTCTCTCGGCCCAACTATACATCTTATGTCTCGAAACCGTTTTGGAAAAAATTAGGAGAAACCCGAAAATTAAAGGCACCAGAATTCCCGGAAAAGCCAACAAAAAACTCATCGCGTATGCCGATGATGCAACCCTAATTCCGAGTGATATACCTAGCATACACAAAATTTTAGAAACTTTCAAAAATTTCGGCCTCGCTAGTGGTGCCCAACTAAATATTAAAAAGACCAAAATCATGAATCTCGGTCCCGAACCCTTAGAAACCGAAAAAGCCCAGATACCCGACATGCAATGGGTTAACCAAATTAAAATCCTCGGAATAACGTACTGTCAAAGACACACGACACCGAAACACATCTGGAGTGGAATTGTACACAATATAGACAAGAAACTACATTCATATACATACATCAAAGCCAATATATTCGATAGAACCAGGATAGTGAACACCTACATTATTCCAAAAATCTTATACTACATCAAAATCTTCAAACCTCCGTTCACCACAATAAAGAAATTAGAAAGACGCATAGACACATTTATACTACAAGACGCAAAACCCATTCCACACGAAATACTCACACTTCCCATAGAATCAGGCGGCACAGGACTAAAATGTATTAAAAGAACCTTAGACACAACTAGGATCAAATATATTGACAAAATAATACAAGAATCGACAGGAAATAAATTCGGGTCATACTACTTAGGGACACGACTAACACAATTTAAAAAGATCGACCACACACTCCCCCATTTCGGAGGTAAGACACTCCCTCCTTTTTACAAAAAATGCGTAGGACTAGTAAACAAATACCCAGACACAATAAATAAACAATTAGACAGTAAACAGATATACAGAACAATAAACACACCAAACAGACGCAGAGAACAAGACCTAATGCACGCATCAGGACTAACATTAGATAACATGAGAGTGGCCTCAGAAAACTTACATAAACATGATACTTCTAGATACAGTAAGCATATAACATACAGACTGATGTTCAACGCCTTACCAACAAACAACACGCCCAGATGCGCCTTATGCCGAGCGCTTTGTCCAACACAAAATGTACACATTTTCACAAACTGCATTAAAACAAAAACACTGATTAGAGCCACAATAAACACAATACAAAAAACAATACGACAACCCATACATACAGAAATAGCATTTAGACATAATATCATCCCCAAAACTGACAATGCAACACATGAAATAAACATACACATCCTAGCAGCAGCAAGACAAGCGATTTGGACTGCATGGATGGGTCAAGTACACAGACAAAACACCACTAATACCGACATGTCATTAATATTTCTTAACATAATACAAAAGAAATACAAAAACGATTTAGATAAAGAGAGAGAAACAAGATGGAACAAATATACCGACCTAATAGCACAATTCAGATAGATGACCTTCCACCGAGACATTTCAACTCTCTGCACCACACCCACAACCTGACCCTACCCCTCCCCTCCGCCCCCCCCCCCCCCCCTAGCTAGCTTTACAAACTTTATTTATACATATATTATTTACACCTCTATTATCGATCATTTACCTGACTGATCACTTACTATTATATATTCCTACCCCTATTAGTTATTCCTCTTCCCTTACTTTGCTGTAGTATCATCCTTTTCTATATTAACTTCCACTTCCGCCCCCTCTACCACACTGATATAGCCATAACTTTTCCACCAACTTCACTGCCAAACAACCTAGTTACAAAAAACGAGGTGCGTCCATGTCTATTCTTACCCCCCCCCCCCCCCCCCCCCCTTTCTCTCTCAGCATTGATAACGATACACAACCCGATGAATCGATCATCCTTCTCCTAACTCTTCGGCCTCCGGAATAATATAATCAGAACCATTCTGTATATAACTAATTCTACCCTTTCCTTTGTTTCTCCCCCCCCCCCCCTCCCCCACACAGTACATCCAATCCTACCCCATATTTAGATAGATAATACAGACAGCCCCCTTCCCATCACCCTGATACAAACGGAGACGGAAAAGAATACCAACATAAACGACAGAAGATCTCGCCAAGGAAAAATGCAGAGTACCACCTTTTTTGTATTTTTATTTATCTGATTGCAAAACTATAGCTAGAGTAGAGAACACAGACCCTATTTCGGCTCTAAAAGATCATGTGGCAGATAAAACCATCTAATAATTAATGATACTAATACTAACATACAAAACAACATCCCCCCCCCCCCCCCCACCTAAAAAATTCCCACCTATACTAAACTCAACAAAATAACAATAACAAACCTCCAAGGAAAGGACGTGACACAAGTGTTTAGTAAGATATAATCCCCTTTTTTTTTTTTTTTTTTTTTTTTTTTTTTTTTTTTTTTTTTTTTTTTTCCGATGCGGCCCCGGCGAACTCGGCGCAACGGCACACGGCAGGACGGCGCGGGGCAATGTGTGTGCCGCGCAGCATGCCGGAGGGTCTAGTCCCGCCCAACCCGCCTGAAGCGCGGCTGAAACGGTTGCGCTGCGGCGTCTAGACTGCCGTGGACCACATGTATGCAGATGAGATCAGTCGGGGCCGACTCGGAAGGAAGAATATTTACAATATAATATTAAAACGTACACCTTGTACACACACAGTCACAACTGCCCCCCCCCCCCCCCCCCCCCCCCCACGATTCTAACCTATCGAAAAATTAACTATATTCATAGAATAATAAAATAACCAATGCTGCATAGGGAAAGACCACGTGCACAGTAGTTGAAGCAGCGAATGACGCTCGGCTAGAGAGCGGGAAAGTGGGTGGCCACCCTTGGACTCCTAAGGGAGCAAGGGAATAGGCACTGGCGGTCGGTCTATTGAGCGAAGTTGTTTTGTGCCGCCCTATATTTTTCAAATTTAGCAGATACTGCTTTGCGTCTCCATTTTTGCATATGCTGCTTTTCGTTAACACTCGCTTATCTCTCCTTACTAGCCATGATAGTACCTGTTCCTACCGTACGAAGGTTGTGCGTTATCACAGACGGCTCTCTTTTTCTTGTTGCCCCATGCGAGGCGAGATGACGTGCGACAATCAGCTGAGGGTGGGTATGAGCTACCATGAGCCAAAAAGTCAACAGGCCGCCCAAGTATTTTATATAAAAGACTTGTTTTCTTCTGTTTTAAAACCAAGGTTATCCGCCTCCCACCACAAACAACGGATATTCTTTACTGCTAAAATAACTAGGTCAGACCGGCAAATTTAATTTTGCACACCTTGAGGTCTGACTTGGGAGATATCAAAACTATATCAGTTTTATCATTGGAAGAACAGGTTTTTTGTAATCAAACGATATGGATGAAGAAAATGTCAATAAATATATATCTTATGCTACTTGTTTTGCTCAAATGGATTTTAATCATCAATACGAATATTACACAAATAATTCACCGAGTAGAGCCCCATAATGCTATAAATAAAAATCCCAGTCCAGACAGCAGTTCAACTTGTGGTTATGTTATTGTCTTTGGAGTAGATGAGTAGTGCATTGAGGTTGGATTTTCTATTCCTTCTTTTAATGACTGTTATCATAGTTGATATTCGAAGGAAGAAATTTTATATGGCAGTCTAATTGCTAATTGAAAAAAATGATATTGACAAATCTCAATGAACAGACGTGTATTACAATCCATACCGAAACAACTATGAAAGGATCCATAGACTTCAATGATCGGGTGACAGTGATATACAATTTTTTTCTCTAGAGGAAAATCGACAAATGGACCTCTTTTACATAATATGTGCCCATCGTAAATGCCAGTTACGTGAGTACATCTCTTTCAAATTCAAACCACACAACCCCCCCCCCCCTTTTTTTTTTTTACACACAATATACACACATTCTAAAAAAATAAAACCCACTAGAACATTGATATTGCGCAATTTCTACTGAGTGAGCTCATGACACTTAAAAAACTTGAAGACATGATGCCTGTTGGGCGAGATAACACAAACACTGTTTCCGGTCAGGTACTCATTTTACACCAGTGTACGGTGAGAGAATGTTTTCGATCCATGCCGCCTTAAATAAACAGCCAGCAACCGCCCCTGGGAATAGGTTACTAACAAATTAATCAAAAGTTTTCCTTTTAAAAGCATAACCACCTTCATCACCAGTTCCATTCCACTCCCATAATTTAGCAATAGCCCAAGAACATCAACCGACCACAACAATTAATAAACCCACAAGACGTTTGACCCGTGTATTCACCATTCCAACAACAGAAGCAATTCAGAAACCCCCCCCCCCCCCCCCCCCCCCATCCAACCTAAAACCTAAACCTAAACGCATTTCCACAATAACCCCATATTACAGAAGTTCGAATATTCTGATCAGCTGATAGGCTGCAGCCTTTTAACTCCCACCAATCAAAACCCTCAGAATCCAACACCCCCCCCCCCCCCCCCCTACTAAACCTCTGTCAGTCCCAGACAATTTATCTAAACAACATTACAAACAGCCCTGAATCATCAATAAACCGATTGGTACAGGATCTCTGTCATCCACCAATCACAACACATTTTATCTACTATCCACATCCAACCATGAACAGCTATTTAATTGTTAAAACAAAATTTATTACAAACCCACCAACCCAATATAACCTCTAACTGACCAACTGCCCAATTAACCCCCCACCCTCCATGAACGCGTTAGGCAACATTAATATTTCAACCATTATTTCATTTATAAAAAAAAAAAAAAATTATTATCATAACGTACGATACAGAAGCAGTTAATGCCAAAGCCTTCCTGCTGCTACTACTACTAAACACATAATAATTAACCTAACAAATACAATTTTTACTAATTAAGAGGGTCATTAGATAGGATGGCCTGGGTCTAAAAAAAAAAAAAAAAAAAACATTGAACGGAGTATCTATTCGTCCTTCAGGTCGTATTCTTAAAAAGTGTCTAGCCGACCTTCAGTGCTTATGCAAATGAGGTAGGCGTGCAATACGTAAAGGGCAAGTGACGGAAAGGCCGTTGTTTATATTTGTCACCGTAATTTTATATGTATTAAATTCAAGGTTATTGCCCTCCCATAAATCGCATTGTTATTACAGTGACCTATATATGTCACTGCTTCCGTGGCTTTTTGTGTGCGCCCATGTTATCTATGTAATTAACTGGAATTACAAAATCGGAGTGTTCAGTCCTTCACGTCTTCACTTTTTTAACGACGGTTGAAACGTAAGCATCGTTATGAGTATGAGTAGAAGAAAAGCATATTATTCTCTCTCTCTCTCTCTCTCTCTCTCTCTCTCTCTCTCTCTCTCTCTCTCTCTCTCTCTCTCTCTCCTCTCTCTCTCTCTCCTTCTCTCTCACTCATATTTTCCCCCTTTTATCTCTAATTTCTTCTCTCCCTCCACCTGTCTCTTCCTTTGTATTTTCCTC
>NC_088365.1:52124933-52164933 GCF_034508935.2 Berghia stephanieae | reverse complement strand
CAAAAGTAAGTTCAATTATGAAACGGAACGGAGGTGTTGCTAATTTCTTCTTTGGAAATCTTTTGCGTTGAAAATATCAAGGCTGGTGTCTTACTTGCCATTGTGTACTAGAGAGCTTGATGTTACAAGCACAAAATAGCTGAATTAGGCACTGTCCTAACAACGCCCACTTCTCGGCAAGAGCCTCGCTAGTCAGAGACTAGAAAACGTTCATGAAATCCCACTTTTTAGTCACCTGTTCCGCCTCCGCTTAAGGCTAGCAAATCATTTACTAGACTAGTAAATAACTAAATCTAGTCTGCTTACATAAAATTGGGCCCTGGTGGTGGTAGTCGATGTTGTGGTGATAGTAGTTAGTAGTGCTAGTGGTGGTGGTAGCAGTGATGATGCTGTTAATTTTGTTGTTTTTGTGATGGTCGTGATTGAAATGATGATCACTGATTGAAATGATGATGATGATGATGGTGGTGGTGGTGGTGGTGGTAGTTACAAAGCTGATGCATTGGTGATGTTGATAGTGATAATAAGAATAATGTGGTGGGGACGATAACGACCATAATTTACTTGTAGTGGTGGTGTCAATGATCAAGAAGCTGAAGTGATAACATTGAAGGCAATGGTGACGCTATAGTGTACGCCTGTGATATTGGTATTTAAAATGATTGTTTTCTGGAGTGGTGGTGGCTGACATGATAGTTATGCTTTTGCTAGTGGTGGCAATAGTTGATATGACCATGGTAATGGTAGGTATAATGCTGTGGTAGTGATGTTGATGGTGGTGCTGATACGTATGATATTGTGCAAATGATGGTGGTATCGATTCTGATGGTAATGAGGCTGTTGTAAAAGTGCTTGTGGTAGTGATTATTGTCTGTGATGGTGATGGTTTTTAAATTGATGTGGATCGACGTGCACTTATTTTCAGGTCTGATAACCCATTTCCTTATTGGCTCATTGTTGTAATGGAAATCTAAAAAAAAAAAAAAAGACGCAAAATAGTGTCCATTATACAACAATGTTAAAGTAGGCCGAAAAGTGGGTTCGGATGTCAGACCTTCGTATTTGTACACGTCGATGGGATGATTTGTTAACCTACAACGCAGCACAAATCCCTTTCGAAATGGTATTCTGCCATCCCACTATAATACAATAAGTCGAATGCTTGGCAGGTCTGTATCACTGCGTACATAGACACAAGTTAGTATTAGTAATATCTATTGAGTTACCACATTGAGTGGTGATAAGCCAAATTACACATCTGGAATACAACATTTGCATACAAAGTTGTTTGAATACAGAATTATTGAGAAAAATCGTGTATTTTTTCTTGTAACCATTGTTTAAAATATATAAAGCTTATTATGTATATATTTCCGTGTTTTTATTTTTCAAATTTTAACTAAAGTTAGAAATATATTTTGGCCAGTAATCTTAGCTTTATCAGACGTTAGAGACGTTTCTAATATTGGTGTTGTTATCTATAGACCCCTACCCAGATCAAAATAACAATCCCAACACCCCTGATAACATGACCCATTGTTCTGAGTTTAAGAACATAGGCAAATTATTGTTCTTAGGCCGAACTGGGCTTTTATGTTCTGTATCATCCTATTTCATCCAGTTTCAACCCATAGACATTTCAAAGCCCAGCCCGTTGACATTCTAACTTCTCGTCAGGGCAAAAGTGGATACCAAATACTTAATAGTATTAGCTAACGAATGAAGTACTGAAAATATTGAGGACTTGGTATTAGTGTCCTTTATTAATCTTTAATATATTTGACATCGTAAATGTAGATTAGATTACATGCAACGTTGTGCTTTCGGCTTTGGAATTAATTTGCGTGTTGTAAAGCCGCTAAATTCCATACCGTCTATACCATTACCTCGTTCACTGCCACTAACTCATTGAATTCTCCGTGAATTAAATCTACAATTCTGTTATACAGCTCGTCTACTCAAGACGGTACAACTTATAACAAAATTTTCTGAAGTTAAAGGACATGTATCGACATTGTTCAAATAAATGAAAAATCTTGGCTAAATTCAAGCCAATATTGATGGCCCTCACTGAATTATCAAGATTATAATATTTAAAAAAAAACTGCTTCTTAAGAGATACGTTGATGTTATTGGGCTGCTTATATTACTATGACTAATATAATATTTTTGACAATTTTAATACTAGTCATTTAAAACAAATAGTTATTGAGTGTTAAACCACTATCATAGATAGAAAACATGTAATAAAGGCAACCCCCCCCCCCCCCCCCGACACACACACACACATACACACAAAAAATATTTATTTTTAAAGAAGAAGAAGAAAAAAAATACCCCCCACCACAAAAAAAAAGAAAGAAAAGAAAAAAAGAAAAGAATACCTGACGAATCTTCCTCTGTGCACAACCAACCCAAACTTTCGAGCAGGCATTTGAATAGGATACTTGCCAAAAGGAGAACACGAAAATAGTTCCTAATAAGGAAACGATCACCATTCTGGAAAAAAATCCCAGAAGAAAACCAAAATAAACAAAAACAACCCCCCCCCCCCCCCAACAGAAAACAAAAAAACACCCCCCCCCCCCCACACACACACACAAAACTAACACATACACGCACACACACACCTACACACATACACTCCACTGATTATTTGACTCACTAACAAAAATTTAAGACGATACGGATATATCATGTAATTACGTAGAATCGAATCTATCTCAGTACAAACAGAAACGGAATAGTGCCCAGCTGTAGTGTGAAGTACGAATAGTGCAAGCAACACTATTTGTCCTTACGGACGGCAATGGCGGTTGATGCTATTCGACCTTAAGGACGAATAGGGCTACCCAACATTGAATACTTCGCCTTCTGATAGTGCTGGGTCGAGTTTGAAACGATCAAATCGAGCGGGTTTTCGATCGAGTCCTCTAAAATCGAGTCGGTTTCGGGCGGGTTTCGAGTCAGTGACGTCATCGAGCAGTGATTCGTTTGAAAAAAAAAAAAACACGAGCAACTCGTTTGCCACAGGAAACTTCACATACCCCTCCCTCTCTTATGTCTGTGGCTGGCTTGACTGCAGTCTGCAGCTCGTTATGATGGGGGCTGCCAGATGGCCAAGTTCAAAATTGGTTACTAAGAAACGCTTTTCTATTATTATTCATTTTAAAAAAAAATCTTTTATTTAAAAAAAATGAAAAGATAAGTTTATCCAACTGTAGTCGATTGTTTTGTTAATCAAAACAAATGAGTTTTTCAAGGGAGTCAGAATGCTTGTGGTGTTTGGCTATTTGGGGTCTATTTGACTACTTGGGCAAGAAGAAATCTGGCTGTCTGGCAGCCTTGATTATGATCGTTCGTCGCATCACACACACATACACACACACACACACACACACACACACACACGCCATCAAACAGTTGTTGATAGTGAAGGGTTGAGACCCCCCCCCCCCCCCCTCCCACCACCATCATCCCGCTGTCACCTTAACATTTCATATTTATGTCGCGCCAAAAGTTGTCGGCCGCCCCCACCTCCCATAATTTGTCACTGGTCGTCATCGCCTCTTGTGTGTGCGGGAAAGGTCGTGCCTTTCATTTCATTATTTGAAAAATAAATGAACAAGGATGGTGTGTTTTATTAGGTAGGTAGATAATAATAATATTTAGCAGGTTCCACACCCAGACACCCACGGATTGCCCGGACACGATGATAACGATGCCGACGACAATGGATGACGATGATGATGATGATGATGATGATTCTCGTGTTTCTGTTTAAAAAATGAAATACTTTAGCAGGTTCCACCCCACCCCCCACACGGATAGACCGGACCCGAAGATGATGATTGTGGTTTTGCTGGCTGTTACGGCTGTGATGAGGATGATGATAATGATGATGATGATGACGATGGCGCAGATGGTGATTATTTGTTCGGTCGCTCAGTGGTACGGTGTCTCTTGTCACAAAATCAAGCCTTGTCAATGGCCGGATGAGTGACAGTGATTGTTAAAAATTGTGATCCAGACGTTAAGTCCGTGTGTCAGGCACTTGACTCAGGTGTGAATGTATTCTTATCTTATAAGCAATGACGGGTATTGTAAAGAGCTTTAATACAAAAAGACTCCAAACAGCGATCGGTACCTACTGTACGAAATGGATGTATGGTCGATATGGCGTGCCGGAGGAATAAATTAAATAAAATATTGTGAAGTTCATTGAGCATGGTAAATCCTTGGAAATGCGCTTTGAACTAATACACCTGCTAGACAACTCCGATTCCAATATAAACGACTGATTAATATTCCCATATATAAACTATAGTTAGCTGAAAATCTTTCTTTGTCGGGACTCCAAAAGTATGGAACGAATTAGACAAAGAAATCAAAGGGTCTTTTAGGAGCACTGATTGATTTTAGATTGATTATTACATTGAAATGTGTTGATATTTATTTTATCCATTATTATTAGGGTGGTGGTGGTGGTGGTGGTGATGATGATGATCCCGCTGATATGATGGTGATGATAAATAAATTAAACATAATTCCCTTTATTCATCCCATAGGGGAGATTCGTCTTTCGGGTCTATTCTAAGGGAAGACTGGAATAACCCAAGCGATAGCCGCAGTGCAGCGCCGCAAATTTAGTTAGGGCAAGGTGACTTGCTCAAGACCACTCAGCGGCGGGTGATCGAACTCGGTACCTTTCGGGTGCCAACCAAAGACCGTACCGCTGCCCCTGATGATGATGATGATGATGATGATGATGATGATGATGATGATGATGATGATGATGATGGGAACTAACAAAGAATACACAGGCATCTAAAATTGAAACATTCCATATTCAAAGCTAATGTTTTACTTTAAAAAATTGAGCTTTACAATATCCACTAAATGTGATCAAAGCGCTTTGTAAAGGGGTCCCCGGTCAACAGCAACATTTAATATGAAGGACGGGACATGCCGCCTGTTAGGCGATATTACAATTTTTCAGACAAAGACAACGCTGTTAACGGCCAGGTACTCATTTTACACCTGAGTACGGTGAGAGAATGTGAGTAAAGAGCCTTGTCCAAAGACTCAACTATGCACCGAGCGCGAGGCTTGAACCCAGGACTTTCCGATCCCAAAGCGGGTGTCATACCACTAGACCATTATAATGCACGAGACCCATGGTCGACTAGAGTACTACCTATAGTTACGTCATGACTAGACCACATAGCCGCACTACTGTAGGAGTGTTCATTGATAGAGGGATGCGTGTGTGTCATAGAAATAGCCTTAGTGTGTGTGTGTGTGTGTGTGTGTGTGTGTGTATGTGTGTGTGTGTGTGTGATAGTCAAACTTTAGTAGGTTTAATGAAGTCTTGTCACACACGCGTGATACACCTATACGAATTTCCCTGCCACTGCCACCCAGACACACTAACATCTGACAAGGAGTGAGGGCTGTGGAAGAACCACAGACTACCGTGTGCAAACATTGGCGATTGGTATCGGATGGCAAACTGTGATCGTTTGAATTTGAAATGATTCGAAACACTCGTTACCCCTCCGCTCGCTCGAATCCTGATCGTCTCAAGCTCGTCTCACGTGTCAAGATCGTCTCAAGCTCACAACCCGCCTGATCGTTTTACGATCGAGTGATCGTTTTACTAACTCGCTCTTCCGGCATTGAGATCGAGCACTGACTCGTGGCTTGGCGCTCGGTCGTCGATCGAGTAAAAGCGATCAAATAACCCAACACTACCTTCTGACGTTCACTCCTTCAATAACCCTTTCTTTACGTGGGTGGTCGAGGAACCGGGGTTGACAAGGGATCTAAACCACTGGACTGTGTGTGCTCATCACATGAAATCGCTGATATTCATTTTCTTTACACTACTACTCCTACAACAGCTGAGAGACATAGCCGCAACCGGTCACATGAAATCATTGTCTCTCGGCTGCCTTTTACTTTACATGAAATCAGCTATCATCATTACTATTTCCTACTCTATCTCTATTTGAGCACCTCCACAGAACGGTTACGGTTCGGAACCCAAGTCGACTCTGCGACTGAGACCATCCACCTCTTTGTACGGTACTTCACCACACTCGTGATACCGTTACATATATATATATATATATATATATATATATATATATATATATATATATATATATATATATATATATTTCAAGTATAATTTTGTTAAACTTTTACAATATTGTTTCGAGCATTCGCTCTCTTCAGGAAGGGAAAATGAAATTAATTGATTGTTGTGTTTATATTTTAATTCAATTGGCTTTGCCGTTTTGGTGGTTCATAATTGTATGGAAGGTGTTTGTTTCTATGTCTTCATTAAGATATGAGTTCGTTTCTTTTTTTGAGTGTTGTCATGTTTGATTTTGTGATGTTGCAGAAAGTATCTTCCAAGCATTGGTTACAAAATGTAGATGAGGGGGAGTATAACTGTACTCTAGAGATGGTTTTCCATGGAAAAAAATAAATAAATAAATAAAATTCCCTTTATTTACAACAGTGCAGTGGCGGATGATCGAATTCGGTACCTTTTGGATACAAAGCAAAGACTGTACCTCTGAGCCATGTTTTGGCATATGTTATTTTCTTTGAGGTTCCAAATGTGTTCACTCATTGTATTAGAATGCCGTCTGTGTACGTTTTTGAAGGAAGATGTGTGCAAGTTGTATCTGGTTTTGAATGAAGACTCTATGTATGTTGCTTGTTCTGATTTGTCTGAGGGATTGACTGTTGCTTGATAAATAAAGCTATTGTGTCAGGAAATTGTTTTTTAGTGGGCATGTTTCCTGCACCCTGCAGTTGCATTTTTTCTGTCGGTGATAGTTTTCGTTTGTTGCTGGAGGAATTAATGTTTTGTGTGTTTGGCGTGCAGGTGTATCCTATTTCGATGGTGTCTTTGTTCATGATAGGATGTAGGATGTGACGTTTTGGGAAGCATTTTTTTTAGTAAATTAAAGAGGGTTTTTTTATACCGATAGAGGTTGTAACATTCGTGCTGTAGGATGGGTTGAACCATATTATATTTTGTTTTCTTTTACGATTTGTCGTTGGGATGGTTACGGTCTCTTCTTCATATTTTAGTTTATAGTCATAGCCACTTTTTTGTAGTGCTTCTGTGTATGGTGAAGTTGCTTCGTTAAATATTGCGTTTTTTATGTCTCGAAATATCCACTAAACCTGCTCAAAACGTCTTACAAGGGGTCCCTGGCCAACAGCAACACGAAACATTTTGGACGGGACATGACGCCTGTTAGGCGATATTACAATTTTTTTCGGACATACACAAGGCTGTTAACGACCAGGTACTCATTTTACACCTGAGTACGGTGAGACAATGTGATTAAAGAGCCTTTTCCAAGGACTCAACTATGCGCCGAGCAAGGCTAGAACTAATGACTTTCCGATCCAAAAGCGAGTGCGATATCACAAGACCACATAGCAGCATAAATATGTGGCGGGTGCTTGTATTGTCTATGATGTACGTACTATATATGTATATATATATATATATATATATATATATATATATATATATATATATATATATATATATATATATAATATATATATATATATATATATATATATATATATATATATATATATATATGTGTGTGTGTGTGTGTGTGTGTGTGTGTGTGTGTGTGCGAATATATTTGAAGACAAATATCAATATCTCACAATATCCATAGATATAAGGAATGCGGATCAAGTGTGTCGTCAAAGGGAGGGAGTAAAATCTACAATGGCTCGATCATTCTATAATAAGTACGGAGATAACCTGTGTTCCAAATTGGCTTGTGTGACTTCTGTTGTGGGTAAAACATTCAAGTCGTCTGTTCAAAGGGCCCCTGACGGCATGGCATGTGGGAAGGTAAGGTTCTATCTCTCTGTGGTATATTGATAGCTGTAATAATTGGCAAATTGCATGGAATGTGGGAAGGTAAGGTTCTATCTCTCTGTTGTCAATAGTAGTAGAAGTAGGGTATAGTTAGTATTAGTAGTAGTAGTAGCAGTAGTAGTAGTAGTATATATACATGAATGACATTATTCAATGTTTATTTCAGGATTGACAAAACTTTAGCGTATCAGTAAAAGTTGTACCATGGGTTTTAGTTATTTCTGCATATAATAATTTGATTGATAAAATTATGTACCATTCGTCGCACTGTCTCAGACTACCTGAGATAACAACACCAACCTATGCTTATATTTGAATCATCACTCAAAACAAGATTCTGAATGTTTGAATTGGCCGGTGTACCACGCAAGAATAACTCTACCAAAAAAATACTCTAGAGTTAAATTGGCGTACGCAAGGCACACTCTAGAGATAAACTCGCAGCCGTGAGGCTAAATCTAGAGTCTATCTCGTGGCTGCTAAAAACACTCTAGAGTCTGATTCGCGGCCGCCAGTAGTAGTAGTTGTAGTAGTAGTAGTAGTAGTAGTTGTATTAGTAGTAGTAGTTGTTGTATTAGTAGTAGTAGTAGTAGTAGTAGTAGTAGTAGTAGTAGTAGTAGTAGTAGTAGTAGTAGTAGTCGTCGTCGTCGTCGTAGGAGTAGTAGTAGTAGTAGTACTTGGAATAAAAATAGATGGAAGGAAGATGACGTCATAATACTGAAGCCAACCGTTGGCCGCTTCCGCCATATTGGGAATACTACTAGTGCTGGGTCGAGTTTGAAACGATCAAATCGAGCGGGTTTTCGATCGAGTCCTCTAAAATCGAGTCGGTTTCGGGCGGGTTTCGAGTCAGTGACGTCATCGAGCAGTGATTCGTTTGAAAAAAAAAAACACGAGCAACTCGTTTGCCACAGGAAACTTCACATACCCCTCCCTCTCTTATGTCTGTGGCTGGCTTGACTGCAGCTGGTTATGATGGGGGCTGCCAGATGGCCAAGTTCAAAATTGGTTACTAAGAAACGCTTTTCTATTATTATTCATTAAAAAAAAAAATCTTTTATTTAAAAAAAATGAAAAGATAAGTTTATCCAACTGTAGTCGATTGTTTTGTTAATCAAAACAAATGAGTTTTTCAAGGGAGTCAGAATGCTTGTGGTGTTGGGCTATTTGGGGTCTATTTGACTACTTGGGCAAGAAGAAATCTGGCTGTCTGGCAGCCTTGATTATGATCGTTCGTCGCATCACACACACATACACACACACACACACACACACACACACACACACGCCATCAAACAGTTGTTGATGGTGAAGGGTTGAGACCCCCCCCCCCCCCCTCCCACCACCATCATCCCGCTGTCACCTTAACATTTCATATTTATGTCGCGCCAAAAGTTGTCGGCCGCCCCCACCTCCCATAATTTGTCACTGGTCGTCATCGCCTCTTGTGTGTGCGGGAAAGGTCGTGCCTTTCATTTCATTATTTGAAAAATAAATGAACAAGAATGGTGTGTTTTTATTAGGTAGGTAGATAATAATAATATTTAGCAGGTTCCACACCCAGACACACACGGATTGCCCGGACACGATGATAACGATGCCGACGACAATGGATGACGATGATGATGATGATGATGATGATTATCGTGTTTCTGTTTAAAAAATGAAATACTTTAGCAGGTTCCACCCCCACCCCCCACACGGATAGACCGGACCCGAAGATGATGATTGTGGTTTTGCTGGCTGTTACGGCTGTGATGAGGATGATGATAATGATGATGATGATGATGATGACGATGGCGCAGATGGTGATTATTTGTTCGGTCGCTCAGTGGTACGGTGTCTCTTGTCACAAAATCAAGCCTTGTCAATGGCCGGATGAGTGACAGTGATTGTTGAAAATTGTGATCCAGACGTTAAGTCCGTGTGTCAGGCACTTGACTCAGGTGTGAATGTATTCTTATCTTATAAGCAATGACGGGTATTGTAAAGAGCTTTAATACAAAAAGACTCCAAACAGCGATCGGTACCTACTGTACGAAATGGATGTATGGTCGATATGGCGTGCCGGAGGAATAAATTAAATAAAATATTGTGAAGTTCATTGAGCATGGTAAATCCTTGGAAATGCGCTTTGAACTAATACACCTGCTAGACAACTCCGATTCCAATATAAACGACTGATTAATATTCCCATATATAAACTATAGTTAGCTGAAAATCTTTCTTTGTCGGGACTCCAAAAGTATGGAACGAATTAGACAAAGAAATCAAAGGGTCTTTTAGGAGCACTGATTGATTTTAGATTGATTATTACATTGAAATGTGTTGATATTTATTTTATCCATTATTATTAGGGTGGTGGTGGGGGTGGTGGTGATGATGATGATCCCGCTGATATGATGGTGATGATAAATAAATTAAACATAATTCCCTTTATTCATCCCATAGGGGAGATTCGTCTTTCGGGTCTATTCTAAGGGAAGACTGGAATAACCCAAGCGATAGCCGCAGTGCAGCGCCGCAAATTTAGTTAGGGCAAGGTGACTTGCTCAAGACCACTCAGCGGCGGGTGATCGAACTCGGTACCTTTCGGGTGCCAACCAAAGACCGTACCGCTGCCCCTGATGATGATGATGATGATGATGATGATGATGATGATGATGATGATGATGATGATGATGATGGGAACTAACAAAGAATACACAGGCATCTAAAATTGAAACATTCCATATTCAAAGCTAATGTTTTACTTTAAAAAATTGAGCTTTACAATATCCACTAAATGTGATCAAAGCGCTTTGTAAAGGGGTCCCCGGTCAACAGCAACATTTAATATGTAGGACGGGACATGCCGCCTGTTAGGCGATATTACAATTTTTCAGACAAAGACAACGCTGTTAACGGCCAGGTACTCATTTTACACCTGAGTACGGTGAGAGAATGTGAGTAAAGAGCCTTGTCCAAAGACTCAACTATGCACCGAGCGCGAGGCTCGAACCCAGGACTTTCCGATCCCAAAGCGGGTGTCATACCACTAGACCATTATAATGCACGAGAGCCATGGTCGACTAGAGTACTACCTATAGTTACGTCATGACTAGACCACATAGCCGCACTACTGTAGGAGTGTTCATTGATAGAGGGATGCGTGTGTGTCATAGAAATAGCCTTAGTGTGTGTGTGTGTGTATGTGTGTGTGTGTGTGTGTGTGTGTGTGTGATAGTCAAACTTTAGTAGGTTTAATGAAGTCTTGTCACACACGCGTGATACACCTATACGAATTTCCCTGCCACTGCCACCCAGACACACTAACATCTGACAAGGAGTGAGGGCTGTGGAAGAACCACAGACTACCGTGTGCAAACATTGGCGATTGGTATCGGATGGCAAACTGTGATCGTTTGAATTTGAAATGATTCGAAACACTCGTTACCCCTCCGCTCGCTCGAATCCTGATCGTCTCAAGCTCGTCTCACGTGTCAAGATCGTCTCAAGCTCACAACCCGCTTGATCGTTTTACGATCGAGTGATCGTTTTACTAACTCGCTCTTCCGGCATTGAGATCGAGCACTGACTCGTGGCTTGGCGCTCGGTCGTCGATCGAGTAAAAGCGATCAAATAACCCAACACTAGGGAATACCAAAACATTCCTGCGTTACCGCCGTAGTTACGGTGATTCACTCATCGGTGGGCATCCGAATCAAGATGATCAGTGGATGTTTTTCCTTCCAAGTAAGTATCAACCTTAAATTTGTTTAATAATTATGTTTGCAAATACGTTTTATCAGTTAAATCATGTTTAACGATGAAATAAAACTATTTGATAGCTAAGTTGAGTCGAATTCAGATATCTCTCCCTGTGAATGTGATGTGGCTATGGCATGGCACGTTCACTTTCACTTTGTTTTCAGCCACTTTGATTTTCTTAAAACAAGTATAGATTCTAGTCTAATCGTTTTTTCATTGTTTTAGTTATCGGATGTATATGGTAAAGGCGATGTTTATTATTAGTCTTAGATCGACATTATTTTACTGACGGAAAGCCTTTGACTCTCGATGACCAGAGATTGTTTCGTCACCCTTGGCCTTGGCTTGGCTCTAGCTGAAGCTGGACGGTTAGGATTGGTTGGATTTTACTATCTAACATTAATAGTAATGTTTCATCTTCTCTCTAAAAGATTTCGTTGTACATTTTCATCACACTGACCTATCACTCATTCTTGGAAAATATTTTGTTCTACAGGAATAAAGGACTAGGCTGCCTGTATTCTCACCCCCCCCCCCCCCCCTCCCCCGGCCGATTGGATTACCGAAAAAAAACGTCGCCGGCTTTTTGCGAATTGGATTTGATTGATTTTTTTTTTAATTGTGCAACTTGTGTGACAAGAAACTTAACAAATTACTGCCTTTGTATTAAACATACAACAATTGTGGACTACTATTATGAAGACTAGCATCCGGGGGGTGTACTATTATGAAGACTAGCATCCGGGGGGTGAGAAAAGTCACTTCGAAAGGACTAACCAAAGATGATATGGCTGTACCAATCGCAGTGATAAGGATAGTGTTACAGGAATCACCGTCCATCAGTGAGTACTTTTCTTTTTTTGCTAACTGTTGTGATCATACGTCCAAAGGATTACTTGCTCAGCTACAAGACTACAAGAAGGTCTTGTTGAGATGAAAAGTACTAACTCATTTGCTGACTATGTGTGCATCAAATTTCAAAATGGGGGACTAATCTCTAGGTGAAAACTGCAAAAGTCAGTCATTTATCGACAAATGTAGGTTAGATTTCGGTTCGGTTGAAATCCAACCTAACCGTAAAAGGCTTAAGATTGGTTGGAATCTTCTGTCTAAAAGAATTCGTTGTACATTTTCATCACACTGACCTATCACTCATTCTTGGAAAATATTTTTGAACCATATTAATTATTCATTGTGTTCTACAGGAATAACCAAAGATGCCTGCTTGTTGCGCATTTGGCTGCACCAATCGCTCTGAGAGGGAGAAGGGTACAGGAATCACCTTTCACAAGTGAGTACTTTTCTTTTATTGCTAACATACATTTATGATCATACGTCTAAAGGATTACATTACTTGCTAAGCTACAAGGTCTTGTTGATATGAAAAAGTACCAACTCATTTCCCAACCTTATGTGTGCATTAAATAAAATAGCCTTGTTTTAACCCCTTCACGGCTAGGTTACATTTCAACCGAACGGAAATCTAACCTACTTTTGTCGATGTATGACTGTCTTTTGCAGTTTTGACGTAGAGATTTGTCCCTGTGATTTGCCTCGAGTGCTTGAGGCGAATCACAGGACTCATATCTCAGTGAAAGTTGTAGAGGATCGAATGATATCTTACGTGAAGTCCAGACTAGCTGTGAAAGGGTTAACACTTGGTTGTATCAACAACAGTGCTATTCGAACAAATGGTTTGCTACCACACAGAATAGCACACCCATGTTTCTCACTCAGTCACAGTAAGAATGTTACCAGGTGACCAATAATGTTGTAATGCTATTTTAAGACATTAGTGACAACAATAGTGACAACAATGTGTTGTTGTTTTGTTTTTTTTCAGATTCCCCAAGGATGAAGAGCGGAGAAAGCTGTGGATAAATTCCATAAGAAGGGAAAATTTTATTCCCTCCAAATATACTGTTGTCTGTTCTGTCCACTTTGAGGAGAAATGCATTGACAGAACTTCTGTCAATATTGTTCGATTGAGAGAAGGTGCAGTACCTACTATCTTTTTGTCTTTTCCTTCTTACTATCAAAATTCGGGGACAAAGCTAGAAAACCGCCAGCTCAAAGAGAGCCTCCCCCTTCCATTTCTAATTCAGACAACTGTAATGCTCCATTGCCAAATGATCTTGCTATCCCTTCTACTTCTACGAGTGTTGATACACCAACCAAACAAAATTTTAAAAGAGCTCTAGAAGATAAAAGTCATAAATTAGAATCATGCAGAAAGAAAATTAAAATGCTTCAGCAGTCGAAAAGACGTTTAATTTAAAAAATGCAGACTTAAAAAGTATAGTAATGGAGCTTAGAAACAAAAAGATGATTAATGACTCTAGTGTAGATATTTTAGAAAGATGTGGGGGTGGGGTTGGTGATTTATTGAAACGGAAATTAGCGAAGATGGAAAATATGTCTGTACCTGTAAAGTATTCTCCAGAAATTAAAAGTTTTGCTATGACATTGCATTTTTACTCCCCTAAAGCTTATCGATATGTAAGAAAAGCTTTTGATACTTGTCTTCCTCATCCAAAAACTATTTCTAAGTGGTATAAAACTGTGGATGGGTCACCTGGTTTTACTAAATCAGCTTTTACTTTTCTTTCCAATATTGTACAACTGTCAAAGGTTGCAAAACCTTTTCTATGTAATCTTGTCATGGATGAAATGTCTATTAGGCAACATGTGGAATGGGATGGCAGCAAGTATCATGGCTATGTGGATGTTGGTACAGGAATTGATGATGATAATCTTCCCGTAGCAAAGGAAGCTCTAACTTTTATGATAGTATGCTTAAATAGCAGTTGGAAATTGCCTGTTGGGTATTTTTTTATTAGATGGTTTGAATGGGGTGGAAAGAAAAAATTTATTGAATTCATGTATTAAAAAACTGCATGAAGTAGGTGTTGAGATAGTGTCAATCACACATGACGGTTGTCCATCAAATATGTCTATGTTGAAGTCTCTTGGTGTAATTGTAGATAGTGATAAAATAAAGCCATACTTTTCTCATCCTGTTACTGATTCGCATATTTATGTTTTTCTTGATGCCTGTCATATGTTGAAATTGGTAAGGAATACTTTTGCAGAAAAAAAAGTCTTTTTGTGTAGGTAATGATTTTATCAAATGGGACTATATTGAAATATTACATAAGTTACAAGAAAGAGATGGATTGCACCTGGGTAATAAATTACAAGCAAGTCATGTGCAATGGTTTAAGAAAAAAATGAATGTAAAATTAGCTGCTCAAACTCTTAGTGATTCAGTTTCTTCTTCTCTTGAATTTTGTCTTAAAGAAAATATCCCTGGTTTTGAAGGATGTGAGGCAACTATTAAGTTTTTGAAAATGTTTAATTGTTTGTTTGAATATCCTTAATTCTAGAAATATGAAGGCATTTGGATGGAAATCCCCATTGAGTAAATGTAATTTTGAAGCAACTGAAAAATTTCTCTCAGAAGTTAAAAATTATATTTTGTCCATGACATTATCTGTTAATGGTATGTCTCTTGTTTCCAGTAGAAGAAAGACTGGCTTTCTTGGTTTTCTTGTTTGTATTGATAGTGTTATTTCCATTTACAGACGTTTGGTAATGTCTGAAGATTCATGTATGAAATTTTTATTGACCTACAAGTTTAGTCAAGATCACATTGAACTTTTTTTTGGTAAGGTAAGAAGTATGGGAGGCTGCAATAACAATCCAACAGCTAGACAGTTCTCAAAAGCATACAAGCAACTCCTCACGCACAATGAAATTGAAGAAGTGAAAAGAGGGAACTGTTTGCCTCTGGAATCCGTACCCATTCTAAGTGTTTCCAGCCGAGAGAATTTAAGCCGTGATGTACCTTCTGGGATTCGAATCAATGCATCTTTATCAACAAACCGAGTCTTGTCTGAAGAGGTGTGTGAAAGTAGTGATATCAGTAGCAGTAGTTCATTTGATTTTGATGTAAACTATGATCAGTTGTCCACTTGTTCAAATAAAATTGTCGTCTACATTGCTGGATTTGTTGCATTTAAATTGAAACAAAGAATTCTTTGTGAACATTGTTCAAATGCATTAGTTGAAAATGAGCTATCTGACATACATTCTTTGATTGCTCTTAAGAACAAAGGGGGGTTGCAAATTCCTTCTAAGGGTGTTATTGATGTCTGTTTAATTTCTGAAAAGCATTTCAGAAAATATGTTGCAACTGTAGGTCAAGATCATTTTCATTTCAATCGATATGATTGCCATAAGCTTTTGCAAAGCATCATGAAGTCTTTCGTCAATAAACCCGTTTTTTCTACATTATTTCATTCCCATATGTTTGATCATGAGGGGATTGAGAATCATTTGATTCTTCTACTAAAAGCAATAGCTGAGAAATATATTCAGGTCAGGTATTTCTATGCTGGTAAACTGTACACTGAACAATTGAAAAAGAAGCTAATGTGTAAAAGCCGTCAAGTTCTTAACAAATTTATTTTATTTACAAGGCAGTAACAATGTCATTATTAACTTGTGTGATTTTTTTAAAGAGGCAAATATGTTTGTGTAAAACCCTTTCCTGGCTAGGCTGAATTTCACGTCAAACATTCCATCCGCTACAGCTTTCACCTCGAGCACTCGGAGGGCTCGAGTCGCATCACAGGGGCTAATTTCTGAACTGTAGAGGATTGAATGATGAATGACGTAAAATCCAGTCTCTCCATAACAGACTTCTGTAAGAACTATTAATGATGAGCTAGTAATGAAATTGCTGGGATTTTTGTTTTATTTTGAAATCTTATTGAATTATGATCAAACAATGAACCTTTTTGTGTGACCATGATATTTTGTGTAATAATGTCTTTTTTTTTGTCACTTTACACAAATAAATATAAAATGTAAATAGCATTTTGTGACTTAATTTTTGATGAATTATGGTAATTCATAGCTCTAGTAGCGGGGGTCCCGTTAGTTCAGTTGGTAGAGCATTGGACTTCACGCTAAAGGTCTCGGGTTCGAGTCCCTTTGCAGCCATAATTTTTATCCGGTTCCCCCTGTCCACCCAGCAGCAATTGGGTAGCTTACTCTACTACACTATAGCTGCAGTGGTACGTCCACATTTTAAGTTGTCACCATTAACCCTTTCATGGCTAGGTTTGAGTTGAACCGAACCAAAACCAAACGTACTTTTGTCTATACATGACTGACTTATGCAGTTTCACCTAGAGATAGTCCATGTGATGCGACTCGAGCGCGCTTTAGACCAATCTGTGATGAAAACTGTACAGGTTCGACTCATATTTGACGTGAAATCTAATCTAGCTGTGAAAGGATTAAGAATTGTGGTCGTGTAGTGGTGGCCTGATTTTTAATGTGATTCCTACCCGAAACTTTGTGCTGTAAGAGTCAGCTTAAAGTGGTGGGTGGTTGGGAGGGCCTCCTGCATTCTAACAGGAAATGTATGCTTTCTTCTACTTTTACCCCCTTATCTTTTGTAACGTCTGCTTTCAGCCCTTGTCCTTGACCGAAATAGCTCGGTTGTGGTTGGGTTCATGTGGGGTTTTCTGCTTTTGACGAGCATGACGCGGCCGGGAACCGAACCCCAGACCTCCTGGTTACGAAGTCAACGTTCTAACCAACTGAGCCACTGTGACCAGTAAGATTGGTAGCGGATGACCGAATGGTCTACTTGCTGTTCTCTCTTCTTGGCCAAGCGAAATATGCCGTCTCGTGACACGCAGGTTCGATTCCGACCGGATCCACTTTTTATTTTTTGATATCTTTAATTCGAGCTTGCACTTCCATTACTTTCTGTGCGGTTGCTTGATATTTTACAAGTGTTTACTCATACTCCTCCCTTTTTCCTTATTCATGTCATAACCAACAAGCAAAGGAAATCGAACCGTGCGTAGTGATAGTGCTTTGGCTTCAGAATTGAACGAAGAAATTAATTTAATTAATATTGCCTTTGCAAGGTATTTTACAACATCACAATGACTAAATTCCCTTAGTAAGTGAGTATTTTAATCGGCAACACAAGATGATTTCCATCACTCAAGTCTATAGTTTCTATGATAAACAATCGTTTCCTGGGCTTCTCAATATGGCGGCTAAGCTCCGCCCACTGGCATCAACTTTGCGACCTCGCGAACGAAGCCGCTTACCTTCCATGTATTATTATTCCAAGTAGTAGTAGTAGTAGTAGTAGTAGTAGTAGTAATAGTAGTAGTAGTAGTAGTAGTAGTAGTAGTAGTAGTATCCCACATTAATTTGTTTATTGATGTGCTGACAAAGGGTTTGTACCCGAAATGTCCATTGTCTGTATTGTTCCCAACCGATCCAGAAGCACTGTCAACTTCATTTATCGGGACTTTTTGAAATAAGCAGATCTTTATAGAGTTCTACCTTGGTCTGTGAGATTTCCCTGAAGTTCCCCTCTCAAACAACTTATGGGACATCATTGGTCTCGAGAAAGGATCACCTAGAAACTTTCAACACGTATGCAGGCAGTGACAAAAATGTGGAACTCAAGAACAAATCTAAACATTATATTCAATTAAGTCATAAATGCCACACGTGGACACACTCCATATCAAATACTGAAAATTCTGCGATGGGTTTTATGTACAGTTTTATTTTGATTTTTTTCACATGTTGATATGATCAATTTCTATGATATTTGATACAAACAGAATAGGAATATGACTTATCTTACGTGAGATACATTGATTTCAAAGTGGTGCGTCTATTTTTAAGTTCAGTATATTGATCGAGGCAAATTTCAGACAGCGCTCAATCAGGGCAATCACAAAAATTACAAAAATTGGACGTCTGTTATTTTTCTACTATAATTTCATATATATTTATATGGGTGTGGGTGTGTGTGTGTGTTAAACAATCTATTCATATTAAATACAATATTATATATATATATATATATATATATATATATATATATATATATATATATTATTATTATTATATAACTTTATATATACGTATTCTAACAAAAGTTTTGCAAATCAATTCAACAGGTTAAAGCATGCAAAAGTGGGAAATGTATTGTAACGCCTTTTGGAGGAGATTGCTCCATGTTGGATTATTGTCCATTTGATGATCAGCCCTGGCTTGGAGGATCCTGGAATACGACTTGTATTAAATACATTAATCTTCATGGCAAAGACAACGCCTGCAGTAACGATGAATTTAAGAAATTATGTTGTCTTTCGTGTAAATCCTAAGTGGATTTGTGACTAATTATTTCCAAACAGTGTTATTTTGGGGTGTACTTAGTGATTAGAAATTTACTATAACCTTTATGTATCTAAAAATAAAGTTACAATAAATGTAATTGATGAGGATGAGATTGAAATCGAAACCCCTATGGGAGAAACAGTTTTGAATCCTCAGTTTTATGTTTTGAATTAGAGAATTCATCATTCTATAGTTTATTCTCATATTTTCACTGTATCTAAATTTTATATCCAATTTTAAACCGAACTTTAATGATGATAAAAATAATTCTGAAAATATAATATTATGTCATTAAGGTAGCGCTTTATTCCCCATCCCACTAATACTGTATTTTCAAAAACAAACATAATTTTACAGTAAATAGAAAAAGAGAATAGATCATTGTTTACTTTTAAATGGGTTAGTATATTAATCATTTCATACCCGACTGCCTTATCTTTATTTAGATGATATCATAATCATTAAGCTGACTCCTTTATATAATAAAATTGTGATTTAACTAAATTAAATAAAGGAGTGATGAAAAACAGTTACTCTTTCTTTCTTTTGTATGATGTGGACATCTTTTGGGGAGGTGGGGGGGGGGGGGGGGGGGGGGGGGGGTTCAGGCCAATGATGACAAGTGGTGACAAGGGTGAGGGGGTCAAAAAGGGCACATTTTTATGACGTCACACGTGAACAGTCCCTATACCATGTTGCATGATGTCTAAAATGGCAATATCTTGTGGTGTACATGACGAATAAATTTGTGTGATGAGCTTAACATATCGAGTTTGAGTTAAAATAATTCATTTCTTCCAGGAATGTCCCAATTCTAATCATTTTCACTTTACATTCAATTTTCTTCATAAAGTTCTTCTGACATAATACCAGATTGATGGAATTGGTCACACTATAAGAGCAGAGAACATGAATTGTCGCTATACAAATGCCATGCCTTATAGTTCATTAAATTTAAAAAATATTTTGACATTTAAATTCCGTTACCTTCATCTATATAATTTCAACACGACAACAAATTGACCAAATCGGTCACATCTATTTTCATATCTAATTAATCAAATCATTGTGATCACAATCTCGTTATGAACAAGTCTCCGGCTAAAATCAACTTGGAAATATTTCCTGACAACGAGAAACATTTTCTCATTAAGGGAATCGGCGACTTGGATCCTCGAGCTCTAATTTGATTAGATTTTGGTTGGATATATCTTTGTTTCATTCACTCTCTCCTTATCCGCTATTTGAAGAATTTTTCCACAAAACTTAACATCCACCTGACATAAATAGAAATTTCTTACTCAAACTTCAATTCAGCAAGTAGATATTCTATACAAATATTTGTCAGCAAAATGGGCTCTGTATTACGCTAGTAAGATTTTATTGCTATTACAAATATATATCTTCAAATTGTGATGTACAAAAAAAGCAAAACAAATTAAAATGAGAAAATTGTTGATTGTAATGTAAGGAATGTGGCGATTTCCCTATGGTGGCTAAGAAGCGGTTTATACGTCTGGTTAATGTTGGAAATAATATCATGTGGTCCACCGCCATGAAGCGCCCCCCCCCCCCCACCCCCTCCCACCCAAACGTTGCCATTTATAATAGTTGCTGAGAAATACACTTAAGCAACACAATGCACACTGCAAGGCTCGACTGCTCTTCTACACTTACTTAATTATCAACATCAGCAACCATCTACCAAGGGACTGACTAACCTTCTACACTTACATATCCACATCAGCAACCATCTACCAAGGGACTGACTACCCTTCTACACTTACATATCCACATCAGCAACCATCTACCAAGAGACTGACTACCCTTCTACACTTACATATCCACATCAGCAACCATCTACCAAGGGAATGACTACCCTTCTATACTTACATATCCACATCAGCAACCATCTACCAAGGGACTGACTACCCTTCTACACTTACATATCCACATCAGCAACCATCTACCAAGGGACTGACTACCCTTCTACACTTACATATCCACATCAGCAACCATCTACCAAGAGACTGACTACCTTTACACTTACATATCCACATCAGCAACCATCTACCAAGGACTGATATCCTTCTACACTTACATATCCACATCAGCAACCATCTACCAAGGGACTGACTACCCTTCTACACTTACATATCCACATCAGCAACCATCTACCAAGGGATGACTACCTTCTACACTTACATATCCACATCAGCAACCATCTACCAAGGGACTGATACCCTTCTACACTTACATATCCACATCAGCAACCATCTACCAGGGACTGACTACCCTTCTACACTTACATATCCACATCAGCAACCATCTACCAAGGGACTGACTACCTTCTACACTTACATATCCACATCAGCAACCATCTACCAAGGACTGACTACCTTCTACACTTACATATCCACATCAGCAACCATCTACCAGGGACTGACTACCCTTCTACACTTACATATCCACATCAGCAACCATCTACCAAGGGACTGACTACCCTTCTACACTTACATATCCACATCAGCAACCATCTACAAGGGACTGACTACCTTCTACACTTACATATCCACATCAGCAACCATCTACCATGGACTGACTACCTTCTACACTTACATATCCACATCAGCAACCATCTACCAAGGACTGACTACCCTTCTACACTTACATATCCACATCAGCAACCATCTACCAAGGGACTGACTACCCTTCTACACTTACATATCCACATCAGCAACCATCTACCAGGACTGACTACCCTTCTACACTTACTATCCACATCAGCAACATCTACCAAGGGACTGACTACCCTTCTACACTTACATATTCCACATCAGCAACATCTACAAGGGACTGACTACCTTTACATTACATTCACTCAGCACCATCTACCAAGGGACTGACTACTCTTTACACTTACATATCACATCAGCAACCATCTACCAAGGGACTGACTACTCCTTCTATCACATCGACATCTGGACTTGGCTACCCTTAAAAGTTTAAACACATCAGCAACTCTAAGAGATATCTTTCACTACATACAATGATCGATTTACAAGGGACATGATATTGGATACACAGTAGTGTTTTATAGATGATGCTTTGAACTGTGTTTGTTCATGGATATGTGCCCAAGTGGATGATGTTTAATTTTTCCACATAAGATCATCTAGATAGTTGATAGCGCTAGTAGGTATTGCATGTAATATGGATCATAATATTTGGTATGTATGTTGATCACACAGATGTCTTTGTGTATTGTAATGTTGAACACGAGTTTGTGTATGGAGTGGATCACACAGCATGTGTTTTATGTATGTGTAATATTTGGATCACACAGATGTGTTTTGTGTATGTGTAATGTTTGGATCACACAGTATGTTTTGTGTATGAGTAATGTTTGGATCACACAGCATGTGTTTTGTGTATGAGTAATGTTTGGATCACACAGCATGTCTTTTGTGTATGTGTAATGTTTGGATCACACAGTATGTTTTTTGTATGATGTATGTTGGATCACACAGTATGTGTTTTGTGTATGTGTAATGTTTGGATCACACAGCATGTCTTTTGGGTATGTGTAATGTTTGGATAACACAGTATGTGTATGTGTAATGTTTGGATCACACAGCATGTCTTTTGTGTATGTGTAAAGTTTGGATCACACAGTATGTCATTTGTGTATGAGTAATGTTTGGATCACACAGTATGTCATTTGGGTATGTGTAATGTTTGGATCACACAGTATGTCATTTGTGTATGTGTAATGTTTGGATCACACAGTATGTCATTTGTGTATGAGTAATGTTTGGATCACACAGCATGTGTTTTGTGTATGTGTAATGTTTGGATCACACAGTATGTCATTTGTGTATGAGTAATGTTTGGATCACACAGTATGTGTTTTGTGTATGAGTAATGTTTGGATCACACAGAATGTGTATTGTGTATGTGTAATGTTTGGATCACACAGCATGTCTTTTGTGTATGAGTAATGTTTGGATCACACAGCATGTCTTTTGTGGATGAGTAATGTTTGGATCACACAGTATGTGTTTTGTGTATGAGTAATGTTTGGATCACACAGTATGTCTTTTGTGTATGTGTAATGTTTGGATCACACAGTATGTGTTTTGTGTATGTGTAATGTTTGGATCACACAGTATGTGTTTTGTGTATGTATTTGATCAATGTGTTGGTATGACACACAGTATGTCTTTTGTGTATGTGTAATGTTTGGATCACACAGTATGTTTTGTGTATTGTAATGTTTGGATCACACAGTATGTGTTTTGTGTATGAGTAATGTTTGGATCACACAGCATGTCTTTTTTGTATGAGTAATGTTTGGATCACACAGTATGTCTTTTGTGTATGTGTAATGTTTGGATCACACAGCATGTGTTTTGTGAATGTGTAATGTTTGGATCACACAGATGTCTTTTGGTATGTGTATGTTTGGATCACAAGTATGTGTTTTGTAGTTGTAATGTTGGATCACACAGTATGTCTTTGTGTATGTGTATGTTTGGATCACACAGCATGTGTTTTGTGTATGTGTTATGTTTGGATCACACAGTATGTCTTTTGTGTATGAGTAATGTTTGGATCACACAGTATGTTATTTGTGTATGTGTAATGTTTGGATCACACAGTATGTCTTTTGTGCATGTGTAATGTTTGGATCACACAGTATGTTTTTTGTGTATGAGTAATGTTTGGATCACACAGCATGTCTTTTGTGTATGAGTAATGTTTGGATCACACAGCATGTCTTTTGTGTATGTGTAATGTTTGGATCACACAGTATTTCTTTTGTGTATATGTAATGTTTGGATCACACATCATGTGTTTTGTGTATGTGTAATGTTTGGATCACACAGTATGTCTTTTGTGTATGTGTAATGTTTGGATCACACAGTATGTGTTTTGTGTATTTGTTATGTTTGGATCACACAGTATGTCTTTTGTGTATGTGTAATGTTTGGATCACACATAGTTTTTGTGTATTGTTAATGTTTGGATCACACAGTATGTGTTTTGTGTATGTGTTATGTTTGGACCACACAGTATGTCTTTTGTGTATGTGTAATGTTTGGATCACACAGTATGTCCTTTGTGTATATGTAATGTTTGGATCACACAGCATGTGTTTTGTGTATGAGTAATGTTTGGATCACACAGCATGTCTTTTTTGTATGAGTAATGTTTGGATCACACAGCATGTGTTTTGTGTATGTGTAATATTTGGATCACACAGTATGTCCTTTGTGTATGTGTAATGTTTGGACCACGCAGTATGTCCTTTGTGTATGTGTAATGTTTGGATCACACAGTATGTCTTTTGTGTATGTGTAATGTTTGGATCACGCAGCATGTCATTGGTGTCTGGCCATTGTTGTCATCACACATAATCAAATTTGTTGTCTACCATATTTTAATTAACTGGAATAATTGACAGTTTGATTTTATTCATTTAACATAAGTACCTGGCCGTAAACAATGTTGTCTCTGTCCGGAAAAATGTAATACCGCCTTACAGGCGTCATTTCTCGTCCTACATGTTAAGCGTTGCTGTTGGCCATGTAACCCCTGGTAAAGCGCTTTGAGCACATTTAGTGGATATTGCTTTATTTTAATGTAAACTCGATATGATGACAATATGGTTGTTGAATATCGGAAGAATAAAGGCAATAACACTTATTCCTTTTTTTAATTCATGTTTTGGGTAGTCCTAGGGGGAGGGGCGGTGTGAAGGGTAATAAAAACATGGTATCACACGTATCTGTGTTTGAGTTTGTGTGCATGTGTATGTGTTTGTTTCTTCATATGTATTATCAAAATTGTCAAAGATTGAATGTTTGAATGACAATTAAGATTGTAAAGCGCCGCTGAGAGCACTTATGTGGAAGTTGAGCGAGTGTAAAAATAACTTTTCGCTATTGTTATTTCTTGATTTGTAATTGTAATTAAACATTTTATAGGCCACGAGAAAACAAATGAGGAATGCGACCCTGTGTAAGTACGAAGATTTACAAGCAGCCGATATTAAAGCCGTTAAAAAAATAAGATATGGAAAGTTTTAAAACTTGCATTTTTTTTTGTTACTCCATGACATTATATATTAAAATAAAGAACTATCCCTATTCTTACGTCGGGGCTGGTTTTGTTGCCCTATTACAATATTATACTAGTAACATAAAAGAACTATCCCTATTCTTACGTCGGGGCTGGTTTTGTTGCCCTATTACAATATTATACTAGTAACATAAAAGAACATCCCTATTCTCACGTCGGGGCTGGTTTTGTTGCCCTATTACAATATTATACTAGTAACATAAAAGAACTATCCCTATTCTAACGTCGGGGCTGGTTTTGTTGCCCTATTACAATATTATACTAGTAACATAAAAGAACTATCCCTATTCTTACGTCGGGGCTGGTTTTGTTGCCCTATTACAATATTATACTAGTAGCATAAAAGAACATCACTATTCTCACGTCGGGGCTGGTTTTGTTGCCCTATTACATTATTATACTAGTAACATAAAATAACATCCCTATTCTCACGTCGGGGCTGGTTTTGTTGCCCTATTACAATATTATACTAGTAACATAAAAGAACATCCCTATTCTCACGTCGGGGCTGGTTTTGTTGCCCTATTACAATATTATACTAGTAACATAAAAGAACTATCCCTATTCTAACGTCGGGGCTGGTTTTGTTGCCCTATTACAATATTATACTAGTAACATAAAAGAACTATCCCTATTCTTACGTCGGGGCTGGTTTTGTTGCCCTATTGCAATATTATACTAGTAACATAAAAGAACTATCCCTATTCTTACGTCGGGGCTGGTTTTGTTGCCCTATTACAATATTATACTAGTAACATAAAAGAACATCACTATTCTCACGTCGGGGCTGGTTTTGTTGCCCTATTACAATATTATACTAGTAACATAAAAGAACATCCCTATTCTCACGTCGGGGCTGGTTTTGTTGCCCTATTACAATATTATACTAGTAACATAAAAGAACATCCCTATTCTCACGTCGGGGCTGGTTTTGTTGCCCTATTACAATATTATACAAGTAACATAAAAGAACATCCCTATTCTCACGTCGGGGGTGATTTTGATATCATGTGATGATCCTAAATTATGTATGGGCATTTGTTCACAATCAAAACAATTATGTAATCAGACAGTTGATCAATGGCGAGATTCCCATGTACTTCCCTGTGATGTGCATATTGTCTGCAACACAAATCTACTACGGTTGGTTGTGAATAAGTTCTACGGGAATTATCAAGTCCAACTACTCAACGTCATCTTTGCATGATAAGTAGTTCCTTAGAGCCATTGGGCCCATGGAGCTGGAAAGTACTTTATACCAGATCAAACAGACCCGGCTACCCAATCACTACTGGGTGGACAGAGGGGTCAGAAAAAAGCTCGACTCTACCCGGAATCGATCTCGATGGCTTTGCGTGTGGAGCGAGTGCTCTACTAACTGAGCTATCGGGACCCTAGCAAGTTAAGTGGAAATGGATTATGTTTTTTGCCGCTCTCAATTCAAAATTTTCTCAAGATGTTATATACCGTATTCGTATCTGCACTTGAATAAAAAAAAATGAAAATAAATAAACATAATGACGGAGGGAACGGTGGGTGGGAGAGATGAATGCAAGGAGCGTGTATGTTTATTATATATATATATATATATATATATATATATATATATATATATATATATATATATATATATATATATATATGTGTGTGTGTGTGTGTGTGTGTGTGTTTGTGTGTGTGTGTGTGTGGGTGTGTGTGTGTGTGTGTGTGTATATGTTTGTATGATTATCGGCGGGGGTGGGTGGGGGAGTACACCGATGACGAGCAGCTTATACCGTGAAAGGACGACGCCTCTTCGTTCAATAAAGCCAATGTAAACCTCTCTCTTCTCTCTCTTCTAGGTTCCATGTCTGGTCCAGGCTTCAGATACTGCATGAATTATCTCTCTCCATTCCTCCCTGTCTCTTGCTTTTTCAAACAGCTCTTGGATTGTTAGGTTGGTGAAGCCCTTCAGTTGGTCTATGAGTGTTTTTCTTTGTCTCCCCCGGGCGCGTTTACCAGGTATTTTTCCACAACTTGCCAGGTATTCATTCTTATCTTTCCTTACTATGTGTCCGAAAAAGGATAGTTGTCGATCCACTATTAAGGGCATTAGTTTCCTTTGTTGGTATGTTTGTTTTAGCACTTCTTCGTTCGTTTTGTGTGCAGTATACGATATTCTCTGCATCCTTCTCAAGCACCACATTTCAAAAGCTTCAATGTTCTTTTGTGTTTCTGCATTTGTAGTCCAGCTTTCGCATCCGTATAACAAGATTGGCCACACGTAGCACTTCAAGACTCGGAATCTAATCCCGAACGACATCTGTTTGTTTTTCAAAATGTTTCCCAGGTCCATGAAGGCCTGTTTGGCTTGAGTTATTCTTGCTCGTATGTCTCGGTTACATCTTCCATCTGTTGTCACTATTGAACCTAGGTATTTAAAACTTTCTACGTTGGTAAGTTGCTCGCCGTGAATCGTTATATTGCAGGTGTTGTTGTTTTCGGGGTTTTTCTGTATTACCATGCATTCCGTTTTGGTGATATTCACTTCCATTCCCTTGGCTTCACTATCTACTACCACTTTGTCAACAATCTTTTGAAGTTGGATTTCTGATGTTGCAATGAGTACTGTATCGTCTGCGTATCTTATATTATTTATGTTGTGACCTCCCACTTTTATTCCCTCCATATTATTTATGCCCCTCATGATTGTTTCTTGGTATAGATTAAACAGATCTGGTGAGGCAACACACCCTTGACGGACTCCTTTCTTAATAGGAATGGAATTTCCTGTAGAGTTTCCGATTTTGATAAATGCCTGCTGGGTGTAGTATAATGTTTGCATGAGTCTGAGGTCTTTCTCATGTAAACCTAATAAATAGTAAATATATGCAGACTATTCTCCACACAAAAATGTTAAATCAAGCTTGTAATTGCGTTCGGTTATCAGACCTGCAAAATACAGGATACATGACCTTTGTCCTTTGCCAATTTTGGAGCATTTAAAAGGAAGGCTGTCCATACCTTCTTTTCCTTTCTCAGAATAACTTTAACAGAGAAAAGTTACAGCCATTAATATACTTTAAACGTGGGGCACACGAATAAAGAAAAAACGAAACGAATACAATAACAAAAAAAACTTAAGTTTAAGAGTCCCTAGCCAACAGCAACACAAAAAATGTAGAACGAGACATGAAGTCTGTTAGGCGATATTACCATTTTTCTAACAGACAACGCTCTTAACGACCAGCTCTTTACTCAATCTATCTATATAAAATCTGTCTATCTAAGATCCTCCCCCACTCTGATTCTTGATGACATGTGTCCAATTAAGCATACCATCCGTGGACGGAGAGCGGTTCACACAATTCTCTGATTTTACACCACCATTAATTGACTTAATGCATATTGATGAGGAGACTCAAAGATTAGGACTCGTCTCTTTGAACCTGCTGTTCGGACTTGCTAGTTCATAATTTGACACGTACCTGTTTTATGACACAATCCTGTTATTAGTAGGGATGGATTAAAAGTGAGAAGAACGTGAGAATTCCTTTCAACATTTCGGGCCCGTTGATTTCTAACAATAACATCACCATGCGAATACGAAGTTTGGTCATTATTCAAATATTATGTACAATGAGTAGGACAGTCTCTCTCTCTCTCTCTCTCTCTCTCTCTCTCTCTCTCTCTCTCTCTCTCTCTCTCTCTCTCTCTCTCTCTCTCTCTCTCTCTCTCTCTCTCTCTCTCTCTCTCTCTCTTTGAAGCAGTATTAAGTGTGGTCAACGACAGAGTGAGTGACAATGATTGGAAATTCACAAGATAATGGGTTTTTTTTTATAATTCATTTTTAACAAATTAACCCCAACAGTCATCAGTTTAAATAAATGTCTGGCGATAGGAATTAATGAGTACTAGGCTTTTAACGAAATCGGGCCGAACGAGACGCCGAACGCCGAACCCGAACGGATATAGCCTTCTCACGTGACCATGAACGAGATCTGGTGAAGACTCTCAAGCGGTATGCAGCATTGGATCTAAGGTCACGTGATAGAGGATAGCTTGAATTGCTGTTGGCTTCAGCTGACAAGAGACGGAGAAGGAAAGAATGGAGACTACCTCAGGCCTTCCCCTACCATGTGTTAGGGGAGGGGCAAGGTTAGTGTCATTCCATAGTATATTTGTGCATGTGTCGCTCTACCCTAGATCATCATCATCATCATTGCCTTTTTCACCCTGGGTCAGGGTATAGGCCACAGACAAACAGTTTCCATCCTTCTCTGTCCTGAGCTATCTTTTTAATCTCATTCCAGGTCTTGCCACTTCTCTGTATATCAGGTTCTTTAATTCTTCTCCATGTTCCTCGTGGCCTTCCCCTTGATCTTCTGCCCTGGGGGTTCCAGTCCAATACTTTCTTTGTTATAGTGGAGTCGTTCTTTCTAAGCGTGTGTCCAATCCACCTCTATCGTCTTCTTCCTATTTCCTCTCCCACTGGTTTTTGCTGTGTTCTTTTCCATACTTCTTCATTTTTTATTCTATCCATCCATTGTATTCTGAGTAGCTTACGCATGCACCTGTTTACGAAAATCTGTACCCTCCTTATACATGCCTGTGATGCGTTCCAAGTTTCACATCCATACAGTAGGACAGACTTCACATTTGAGTTGAAAAGTCTTAGCTTTAGTCGAAGGGAGATGTCTTTAGTTCTCCAAATTCTGTTCAAAGATGTGAATGCAGCCTGTGCCTTTCCTATCCGTGCCTTCACCTGTTCAAAGATGTGAATGCAGCCTGTGCCTTTCCTATCCGTGCCTTCACCTCTGCTTCCGTGCCTCCATCCTTGTCAATTATACTTCCGAGATAGCAGAAAGTGTCTATATCTTCGAGTTCCTGATCTTTTACTTTGATCTGCTCCCTTTGACGCGAACATATCCTCAAGACCTTTGACTTTGCAGGGTGAATTCTTAGACCAATTGATTACGAGGGGCTGTTTATAATTGTGGTTTTTGCTTGCATCCGTTCCTGGGTGTGGGACAAAAGAGCCAGATCATCTTATCAAGCTTCCAAAGAAAGGGGACCTCAGTAATTGTAATAATTATCGAGGTATCACTCTTTTTTCTATCCCAGGAAAGGTTTTCAACCGTATTATTCTTGAGAGAATTAAGAATGCAACAGATGCTAAACTGCGGGACGAACAGGAATGTTTTCTGAAAAACCGTTCAACCACTGACCAGATTGCCTCTCTGCGAGTCATAGTGGAACAGTCTGTAGAATGTAACTCCCCTCTTATTGTCAACTTCCTGGATTACGAGAAGGCTTTCGACAGTATTGACAGAGCAACATTGTGGAAAATTCTACCCTAGATACGGAGAGAAAATTATAAATTGATTACGGGGGAAGGTGGGGGGGGGGGGGGGGGGGGCAGGGTTGACCCACAAACGACCGAGGCTTCGGGCAGACCATGATACGAAATCAAAGAGAAAAGGCCGCTGGTACTTGGATGATGGATATGGTTGGGGGGTGGGGGAAGTGGCAATCAGCATGGGATGTATACATTAACGTTAATAATATAGGCAATAGATGACCAGGGATGTGTATTGTTTGTATATGTTTGTGTGTGTGTGTGTGTGTGTGTGTGTGAAAGGGATTACACAAAAACACCTTTCTCTGTAGCTTCCAAATGATTACGTATACGATTAATTTGAAAACCACATTATTTGAATCAGCTTGCAAAAAGGAGAACATTTATCTTTGTTTCACAAAAATAGGTTTAGAAATAAAAAATGTTTCCAGCAGATTGATTTTGAAAAAATATTGCTCAATTTTTAAAAAATTTAATGATAGTTTCTTTATTTTCCGGTCGATTTTCTTGATTTATATCTCATTTTTCAATTCTCAATGCGACGAGCACACTGATGTATCTCGTGTGATTCAAAAGCGCTGTTTGTTTATTTTAATTATTTATATATATATATATATGCTGAGAGTCCTGCCTCACTAATTAATTCCTGAGCGTTGACATACAAGACCTTGCAGTCGAGACGGCAGGGCTTTTGGGTTACACAACCACTATTGACCCATCGGTCAGCGGTACTCTTTGCTGTATACAACACTCACCGCCTTTACGCAAAGCCGCCTGCCCATAAATCAAGAGATGATCTCCTAACTGTTCTCAAGCGAACAGTCAAACGAGCAATCGATGATTGGATAAGAATCTCAAGATCTCATATAATAAGGTAAGTTTTGGAGAGGTGATAATCCCCCACCCGTCATCGGACAGAACTTTCATTGCGTTATATCATAAGCTCCGCCTCCTCTTTCATTTTCCGGAGTGACGAGATTAGACGAGAGGAGGCGAGAAAAAAATGGTCACGTGTTGGGTAACTCGATCGGTCGGTGAGCTTCGGCTTGTAACTATAACTCCGTACTGTTAATGTTAAAGTATAAGAACAAATAATTATGCTTTCTTGGTGATTTGTACAGCATGAAATGAAAATGGTGTCTACTACTAATACTACTACTACTACTACTACTACTACTACTACTACTACTACTACTACTACTACTACTACTACTACTACTACTACTACTACTACTACTACTACTACTACTATGCGGTCTAGTGATATGATAGTCACTTTCGGATCGGAAGGTCCTGGGTTCGAGCACCGCTCGGCGCATAGTTGAGTCCTAGAGAAGGCTCTTTACTCATATTCTCTCACCATACTCAGGTGTAAAATGAGCACCTGACCGTTTACCTCACGTGAATTGCCTTTAATTTGGACAATAAAGATTATTATTATTATTATCATTATTATTATTATTATTATTATTATTATTATTATTATTATTATTATTATTATTATTATTATTATTATTATTATTATTATTATTATTAACAGCGTTGTCTGTGTCCGAAAAAAAAATGTAATATTACCCAAAGTCGTAATGTCCCGTCCTAAATGTTAAATGTTGCTGTTGGCCCTAACCCTAACCCTAACCCTAACCCTAACCCTAACCCTAACCCTAACCAGAGACCCGTTGTAAAGCGCTTTGGGCAAGTTAGTGGATATTGCGCTATATATAAAAGCTCAATTTATTTACTACTACTACTACTACTTCTACTACTACTACTACTACTACTACTACTACTACTACTACTACTACTACTACTACTACTACTACTACTACTACTACTACTACTACTCCTCCTCCTTCTGTACCAAAAAAAACTTAATCAAGCGTTATATTGCAATATCTAATAAACGTACTCAAATCGATGTACGCACACACGGTCCCCTAGGCAAGAGCAAATAATGTATGATTCGGGCACAGGCTCTCCGTTAATAAAGGACATAATAAACAATGAAAAGTAAACATAAATCTGAATGGCTAGTAGCCTACCTTTTGGGAGGGGGAAAACTTTTTTTTTAAAGTCTATCTAGATAGTAGGGGGTTTGGGAGAGACTTTATAAAAAAAAGAAAAAAAAGTTTTCCCCCTCCCAAACCCCCAAAATTATTTTTTTTTAAAGTTTCCCCCCTCCCAATTCCCCCCCCCCCCCCCCCCCCAAATTGTTTGGGTCCCCGAGTTTGCGGTAGTACCCCTTTTCTATATGCCCCCATCTTCTTTTCCAGCATTTTAATCCCACCCCTCTGACAAATACCATCTCTCTACGCACTCTTCAATCAACTAATTAAAATTGTCCATTTCTATGCCTTCCCAATTAGCGGATAAATATGACAAATCGTATTGTCCAGCAGTGGAGATTCGGATTAATTCTTCTTCTTCTAGGTTCCATGCCTGGTCCAGCTTCGGATCTGCATGAATGATCTCTATCTCTCGATAAACAGTAGGTAAAATAAGCGCCCTACCCTACAATGATTTTTTATTAATTCTGTGGAGACGATCAACATTTTAATTGATGTTACACAACGATCAACCGACCATTTATAACATATTAATGAGAAGGCACAAAGAATGAAACTCGCCTCTTTGAACTTGCCGACCAGTCTCACTAACTGATGATGATACACATAGCATTAGTAGAAACTGTTTGTGAAATGTGAAGGACGTGCAAAAGTGCGGCATACATCTGTTTGATCTAACAATATAGAGAAGTCCATGTCATGTATGGTTAGAGGGCAAGAAAAGTCACCCCCCCCCCTCCCTCCCTCCCTCTCTCTCTCTCTCTCTCTCTCTCTCTCTCTCTCTCTCTCTCATCATTGTCGTCTTCGTCATAGTAGTGGTAGTAGTAGAAGTAGTGGTAATAGTAGTAGTAGTAGTAGTAGTAGTAGTAGTAGTAGTAGTAGTAGTAGTGGTAGTAGTAGAAGTAGTGGTAATAGAAGTTGTAGTAATAGTATTAGTTACTGTAGTAGTAGTAGTAGTAGTAGTAGTAGTAGTAGTAGTAGTAGTAGTAGTAGTAGTAGTAGTAGTAGTAGTATAGTAGTATAGTAGTAGTATAGTAGTAGTAGTAGTAGTAGTAGTAGTAGTAGTAGTAGTAGTAGTAGTAGTAGTAGTAGTAATAGTAGTAGTAGTAGTAGTAGTAGTAGTAGTAGTAGTAGTAGTAGTAGTAGTAGTAGTAGTAGTAGTAGTATAATAGATTGATCACCAAGTGGATCGACCATGAAGTTCACACACGTTCATCACACCCTCATAGCATTTTAAAATTTATTTTTGTCATTTTTCCTGATAAAGCGTCTGTTCTGTCCCCAAAATAAAAATATTGTTTTCCCACGTATTGTTTCGCTGCCATTGTTCTGGCAACCCCGTATATCGTCGATCTCTCTCTATACTCGATTCATCCGATAACTGATGTAAAAAAAGATGGCGTCGATTAGCCAATAAAAAGAGACTGTTGTCGTGTCTGTTCTGGTCTGTGTCTGTGGGTGTGGCCTCCATCGAGCACACAAGGCGGCCAGACACTGACAACTGACAACACACCAAACAAACGAACGTAACTATAAGAAATTAGAGAAACCCCCTTCCATAGACAACACGATACAAAACTAGTCTGTTTTTGTTCGTTTCTTTGTTGTTGTTGTTTTTTTCATGAAAATGGCTCACAAAAGTAAACAACACAAGAAGCAAACGAACGAACAAGAAATTATAGACACCCCTTCCATAGGGAGCACAACACAGCCCTAACAAAAAACTAGCATGTCGCCGTTTGTAGCATTGCTCGACTTTTGGGGTTTAAAAAAATAAATTTTATTTATTTTTATTTTTTATGTCCCGTGTGGTCAAGCAAAAAGAAAGTTATTGAAATTGCGAGAGACCAGCCACTTCTTGGAGACTCGAAGGTACCCAGAATATCACAACAAGGATCAACGAAAACAAAGTCTGGGACCTGCGGGAAGATATCGACAGGAAATGGCTACCTGCCCGTGAGCTTATTTTTAATAATCATAAAAAAATTGCGTTGATGATAATAACGATGATGATGATGATGATAATGATGATAATAATAAGACGTAGTAATAATGATAACAACAATAACAATTTGGTAACAATGACATAATAACAATCGCGATGATGATAGTAGTAGTAGTAGTAGTAGTAGTAGTAGTAGTAGTAGTAGTAGTAGTAGTAGTAGTAGTAGTAGTAGTAGTAGTAGTAGTAGTTGTTGTTGTTGTTGTTGTTGTTGTTGTTGTTGTTGTTGTAAAAGTCCATCAGAAGCCAATAGGCCAATGGAGCCGGAATTCATCCCGGTCTCTGTAGCGTGAAACGGACAATAGCCATGGCTTGCTATCCTTTGGAAAGATACTAGGCTAGGTATCGCAAAGTACTTTCCGCAGATCTAGCAGATCCAGCCACCCAATCAGTGCTTTTCCTAATACGACCAATGTTTTGATCAGCCTCGGCCGTCATTGCATTTTGTGCAAGAGCAGTATCGAGTAGCGTGTCTATATTTATAACAGTACTTGGGTGGCTAAATAAATAAAAAAAATAGTACAAAAACATTTACTTAACGTTTCGTTGAAAACAAAAACATGAACGTTTCGGTCCTAAATCGCTTCGTCAGGAAACAAAGAGCATAGATTTTTTTTTCAGGTTTAATAAAAATAATAACTAAACAAAAAATGAAGGTTGTAACTAAAAAATGAAGGTTTCGGTCCCGAACACCTTCTTCAGGACGAAATAAAAAGTTTGGGAAGGAAAACATTTTTTTAAAATGTTGTAGTACGTGTTTGCGATTTTTTTTAATAGTTGGGGGTTTAGGAGGGGGGGGGGGACTTTTTTCTATAATATTTGGGGGTTTGGGAGGGGGGAAGACTTTTTAAAAAATAATTTAGTACGGGGTTTGGGAGGGGGGAGGGATTTTTTTAAGTTGGGGGTTTGGGAGGGGTTTCATGGAAGGTCTCCCAAAAAAAAAAAAAAAAAAAAAAAAAAAACACAACAAAAAAAAACACCTCCAAAAAGTCACTGACACACAACAACAAAAAACAACGAATAAAAACAATAAACAAAAAACTCCAAATCATTGACCATTGCTTTATGAATACATACTTTGAAATATATTCGCCATTTGTTGATAAGGGTGTAGGCCATGGCCGACTAGATACTATATTTACGTCATGGTGTAGGTTAGGGTTAGGGTTAGGGTTAGGGTTAGGGTTAGGGTTAGGGTTAGGGTTAAGGTTAGGGTTAGGGATGGGGTTAGGGTTAGGGTTAGGGTTAGGGTTAGGGTTAGCTGCTTTTAATAAAATTAAGAAACGCTCGAAAGCAAAATATGGTCCTATTCTCTTAATCACCGCTCTCTAGTCTCTAGATGATACTTGATAGGTCAATAAAGCTGACAGGTTTTATGAAGGATATAGAATATAGAAGAAAAACATTAATTCCAATAAAAAAGAAGGGTCCATAATGATGTATGAGGAATTCTATAAGATACAGTAACAAATGGAAGCCATTTTGATAATCTTGAAGGATAAGACTCAATGATGATGATGATGATGATGATGATGATGATGATAATAATAATAATAATAACAATTATGATACTTCTTCATGAATATAAATTGATTAATTCCAATTGTATAGGCAGGCCAATGCTCCCAGAACAATTAAAGAAATGCAGAGACTCATCTTGTTGTAATGTTATTTAGATCTGAAAATTATTTTTTTTTAAATGATAAGCATGGCATCCTAAAGCATTTTCTCATGGTCCCATAAAAAGCAATATCATCTCACACAAAATCATAAAGTATAATTCATATGAACCAAACTATGAATAAAAGTTATAATTACCTTATTTTATCAATTATTATCATTGGATTTATTTAACTTTACATTTATTAATTAAATGACAATTCGAAATTAAGATAGCAATGTTTGAATGAATAACTGGATCTAACTCTATGTAAAATGTAAATGTACAACTTATTCAGAGTTCAGCAAGCACTTGTTACAGTATGTTCCTTCATGTTACAGGACAAACTCCAGTTCCAAGAGCCTTATGACTCTAAAGGACCAATTATTTCAAAGTAAAATGAAATACCATTTATTGTTTAAAGAAAGTTATCAAGCACTATTTAAGGTCTGTTGCTTCATGTTAGATAAACAGGAAAAACTCCAGTTCCATGAGCCTTATGACTAATGGACCACTTATTTCAAAATTTAAGAAGAAATACCATTCAATGTTGAATATAGACAAGACCTATTTCTTAATGGTTTGCTTATATTCAATAAAAACATTAGAAAACATAATGGACCTGGAACTCAGATACCACAAGGTTGTTAAAACCGTTGGGTCAGGTCTAATTTTATCAGAGATTTATGATCATGAAGGCAAGATTACATAACCAATGTCGATTAGCTTTTTAAAAAATGGGCTTTTATTTACCTTCTGATGAACTCATTTGATCAATTTTTCCTGTATCTAACTTTCTGATCACATAAGAAAAGTCTAATAAACATTGAATATTTTAATGCCTCGTTCAAATTGTATTATTATTTTCTGCTGTCCAGGCTGTTGTTTTTGTTTATTGTTTTTTTTTTTAATTATTATTATTAGCAGCAAAGCAGGGATTACCGTCAAAGCTAATTCAATCGGAAAGGACAAAATAAATGTTAAAATAAATGTTAGATAAATTCAGTTCTTTGCATCTATTGTCAAAAATATGAAAGTTTATGAGTTTCATTGAGTGGAATATATATATATATATATATATATATATATATATATATATATATATATATATATATATATATATATATATATATATAATATAGACTATAATATAGATCATTTCAACGTACATTAACCCAAAATTTCATAATTCTCGTCATTTTACTTCAAAATTTCACTTCAGGAGAATTACTTTCACTCGCCATACTACAAGTTTGAAGTGATGGGTCATACAATACAATCATAGGATGTTAATATGAAATCGAAAATAAAACATATGAACACAACCAATAATAGCCGAGTCCCTTTCCCTGTGTTTTAGTTTACCGAATACTTAAATCATAATAAAGAGACAAAATTATGAAACCCTGTGGATCGGAGACTTGAGTTATTAATGATGAGAAATATAGGTACCAAGTGAAAATATAAATATCGCGGTGTCAGGGCCAAATTGGGATCCAACTGGCTCCTTGTGGTGAGAGAGAGAGAGAGCTGTTGCACAGAGCCATCCAGCAACACAAAACTATGGCTTTCAATCTTAGTAATCATATTGGGGAATCTCTTCCGTCAACTACTTAGGGAATCAAACCGAGGCATAAACAGCGGAATGATCACACAATAGATTATCTTGGGAATCATTATGTCTAAGAGAGACATTTTCAGTATTTATTTATTTTTTATTTTTTATTTTTTTTTTGTATTTTTTAAAAACAAGTCAATCAAAATTGTGTAACTTATAAAAGCGAGATTGTTTGACATTTTAGTTGGTAGGGTAAACCGGGCAATAAACACCCCCTTTCTGTACATAATTCACAAATATTAAGATTTGTTTTTAAACTGTGGAACATCTTTTGGAAAGGAGGACACATATGATGTATTAAAACCTTATAAAGTAATAAAGCCACTCCGTTGAAAAACACAACTAGAAATGATATATTTTTAAAGTTTTTTTCTTACATGAAAGGCTCACGTTGACTTAAGCGTCTTTTGGGGCATTAGGATATAATGCATGCCAGTCGCTCCGATGAGGACCCCCTATTGGGTGCACAAATAACACACCCATTCCTGTTCTTCGAGGTCCTCTATTAATCCAGACAGTTCTGTGCAGCTGAGCAGGAACCAGGCATTACAGATGTCACACTGAATACAATCCGTGCCAGAATTTTAGTCATTGAACCCACATCTTCAGCATGTCTCCTCATCGCCTTCTCTGTCCAGTGATGAAATAGGGCCCCTGCTCCTTGATCAGACTACCCACCTCTACCCCTTCCTATTCCACAACCTTTTCGTGCAGCAGCAGCCTCCTGGAGACGAGTGAAACATTCATCAGATATCAGGCTCTCACCATACGGAACAGTTCGACACGCTCAGATCTGCGTCCACCTGGGGGGTTAATACGCGGGGCAAGCTGTTGGAGGAAGAAATCTCGAATAAATGGCCCTTCTATCTAGCGTGTCATCTCTTCAGAGGTCGACGTGAAATTTTCTGCCAAGCATGTCTATCCGTCGCCCTGTTGTTGCATTTAGCTACAGTAAGGCTAGTCCATGACTTAATGCCATCCATCCATATCCTTACCGGTCGAGCATCCCTCTAAAATATGGTTTTGGGTGGAGATGTGGCGCTTTGTATGCCCAAAATATTTGTTCTTTCTTGTTTTAATTGTTTTCAATAAGTTTGGTCGTATGTTCATAATGGCACACACTTCTTCGTTGGTCTTCTTTCGGTCCAGCTGATTTTGGCCATACGACGGAATCTTGACCTTGCTATGGCAATTCTTGTTTTGACTTCATCTTCGCTTTTTCCATTGTTTGTGATACGTTGGCCTAAATATTTAAATATTTTAACTGATTCCAGTTTCCTTTCTTAAATTATTATGTATGTGGGAACATTGGGATCTGTTGCCATCAGCATCACTTTGGTTTTTGATACATTCATATCTAGGCCCATGGCTTCGCTATTGATATTGACATCATTTACTAGTTTTTGTAGGGCTTCTTCATTTTCTGTAAGCAGAACTGTGTCATCAGCATAGCAAAAATTATTTATGTTTCTGCCACCAACATTGATTCCGTAATAAAGCTCAGTTTGGCCCTTGCGGTGATGTTAATAGAGATGGTGAGGACGTTGGAAAGGACGGTGGTATTGGTGTTGAAAATAATGCAGATTTGATGATGACAAAGGTCTGGCAGACGATGACGACGAAGGTCCTGAAGGTAGCGGCGAAGGTGAAGGAACTGCAGATGGTGATGACAACGTTAATGCAGTTGGTGATGATGACGAAGGTACTGAAAATGAAGACAGGGGTGCTGATGGTGGAGGCGTTGGTATTGAAAGGGGAGTTGACATAGAAGACTGAGTTGAGTGTTGTCTTGCTTCTATATTGACCGCTTCTTTGTCGAATGGGCAAATTCCAGTTGAGGAAAACCCAGCTTTGACTGTGTGTGGTTGAAATGACTCCTCCACAAGTTGCTTAAGCATTTTTGGGAATCGCTTTTTTCTAACAGGTCCGGCGTGTGTTCTGATTGATCGATACTTGAAGGACGAGTTTTCTGGCCAATTTTTTAAATAGGGAATGAGATTAGCGGAAGAGTAGCGTCCCTTGATTGGACGTCACCCATAGTCTGTGACGTAACCGGCGGAAAAGTTATTAGAGAGAGAACGTCGTGTTTGTTGTGCGCATGCGTCTCTTGTCCTCGCTTGTATAGGATTACGGGACAGAAAATACAGAGGATGGGTGATCATTATTGACGTCCAAGTATATTTAGACCAGAAAAAAAGTGCCCTCACTCTGAAACCAGAAGATTAATTCCACAACCTTTCACGTCTTTGGAAAGAGTGGTTTTCC
>NC_088365.1:52102433-52117433 GCF_034508935.2 Berghia stephanieae | reverse complement strand
GCAAATAGCACGGACAGGTTAAACTGCACGTAAGTTTGTTTTTGTTTGTTTTTTTTTTTGTTTTGTTGATTTGGGGGGGGGGGGGGGGGGGGGGGGGGGGTTCTTTATTTTAGTTTGTTTTTGTTTTTTGTTTTTTGTTTTTTGTTATTTTGTTTTGTTGTTCTTTTTTTGTGTGTGTTTGTTTGTTTGGGTTTTTTTGGGTTTTTTTTATGTTTTTAAAAAAATTATTATTTTATTTATTTATTCGTTTTGTTTTGTTTTTAAAATGATAAACCTTTAGCGGCCAGACTACGTTTCTCTCACATCAAAATTTTCCCTTTTTTGTGTGGTATGATTGCAGAGCTAACAGCATTCATAAAAAAAAATGCATTTGTGACTCATTGTCTCAAACCGGTATTCCGCCGGGATGATCAGGACCATAAAAAGGGAATGCTAATTGGATTCAGTAGTCTGATGTCACGCGCCCGGCAACGGCGGCCATCTTGGTTCTAAACAAAGAAAATCATTAATTTTTATTCTTCATGCTGGCTAGAACTTTTCATTCCCTTTTCATATGCCTTGTGTTCAGAATGTGTAAAACTCAAAACATGATCAAATTGATGGGATTTTTTTCCTCTGGATACGCGTTTAAGCTCGCCGGAGAAATATTTCATACGGCGTCCGCCATTGTTCCGATAGTTTAGAGCCAGTGTTACTAAGTTACCATACGTCATTAGGAAGGAAGTGACGTTACGACTGTTGAAGACTATTCAAATGCTAAGAAACAGAAACATTGAGTGGGTATTATTTTTTTTTTTTTTTTGGGGGGGGGGGGGGGGGGTTGCAATGTAAAAAATTTGTTCTACACCATCGTGAATAGATTTCACTCGGACGCTTGGTGTCTGTGGCTATAGATAGTTTGAAGATGACGTCACTCAGGTCTTTGTTATTGTTTTTTGCCATCCGCGTTTATGAGTAGTGCTCACTGAACTGTATTAACTCGACAATAAAGGTTCATGGATACACACAGTTTAGTGTGTTGGTCCGTTATACTTCCGGATGGCAATGTTATGAGCTTCTTCGCCAAGCGCATACTATCTATAATTCAATTTCCATGTTCGGGATTGTCCTGACATAACACCGCTTGGAGCGTGAAGTTATAGCCTGACACTGAAACACAAAATGACTGGCATTTTGACGTCATTATTTGGTTTTTGCACCGACTAGTGAGTTGTCGTTGGAAACAAGTGGTCCCATTGGTTGAACTGTTGAATACAATTCACGATTTGTTTTCATTAGTGGCCAAAGACTGGCGTTTTGACGTCATTTTTTTGGTCAGTGTCAGGCTATAAGTTAACGATGGCTACGCTTGGAGGCGACCAGCCACAATCTATTATCCGACCTTTTAGCGCTGAGATTTTATGAATAATGATGATATGAAGTTTACTCAAATAATATTTAGGTCAGAGCGTCAGGACTATGATTAAGCTAACAGAAGACAAAAACAAGCCCAGAGAAGATTTTTATACCCTTTCCTTACCGATCATTTTCAGTATTTTCCCAAAACATGGCAGGCTTACCCAGCAGAAAAAAATTGATTTTTTTAAAACTCAAACAAGCTCTCTACAAAACAACTTTTATGTTCTTATTCATTAAAAAGATCATTCTTTAAAGTTTGTGATGTGCAAAGTTAATCTGAATAAGATTAATAAATGTGTATTGTGTCGTTAAATGTGATGATTTTGCTGTAGGTGGTCAGACGAGAGTTAATCCAGAGTTATAAATTAAAAGGACTTTTGCACTTCCTTCATCTGGAATTTTTTTAAATAAATAAAAACATAAATAAATGACATTCCCTTTATTCATCCCATAGGGGAAATTTGTCTCTAGGGTCAATTCCAAGGGAAGACTGAAATAACCCAGGCGTCAGCCGCAGTGCAGCGCCGCAAATTGAGCTAGGGCGAGGGGATTTGCTCAAGGCCACACAGGGCAGCGGCGGGTGATCGAACTCGGTACCATTTTAATTGCGAGAACCATTAGCATAGCAGTAGTTTTGGAACTCAATTCAACAGTTACCAGAGTTTTAAAAAATTGTTACATTATTGATAATTGATTTATACCTCTACACCCTGAGCTATAATACAAGTTGTTCTAGTCCTTCCTTTGGAAAGCCTTTTATTTCTTAGTAGAAATATAATCTTCTAATAATGCTTTGAACCCGTTGAACAAATAGTAGATATGCATTTAGAGTCTATTCATTGTGTTTTTATGCCACGAATTATCTTGTGCGGCTATGTGGTCTTGTGGTATGACACTCGCTTTCGGATCGGAAGGTCCTTGGTTCGAGCCTCTCTCGGCGCATAGTTGAGTCCTTGAAGAAGGCTCTTTCCTCACATTCTCTCACCGTCCTCAGATGTAAACTAGTACCTGGCCGTGAACAGCGTTGTCTCTGTCCGAAAAAATTGTAATATCGCCATAGAGGCGTCATGTCTCGCCCTACATGTTAAGTGTTGCTGTTGGCAAGTGACCCCTTGTAAAGCACTTTAAGCACTTTTAGTGCATATTGCGCTATATAAAAGCTCAATTTTTAAAATATGAAAGCTCAACATTCAAAATTTCAATTGATGCGAGTTTCAACGAGCATCAATTGAAACTTTGAAGATTACGAGTGGTTTGAAAACAATATGAACAAGATGGACAAGAATTATAATTATATATCTATTTTATACCACTTTCATTTAAATTTGTTGTTCAACTGAATTCAATTTTCAGTCTTGGGTTCTCAATTTGGTGTCACCATTGCGTTGGTTAACCATTTCACGTTGAAAAATATTACAATTACAACTTATTGGTTAAGCAATATCCAAAATTCTTACTTTAAAGGGTGGAATAAAGGCATTTTTCATGGCTTTGGATTTAGAAAATTCGTTATATTTTATAGAGCAATAACACCATTCGCAAGTCTATTGGTTTTATGTGGTGCTATAAATATATCCAAAGAATCCCAACCCATTAAAAGATGCTAGAAATACTATTATAATTTTCACATTAAATTGTATGTTTATAAAATAAAAATGTAAGTTTATTTGTTTTATTTAATATTAATAATAATAATGACAATTCGTATAATATAATAAACCTCCTCAGTGACATCTCTATGTTCAATTTTTGGCAAATAATAATGATGATGATGATGATGATGATGATGATGATGATGATGATGATGATGATGATGATGATGATGATAACGACGACGACGACGATTATGATGATTTTAAGAAGCTAAAGTGCCGTATGTCAACCGTACACTCTGTTTATATTTGTTTCAGACTTGCGGCATCTCAGGCATATGAAGACCAATTGTCCACTCTATTGTCCGGTCCTCCGGTAAAACTGATTGAGATGGACATCGATCTGATTGGTCATCCACCGGATACGTTGAAAACTTGGCTGAAAGGAACTTACAAACCATACAGATGGGTCAGATCCACTGGTAGAGAGGTAAGACCGAGTTATTCTCTTTCCCTCTATAGATAGTATGAAGTTTACGTCACACAGGTCTTTGTTATTGCTTTTTACCATCCGCGTTTATGAGTAATTCTCACTAAACTGTATTAACAATACTATAAACGTTCAAGGTTACACATAGTTTTGTGTTTTGGTCCCTTATACTTCCGGATGGCAATGCTGTGAGCTTCTTAGCCAAGCACATACTATCTATAGTCGGTCAGAGCGTGACCTTCGTAAACTCATGACCTGACACTAGAACCCTCTAGGACTTACAATTTGACGTCATTTTTAAGGTTTGTGCAGCGTCTAGTGAGTTGTTAGTAGAGCTCAAGGAAACAAGTGATCCCATTGGTTGAACTATTAAATACAACTCACGATTGTTTTCTTTTGTGGCCAAAGTCTTTTAACGTCATCTTTTGGTCAGTGTCAGGCTATAAGTTAACGATGGCTACGGTCAGAGCCATACGACCCTTAGCGCCGGGGTTTATCCCGGTTTCTATAGCGTGAAACGGACAATTTCAAATGCCTGCTATTCTTTGGAAAGTACTTTTCGCCAGATGTAGCAGAACAAGCTACTCTATCACTGTTGGGTAGTCAGAAGGAAAAAAATAATCTAAACCATACCAGAGTCTTGGTCTACCAACTGAGCCCCGCCGTGACCCCCTATCTTGCTCTGTGCTTTACGCTAATGATGCTGTGTGCTTATTTTCTTTACACTGACTTATTTTGTGAGGCTATGTGGTCTATGTGTTCCTGAGTTCGAGCCTCGCTCGGCGCATAGTTGAGCCTACTCACATTCATTCTCTCATCGAATTCAGGTGTAAAATGAGTACTTGGTCGTTAACAGCGTAGCGTCTCTGTCAGAAAAAAAAACCCCTGTAATATCGCCTAACATTCTCATTCTAGATGTTACATGTTGGTGTTGGTCAGGGACCCCTTGTAAAGCGCTTTGAGCACATTTAGTGGATATTGCGCTATATAAAAGCTCAAGCTTTTTTTTTACATCATCCGCCAGTAGGATAAATCGTACCAACACAGAAAACCAACTGCAACCTTAAACGTTTATAGTGTGATTGATACAATTTGGTGCCCACTATTCATAAAAAAAATTGAAAGCTCATCCGCCAGTAGGATAAATCGTACCAACACAGAAAACCAACTGCAACCTTAAACGTTTATAGTGTGATTGATACAATTTGGTGCCCACTACTCATAAAAAAAGTGAAAGCTCATCCGCCAGTAGGATAAATCGTACCAACACAGAAAACCAACTGCAACCTTAAACGTTTATAGTGTGATTGATACAATTTGGTGCCCACTATTCATAAAAAAAATTGAAAGCTCATCCGCCAGTAGGATAAATCGTACCAACGCAGAAAACCAACTGCAACCTAAAACGTTTATAGTGTGATTGATACAATTTGGTGCCCACTACTCATAAAAAAATTGCAGGCTAAAAACAGTAAGAAAGAGCAGAGTGACGTCAATTTCCTTGGGCTTTGTGGCCTTGTGACATGGCACATGCTTTTAGCCCGGTAGATTCCTGGTTCGAGCCCCGATGTGGGCGACGCAGGGTTGAATCCCTGGAAAAGGCTCTTTACTTACAATTCCCCCACCCCCAGCACATGCAGATGTAAAAGCTGTTGGTTTCAGGTAACAGCGCTGTCTGTCTCAGAAAAATGAAAATGTTTAAATGCCTTTTCGAGTCATGTCTCGTTGCACTAGATTTTTAATCATCTAGAGCTTTTTATAGCGCAATATCCACTAAAATGTGTTCAAAGCGCTTTACAAAGGGTCCCTGACCAACAGCAACACGTAACATGTAGAACGAGACATGACACCTGTTAGGCGATAATACATTTTTTTCCGACAGAGATAACGCTGTTGACGGCCATACTCATTTTACACCTGAGTACGGTGAGAGAATGTAATTAAAGAGTCGTTTCCAACGACTCAACTATGCGCCGAGCGAGGCTCGAACTCAGGACCTTCCGATCCGAAAGCGAGTGTCATATCATAAGACTACATAGCCGCACAGATAAGTGTTGCTGCTGGCTTGGGACAGGCCCCTTAAATAAATTACGCTCTTTCGCCACAGAACTATCAAATACCATCTCTTTAGAATTCTATGAAGGAATATAGATAATCCATCAAACAAGATGCCTGTAGTCAACAGGAATCACCCATGTTGTCCAAAGTGAGCAAATTCGAGGTTAATAATCTTGTCCGTAAAAAAAAGAAAGTGCCTAAACGGGGCTTGAACCGGGGACTTTCCAGGTCACAGTACAATGCCTTAACAACCAGTTCGGTCCGTGTAAAGCGTTGTATACAATCTCAAATTTTGCTTTAAGTGTATGGAACAGCTTGCAAACCCTAATATTCATGTTTTTGAATATCCTTTATCTGTACTCTAACAAAGGAATGAAAATAAAGCTAAACCACTAAAATATTTCAGGGACAGAGTCTTCTGATGTTGGAAGAAAACTACAGCCTGATGTCTTTGACCGCTCTATCCATAGGAGTAGCCAGGATGGCATTCAATATCACCGAACATCCCCACGCGTGCCTTAAGAACCTCTCGCCTGATGACGTCATTATGGTCTTAAGAAAAGCGTTCCTCTCCGACTTCAAAATTGTAAGTAAAGCGAATTTGGTGTTAAATTTTCTTAGATGCAGTGGATAGTATGAACCTTCTTCTTCTTCTTCAAGTACCAAGTCTGTGCCGGACATCGGTGATCATGGTACGCCATTCATCTCTCTGATCAGATAACCTCAGAAAACTAATATAATTCCTCTCTTTCAGCTGTTCAAACTATTCAAATATGTTTTTCTTGGTCTATCTTTACTCTTTTTACCTTCTATATTCCCTGTGAGAGCAAGATGTTCAATACATAATTTATGTCGATTTAGGTACTCTAAAAATTGCATTTGTCTTTTTCTTATTGTACGAATTAGTAACCTTTTAGTTTCAGCTCGCTCTAATACTTCTTCATTAGTTTTCTTCTCTGTCAATGAGATTCTTAACATCCTTCTAAGAAACCAGATTTCTGCTGCCTTCAGTTGAACCTGAACAATTAAATATCCTCTAAATCCAGCATAAAGATATTTGAGAATATAGTTTATCGTGCAATATAAAGAAAGAAAGAAAGAAATAATTAAAGAAAGAGAGGGGTGAGGAGAGTGAGAGAGAGAGAGAGAGAGAGAGAGAGAGAGAGAGAGAGAGAGAGAGAGGGAGGGAGGGGAAAAAGACAGAAATACAGACATATAGATAGGCAGGCAGACAAATAGAAACAGATAGATAGACAAAGAGACAGATTGACAGACAGACAACCAGACAGACAGAGAGAGACAGGAGGAACAAAGGTAGAGAAATATCACAGAAAGGAGAGAGAAAGAGAGAAGAGGAAGAGAGAGAGAGAGAGAGAGAGAGAGAGAGAGAGGGGGGGGGGAGGGGGAAGGGAGAGAGAAAGGGGGGGGGTAGATTTAGCAGCGATTGCAATGTAATTTCAACTCTTCAATGTGTTTATAAACAGCGTGACGACATCGGCGAGCATTCATTGGAGTCACCCCTTGGACAGGACGAAGCCATATGTAATATGCACGTTGTTAATAACGATGGCTATGCTGTGTTCCGCTATCAATGCTGTCATGAGGAAAAGAATGGAAATATTCTCTGCCAGGATATTATGAAAAAAGGATGGATTGAGGTAAACGGTGGTGATGGTGGTGGTGGTGGTCGTCGTCGTAGTGATGATGGTGGTGGTGGTGGTGGTGGTGGTGGTGGTGGTGGTGGTGGTGGTGGTCGTGGTGGTGGGGTGGTGGTGGTGGTGGTGGTGGTGGTGGTGGTGGGTGGTGGTGGTGGTGGTGGTGGTGGTGGTGGTTCTTCTTGACTATTTTCTGGCAACAAATTACGCATTATCCTTATAAGCTTGATGAAATAAGCTAAAGGTATGTAAGAATAAAACAGAACTCATACATTCTTGTGTTGAAATAGACACCTAGTGGATTGGAACATAACCATGCAGCACTGAGTGCTAAACTAACAAACTACAAGGTATCACCATTGATGCTAAAAGTAAAGTACTCACTGGTTATACACGCCTAATAAATATTAACATTACATAAAACTATGTGTAGGTTTTTGACATTTATAGAAGGGACGAAGATGATGTCACTTAGCCCTTTGTTCTCATTATTAGACAGCCTGTTTGTGATTAGTTCTCACTAAATCGAATCAAACAGACTATAAATGTTAGTGTTGTGTGTTCGTATGTTTGTTTAGGATGGCGGAAGTTGTAACTTTGCTACCTAAAGGCATAGCATGAATAGTCTGATTGAGCGAATCTAGAATAGTTTGAAAAAAAAAGAACAGTCATGCCAATTCCTTCATTCTATTGTTTGTGAATAACCTGATTTATTTCTCTTAGTGGGTTTGAGTGTAGTCACCGTTAACTTAAAGGTATCATGCGCTTGGCTAAGAAGCTCACAACATTGCCATCCGAAAGTTAACGGACCAACACACAAATAACATTGTTATTGGATGAAGAAGGTTTTGAGGCCGAAACGTTTCGTTGTTTTTGTTAATTTTTTTTTGTTGTTGTTGGTTTTTTGGTTTTTTTTCTTTCTTTTTGTGTGTGTGAGGGGGGGGGGGGGGGGGGGGCGGGGGGGTTGGCGATTTTGCTCTTTTAATTACTTTTTAATTTTTTAAATATGAGCATTTTTATTATATAACTAATTTTCTTCATCTGTCTCATTCAGACATATTACCAATTTGAAACCTTGGGTCTCATATCATTTTATTTGTTTTCTCTCATTTCTACATCCACAGGTCTTGCTGACTCTGATCCTAGTAATAAAAATCCTTATCCTATTGTATAGCCCCATGTTTTTACCCGAGTCCTTTTACAGGTATGTTAAAGTTCTGAGAACGTTTAGTGGATACTGAGTAATAGAAATACTCGAATTTGATTTTTTTTCATCATCATCATCATCATCATCATCATCATCATCATCATCATCATCATCATCATCATTATCATCATCATCATCACCATGACATCATCATCGTTATCATCATCACTATCAATATCATTATCACTACCTATCATCATCATAAAAATCATCTCATCATCATCATCATCATCATCATCACCATCATTATTATCATCATCGTCATCTTCAATGTCACCTCCACACCATCGCCATCGTTTTCTATATATTATATTTCTTATCACCATCATTATCCTTATCATCATTGCTAATAGTGCCATCTTGAAAATTGCAATAACTATATTCTTCTTCATTCCCCCCTCCTTCTAATTCTCATCGTCTTCTTCTTCTTCTTCTTCTTCTTCTTCTTCTTCTTCTTCTTCTTCTTCTTCTTCCTCTTCATCATCATCATCATCATCATCATCATCATCATCATCATCATAATCATCATTATCATCATCATCATCATCATCATCATCATCATCATCATCATCATCACCATCATCAACTTCACCTATCTACGCTGTTTTTCTTCTTCACAATGTGGGCCCTCCAACAACAGATGATTTAGTATGCATATTTTTTTTATTCTCCCAACCACCATCACCTACAAAAAGGCGTCCTCTATCCACAGGTTTAAATACATTGCCTGCCAGTACGTCTACAACCTTCCTAACGATTCAGAGTTGCCATTAAACATTGTGGTGACAGAAGAACCCCAGCTCTACGGAGACGACTACCAGAAGAAGACAGTCCGTCTTGCAAAGCTGCCCCAGATGGAATATTTCAAGACTTTGGTTTCCAGTAATTGCTGGCATCTCGACAAACTTTATGAGGTTTATTTGTGTGTGAAATGTGTGTGTGTGGGGGGCGGGGGGGGGGAGGGTATGTGTGTGTGTGTGTAAGTGGTGTAGGTTATGTGGCGTCGGGGGTAAAAGTGTTAATATTGTGTGTGTGTGTGTGTTTGGGGGGTGGGGGTGTATTTTATCATTTTGATTAGTTCGGGGGGCGGAGGGGAGTTGTTTTGTTTTCTTTTTCAGGGTTTTAACATTTATTTTTTTGGTGTGGTGGTGGTGGTGGTGCAGGGGTGGGGAACGGTTATACTTTTGATGAAAACGTATCATTGTGATAAAATAATAATGTCATCACTGATAATGGTGGTGTTGCATTAGTGACTATGCTTATGGGGATGATGATGATGAGGATGAGGGGGAGGAGGAGGAGGAGAAGGAGGTGGTGGTAGTAGTAGTAGTAGTGGTGGTTGTGCAGAAGGAGGAGGAAGAAGAGGAAAGGGAGGAAGAGGAGGAGGAGGAGGAGGAGGAGGAGGAGGAGGAGGAGGGGGAGGAGGAGAAGGAGGAGGAGGAGGGGGAGGAGGAGGAGGAGGAGGAGGAGGAGGAGGAGGAGGAGGAGGGGGAGGAGGAGGACGACGACGACGAAGAAGAAGAAGAAGAAGAAGAAGAAGAAGAAGAAGAAGAAGAAGAAGAAGAAGAAGAAGAAGAAGAAGAAGAAGAAGAAGAAGAAGAAGAACTAACTTACTTACTTACTCACTTTCTTCATGTTCAGCGTCACCATCAATGGTGGTTGTCCGCACTGTGTAATTACAACGTCTGCCCATTCCTCGCGCATGTTGACGGTATCGTACAACTCTCCGCCATTCAACCCTGTCCATTCCAGGATGTTTTGCACATAACTGGACCTTGGTCTTCCTCTTCCTCCTTCTTTCCTTGTACAACGTCTTTCATTAGGGTGTACCAGTTTCGGCATATGTGACCCAAAAAAAAAAGCTTAATATCTTTAACACAATTGCATATTTATTTTGATTCCCAGGTGAAAGTCAAAGATGTCCGCCTATCAGTGAAGGCAAGACGACTCCTTGGACGTTCTAAAGTTCCTGTGGGTGTCTTTAAAATGATCTACAATAACTTCTTCCGATGTCGCATCAGAAATTTGGAGGTTTGTTTCTCAAGCACTTTACATTCAATCGAAACTGGTTGGTACTGTCAGCTCTGACCATTAAAAATAAACGTAAGCTTTCATATAAAGGAATATCTATAGAATGCCTTCAATGCGCTTTACAATGGGTCCAAATCTGACCACAATATTAAGGACGCGACGAGACATCATGCTGAGTAATATCATTGCGCTATAATATTTTGTATTTTGACGGAGGCAATGCCGTCATTGCCCTTGTACTTATTACACATCTGAGTGCGCTGAGAGTAAGAACTTGGGAGGCTTTTCCAAGGATTCAACTTTGGGCGGCTCAGAGCAGAACTCGAACCATGGACCTACCGATAAGGAAGCGAATGGCATACAACTTGATCACAAATATATGGGAAAAACATAAATAACGAAAAGGTTTAGTATTGAGTGAAGGAATTGCGATCAGAATATAAACCAGCTAACTGTCGCACTCAGGAAAAATACGTAGTTAAGAATTTAGCCAGAAAACTCGTCATTCAAATATCAATCAATTTGAATTCCCATAATCTTGACAATTACTAACAAACTTTGCGAAGTCCCAGCTAAGGGAGTTTTTGCCACGATGAGAGTCATTTGAATCGATCATAATTTGAAGGACGAGTTTTCTGACCAAATTCTCAAATGCGTATTTTTATAGAGTACAGCAAGAATGAAACAGAGACATAGACAAAAGTCCGGAGATCTGAATAAATTAAGAATTATAACAAGTTGTATTATCGTTACTTCATGTGTATGTGCTTTGATATCAAAATGTATACCACTCGTCTTCATCAAACATAAGCATTGAATTCTTGTACATTCGAGTATACATGCCTGTTTCATATCATGGGTTAATAGTGAGGCTATATGGTCTTCAATATGGCACTCGCTTGCGGACAAACGTCGAGGGTTTGCATATCTGCGCGGTGATTAGTTGAGTCCTTGAAAAAAACTCTTTATTCACATTTTCTCACCGTACTCAGGTGTAAAATGAATGCTTCGCCGTTAAGAACGTTGACTCTGTCGGAATGATATTGTAATATCACCATGTCTCTACTCTTTGATAAGTGTTGCTATTGGATAGGAATCTCTTGTAAAGCGCTTTTGGGTACGTTTAGTGGATATTGCGCTGTATAAACAGTTCTGTAAAATATGGTATCGAAAGCAGACACTTATGGTGTGAGGATGAGTTGTCCTTTACTGCAAAAAAAAAAAAAAAAGGCAAAACTCCCAACATACTTGGTTTGTTGTTTTATATTTCCGATTTGTTGTTATTGTTCTTTCAGTTGCTGTTTTTGTTGTTGCTGTTGCTGTTGTTGTTATTGTCATGTTTTGTTTTGGTTGTCTTTTCCTTTTTTATTTATTTGTTTGTTTGCTTTTTGTTTTGGTTTATTATTATTATTATCATTATTATTATTATTATTATTATTATTATTATTATTATTATTATTATCAGATGTTGTGGAGTGGGTTCGGTGTTGGAGCGACAAGCCATGATGATGAGTGTCAGTGTCAGATAAAACAAGAAAGGAAAATACAGGAAACAAAACAAAACACCACAAAAACTCAGGCTTCCCTAAATAAGGATCCAACCTCAGGGAATGTTATTATTTCTTTGTAATTTTCTTTCTACTCCCTGTCATTGTGTCATTCACACTTTTCATATTTCTATCTAACAGAATTAAACTTAAATTTAAATTAGAGCTTTTATATAGAGCAATATCCACTAAACGGGCTCAAAGCGCTTTACAAAGGGTCCCTGACCAACAGCAACATGTAACATGTAGAACGAGACGTGACTCCTGTTAGGCGATGTTCCAAATATTTTTCGACACAGACAACGCTGTTGACGGACATGTACTCGTTTTACACCCGAGTAACGGTAAGAGAATGTGAGTAAAGATTCTGTGCCAAGGACTCAACTATACGCCGAGCGAGGCTCGAACCCAGGACTTTCCGATCCGAAAGCGCATGTCATACCACAAGACCACATAGCCGCAGAATGACAATGACTCTTGCGACGTTGTCCCACCTTTAAGTGTATTCAATATAAAATTTAAATATTCCATTCCATTCGTCATCTTCGACAAACACCAGGCATTGAAATTCTGCTGTAACTCAAGCATTCTGGGACGCTTCACGCCGACTGGTGTCAAGATGATGAGATGGAGCGAGTGCATGCGATTTTTCGCAACGTAAGTTTTGTGCATGAACCCTTCCATTCTGCTTTTATCTACTTTCTGTGCCTTTCGTTGGATTTTTATACGAATTCCAACATTCCAGTCCTTATTTTTTTTTTGCCATGCCATGATTTATTTTGTTGTAATTTTGTCATTAGATTGTCCCAAATTCGATTTCTTTGAGGAAAAAAAAAAAAAAAGGGGGGGGGGTTGATCTTTCGTTACTTGTATTTTGTTTTGTTTTCGTTTGTTTTTGTTTTTTTGGAGAGAGAGGGGGGGAATTTTGTTTTATAGACGATTAAGAGTGACATTTCCAAGACAAATTTTGGATTTAACAAAAAATAAAAATTGAAGCTCTGTGATTTGATTTTATCAAAATTGGTTAAGACATACGATCTCATACTGATCTAATATCATTATTATCTTCATGAGCATCATCATTATCATCATTTTTATATTATTAATGTTTTTATTATTATTATTATTATTATTATTATTATTATTATTATTATTATTATTATTATTATTATTATTATTATTATTATTATTATTATTATTATTATTATTATTATTATTCATTATTATCATTATTACTATTATTATCATCATCGTCGTTATAAATGTTTAACATTTTATTTTAGATTTTGCCAGCTGGTCATAATAGCATCTCCTTGGGTTATACGCCTATTGTTTTACGGTCTATACGAGCGAGACATGTTGAAAGAGAGGGTAAATATAAAAATAATAATAATAATGATAATAATAATAATAATAATAATAATAATAATAATAATAATAATAATAATAATAATAATAATATATAATAATATAATATTATTATTATTATTATTATTATTATTATTATTATTATTATTATTATTATTATATTATAATAATTATAATAATGATAATAATAATAATATAATAATAATAATAAATAAGAAGAAGAAGAAGAAGAAGAAGAAGAAGAAGAAGAAGAAGAAGAAGAAGAAGAAGAGAGAAGAAGAAGAAGAAGAGGAGGAGGAGGAGAGGAGGAGGAGGAGAGGAGGAGGAGGAGGAGGAGAGGAGGAGAAGAAGAAGAAGAAGAAGAAGAAGAAGAAGAAGAAGAAGAAGAAGAAGAAGAAGAAGAAGAAGAAGAAGAAGAAGAAGAATTTGATAACGTACTTATCCTCATGAGAGCCTGCATTTACCACACATTCTCTTTCTTCTTCTTTTTTTTTAATTCCAGTTTGAAACTGCCGAAAGTGTTGGTCTATCAATAAGCTACACGGGAAGCCTGGTTTTATACCTCACTCCCGTGCACGCCCTTTTCATTCTCATCTACATCATCATTGTCGTCGATAGCCTCATCTATGGGGTCATCACTCAGTCTCTCAGGGAAAAGCTCAACGTTGTGCTCAGACAATGTCTGCGGGACATGAGGGAAAGATCAAGGTAGTGACTCTCTCTCTCTCTCTCTCTCTCTCTCTCTCTCACACACACACACACACACACTCACACACACACTATCTCTCTCTCACACACTATTTCTATCTCTCTCTCTCTCTCTCTCTCTCTCTCTCTCTCTCTCTCTCTCTCTCTATAAACATACATACACCTCGCATCTGCTCCTCATTTCTGTCAATAGATGCTTGCGATACATGAATAGAAAGGGGGGAAAATCTACTTCTTTAAGATACATAAGACGTTCCACTTTCTTTTCTCTTATGTGAGATAATAGAAAATACAAACTGTCTAGTTTCTTTTGAAAATCACTTTATTATACCTGCACTCTAATTCTCTCCTTACCAGCCATTTTCAGGATTTTCCCCAAAATTTCACCCCCAACTAACACAAAATAGATTTTTGTTCACTCAAACAAAATAGGGAATGAGATTAGCGGAAGAGTAGCGTCCCTTGATTGGAAGTCACGCGCGGAAAAGTTATTAGAGAGAGAACGTCATGTTGGTTGTGCCACATGAGACACTTCACCGAAAGCGAGGACGAGAGAGACGCATGCGCAAAACCATTTTGACGTTCTCTCTGTTAGGTAACGTCCAATCAAGGGACGCTACTCTTCCGCTAATTTCATTTCCTATAGCACTAAAGTTCTTGCGATGAGTAATTTCTTTAGTAAAGCAGGCTCTACAATACACTTTTCATTTTCTTTAAATTTTATACAAAATGTACAAGAGAAATTTGAATATGAAAAATGTTGGTTGTGTCGAAAACCATTTTGACGTTCTCTCTGTTAGGTAACGTCCAATCAAGGGACGCTACTCTTCCGCTAATTTCATTTCCTATAGCACTAAAGTTCTTGCGATGAGTAATTTCTTTAGTAAAGCAGGCTCTACAATACACTTTTCATTTTCTTTAAATTTTATACATAATGTACAAGAGA
>NC_088365.1:52052433-52099933 GCF_034508935.2 Berghia stephanieae | reverse complement strand
AAAAACGACTGTTCGTAGCATTGCACTCTTGAGCATGGGATTTGGAATCGCATTTTGAAATGTTAAAAACTTGAGCGTTTATATAACGCAATATCCACTAAACATGCTCAAAGCGCTTTACAAGGGGTACTTTCTGTCAGATCTAACATACCCAGCTACCCAATCACTGCTGGAAGGGAAAGGGGATGGGAAAAAATCTCGACAGCACCCGGGATCAATCACGGTCCCTTTGCGTGTGAAGCGAGTGCTCTACCAAATGAGATATCGGGACCCCAGAGCCTAAAGTAGGTTATTAAAGAAATAATAATAACCTTTATCCATTCTGTCCATTGGGCCAAATCAATTCAACTCAACGTGTGTGATGTCAAATTCAAAATCACGCCGACATAATTCAACATTGAGATAGAGAGTCATTAATGAATCTGTTTACAGTTGAAATTACAAAGAATCCTGTGTAAAATCATTGAATATTGTGGCTATTGGCACGTATATAAAATGCGTGTGTGTGTGAATGGGTGAATGTATGTGAGAGAGAAAAAGAGAGAGAGAGAAGAAGAAGAAGAAGAAGAAGAAGAAGAAGAAGAAGAAGAAGAAGAAGAAGAAGAAGAAGAAGAAGAAGAAGAAGAAGAAGAAGAAGGACAAACTATCTCATTTTATGTCATGCTTTATCATTTTGGTGAGTTAAAAATATAATATATTGAAATAACACAGAGAGAAAAGAGCATTGGACCCTTTTACCCAAGTTAGGATACGCCACTGCATGTGTTGAACTCGTGACATAGGTGTCGAAATTAGAGCCCCAGTGTCGAAAATAGGGCCACCATCAGAAAAAACATTCCACACCTCAGAAAAATGCAAATTGCGAGTGTAAATGGAAAGGTAGAACATGATAATTTATACATTAAAGAAAAATAATTTATCTATTTGATGGTACAACCGCACGTCGATAGCTTGAAAGCAAAACGAGCGGCAAGGATTTAAACAAAGCACACAAAGCTGTGCTTTTGGTTTAAACACTATACACACATAAGCCCACATTATCAGACGGTGCAAAATTGAGCCCTTGAAAAAAGCTCTTTACTTACATTCTCTCTAGGTACTCAGGTGTAAAATGAGTGCAAGTGAACAAGAATGCTGGTATAACAATTTTGTATTGAAAAAATACGTGAATTTGCGTCTTCAGGTGAAGCATTGCTGTTAGCTTAGCACCACTTGCGAAGTGCTTTGAGCACACTTTTTGAATATTGCGCTGTATAAAAGATCGGGCTCTGTCAGCTTTTTTTCTGTACAGATCACTTGATAGAAAATGTTATAGAACAAATCTCTTTGGATTTTTTTCATCAGTCAATACATGACCAAATTCGTGCAATGAAGAAGGAAGAAATTGATGCAGTGGCAAGGTTGACTGCCAGTGAACAGCAACATACTGCATTCCGTGTGGTTGGCCAGATGTCTTCATTGGCACCTCGCTTGGACAGACCTGTTTTGAGGGTCAAGGTAAGAAGTATGTGAGTCTTGTATTTAATTTTCGAAAATAGTTTATGGTGCAGAGTGGCTTAGCCGTACTGTCTTTGCTTCATATTCATACCCGAAATTTACCGAGTTCGATTACCCGCTGCGCTGTGTGGCCTTGAGCAAGTCACATCGCCAAAGCTCAATTTGGGGCACTACCCTGCGGCCGATGCCTGAGTTATTCTAGTTTGAATAGACCCTAGAGGCAAATTGTCCCCATTGTGGCCGTGATGGAATGTAAGCATTGTATGTATATTGGCTGTAACGGTAACGTGTTTCTGTTAAAGCTATTTGTAAATAGGGAAAGACGTTACGGGCATCCTATATATATATATATATATATATATATATATATATATATATATATATATATATATATATATATATATATATATATATATATATATATTACATTATCATTATTATTAATATTAGTATTATTATTACTATCATTGTCATCATTATTACAATTATATATATTTTTACTATTGTTATTAATTTTTTTTTTTTTTTTGTTTGTTTGTTGCTTTAGGTCTCTTCCAACACAATTGAGGTTATATGAGAGACCGCTGAAACAAAAAAAACAAGCAATCTAACAAAAATAGTACAAATGTAAATCAAAATCATAACCTAAAGATATCATAAGCTAAATTATAAATAACCAAGAACAAACAGGCAGAAGATTTACAGAAAAAAAAATATCCCCTGTCAAAAATACAATCACAAACCAAAGAAGCAGGATAGGCTAGTAAAGAGAAGAAGAAACGACATCACTATCGAATCGTACACCCATGCGAACATCATAGGTATATGATTCAAGGGTGATGCTCCCATCCAACCACCCGCGTTATTAATTTATTATTTCTATTATTATATCATCATCATCATTTATTATCATTAATATTAGTATTATTATTATTACTATTATCATCATCATCATAATCATTAATATTATTATAATAATTGTAATCTGATGACTTTACTTCACATCAGAAAAACATTCCAAAGTGGGTGACCCCTGGCATGCTGGCTTTTCTGAGCCGCCACGATATATCCTACACTCCCGAGAAGTTCTTCTCCAACACCATTAACCTGGATTACTTTGGATGTCCTGGACCAGTTTATTTTAACGTTCTCAAGGCATTGTGGGACTTTGCCAAGATCGTTCTCTTCCTCTGCTTCGTCCTCATTATCGTCTTGGCGTTTGGCGACGCCTACCAAATCTCATCTGCAAACCAATTGCTGGCTACAGTGGTGGGAGGTATTATTCCCTTCTTTTTCAAGTGAGTATAGGTTAGAAAAAAAATGTGAACATTTATATAGAACATTTTTACGGATTTAGCATGCTCAACGCACTTCAAAATGTTTCGTTTATTTCCCATGTGGGCGATATGGAACAATATATCCATTTCATACAGTATCAGTCAATTGTTAGGCATCCGTCAGATAACAACAAAATGTCCGTCACTGCCTATAGCTAAGTACCCATTTACAACATTTTTTAATTCTCTATTCTGGTACATCTCTACTCACTTCATTTCTATTATTTACTAGCATCGTTTTATTTATTTATTTCCGTTTGTTTGTTTTATGTTTTTTGGGGGTGGTTTTTTTTTTTTTTTGGTTTAATGTGCGCGACCCCAAAAGGGCTTTTAATAAAATCTTGAAAGCTTCGGTGGTTCCCATGGTGCTGTGTAGAATTTTTCTGACACTCGCCGGGAAGTGATTGGGTGGCTGGATTTGTTAGACTAATGTCCTATCCAAAGGATAGCATGCAATTGCCATTGTCCGCTTCACGCTATAAAAACCCGGATAAACTCCAGCTCCATGGGCCTATTGGCTCTGAAGGACTACTTTACTTTCATTCATTCTAGCTTCAATAGTGCCTTAAGTGATTGTAAGTGGAAAAGAGCCGAGTGAAATCCTCATACTCATATGATCAGAAGTTGCTTTGGAATCAGGGTTGCATTAAATTATCTTTTGTACATTAACACTATTGATAAAAATATTTCTAATTTCAGTAAGTAAAATTGCACTTTTCTGCAATTTTATTAGCGCTTTTATATTCTTATTCTAAAAGTTCAAGGCAAAATTTAGTTAATTAGATACAATGTTATTGCTTTTATATTCTTTTTTTTAAATTTCACTGTAAAATTTAGTTATTTGGATACAATATTATTGCTCTTATATTCTTATTTTTAAAATTCAAGGTAAAATTTAGTTATTTAAGTACACTGTTTTCGCTTATATTCTTATTTTTAAAATTCAAAGAAAAATCGTGTTATTTATATACAATGTTATTGCTTTTATATTCTTATATTAAAAGTTTACCGTAAAATTTAGTTATTTAGATACAATGTTATTGCTCGTATATTCATATTTTTAAAATTCAAGGTAAAATTTAGTACATATCTATCTTTGCCACATTTGTAATTAGGGCAGTATAATGAGAAATTTCCGTATCAGTAAATCCTCCTCTAAAGGTGTTGGCACTTTTTATTTCAGTCACTTCTTCAAATCAGAATCAGATGCCTCTGGATTTGACAAGAATAGCATCCAGTTTATGACAGAATTTCATGCAGCTATAAACAGATTTGAACAAGCGTGGCCAGTTTATGACATTGTCCCTTCATCCTTCAAAGAGCTGGAAAGCAGTGGAAGAGATACAGAACCACATTACCTGGACAAATCTTCAATTGATCGTAAAATTCAGTTTGAAAATAAAACGCATGATCATCATCGAAACAATCCTGTAATTCCCACAAAAGACTTACAACAAAATGTTCAAATGAATTCAACTATTCAATCTGAAAATTTTAGTCCTAATAATTTTAGAACAAATGTAAACTCCATATTGTCTGAATCAGAGATTTCCAAAAATGAAGGAAGAAGAAGAAGCAGCATACGTGATGAGAACACAAATTCTATTCATGGACTGAGTGACATTATTACTTGTAGTGAAGTGAGGAGTGAACATGAAAAAGTACGTTCAAGTATCGATATTGATAGTCATTCTACCAACAACAATGTGGAGTCTACTATAGATATGGAAGCGAATACGATTACTAGACACAGTAATAAACAGTCTATCTCACTACCATTACTAGGGCCATCATCATCATCATCATCTACATATCCCGGTGTGGCATTTGAAAACTTGAACGATGACAATCCTACAAACATCCATCTTATCGTGGATGTTTCGACATCAAAATCTAAAAGAAGAAGGGGTTCGACTTTCAGGAGGAAGAATAACATGGAATCTGGATCGGTTTCAATGTTAGACTTCAATAGTCAGCACAAGAACACGGGGACAATATACACTCCAACTCCAAGTGTTAATTATCAAGAAAATTTAGTGTAAATGTTGATTTCCTTCCTCAAATAAACTACTGCTGCTCAGCAGGTGAATTTTTCTTTTTAAAAAGTCATTAAAAATGAGGTCTCTTTGAACAGTTTCTCTTTGTCTTGAATTTAATTTATTGGTGAGAAACTTATACCATTAAAATCAGCAGCCTTTGAAAATTACAATATCAAAAATTGGGCCTGCTTGTTTGTTTCAATGCAATGTGTCATGTTTGTAAACAAAGCCTATTTATTTTTTTTTACCCCATGAGACAAAATATACTCTCAAAGTCTAAGGAGAGCATTCTGTCAATGCTATAGTCCATGAGACAAAACATAGATAGTTCGAAGTTGATGTCACGCAGGTCTTTGTTATTGTTTTTTGCCATCCGCGTTCATGAATAATTCTCACTAAACGGATTTAACAAGACTATAAACGGTCATGGTTACACACAGTTTTGTGTGTTGGTCCGTTATACTTCTGGATGGCAAAGTTATGAGCTTCTTAGCCAAGCGCATACTATCTATACTCAAAGTCTAAGGAGAGCATTCTGTCAATGCTACAGTCCATGAGACAAAATATACTCAAAGTCTAAGGAGAGCATTCTATCAATGCTACAGTCCATGAGACAAGATATACTCAAAGTCTAAGGAGAGCATTCAATCAATGCTACAGTCCATGAGACAAAATATACTCAAAGTCTAAGGAGAGCATTCTATCAATGCTACAGTCCATGAGACAAAATCATACATAAATTCTTGCAAAGTTTTCCACAACCACTGGATTTGTTGATTACATTTCTAAACTACAAAACATTCTGAGTGGGGTCTTTTGACCTTCCATTGTGGGGAGAGAGAGATAACTCGCCGTCTTCTATCCTATATTATCTGTTTTCCAGGTTTCTTTCTTTGTCTTGGAAAGAGATTACTGGGTTTTGTCCTGAATGGTCTGAAACATCTATAATTCTTGCTCTATGGTAATTCTTGTCTCCCAACATTCTGATCAGTTGTGACCCATATGGCTTGGATGCCAACGAATACTTAGCTAGGAGACAATGATGAATGTCTAAGAATGTTGGTATAAGAGTCCAAGAAAAAGTCGTCTTTCAGAGTTATTACTATAAGATGTTCACTGCTTGGGGAGCTTAGACTTGGACCACAAAATGTGTCAGTGCATGACATAATCAGTCGGATGGTGAAGATTTGAATTTGCATTTTATTTTTTTTTTCCATTTTCTGAAAGAATATGCTTAAACTTTATTTGAAGTAAATCGGGTGATTTTTCATGAAGTTATGGGAAAGTATGGGAAAGGTATCCACCAACTTTTCTCAAATTTCATACTTTTTCACCTTGACTAGCTGTAAAAAAATATTTAGAAATGAAATTAAGCTTTGATATTTCCCGAAGATGGACAAAGATGGTTGATTTAATTGTTTATGACAAGAACTCAGAACTCATTTTGGATAAAAGTTGACCTTCTAACTAAACCTGGCAATATCTCAGTTCAAACTTTTTCACCATCCGACTGACTTGTCATTCACTGTAACAAATCTCAATTGATAGGCAAAGGACAAATCGGGATGCCAGCGCAGACAATTGAGATAGGACTATGTTCCTCGATGAGTGAAGAGGAATAAGTTGGCGCATTTAGTCTTGAGTCTAGAAAATCTAATGAGAATGGATTTTTTTTTTTCTCAGAATTTTCTACACCCAGACAAGAGAATGGAATGTCTCTTAACTCACTCAATCCTAGAGATTTTTGCTACTTTCACAAATTGGAAAAAAATTATTAAAAATGAGCATGTAAATAGATAGTTTTATTCAACTATCATTAACAAATAAAAACTAAAAGCTTTGATACTACGCCAATAATTTGTCTCAGAAAAGTGTAATAAATAGGCATGGGGTAAAAGTAACCTGAGTAAACTACGGATATAGTCGGTGTTAGGGTTGAATGAGTTAATATGCCAAAAAAAAAAAAAACACTTGTACTAATAAACCATTAAACAATAATGTAATGGGTTTTATTCTGCAGAAAAAAAACAAGACAAAAAAAATAATAATATACAAAATAATTCCTATCCTATTCCATAATTGTCCCTTAGAAAATCCAATACGGCAGAGAGGCTGCTGAGTGAGTTGAATACTTGCCTCTCTGCCTTGGTGAGTATGTGTTCCATCATATACATGAGGTGGTGATGAAAGCAGGTAAATGGAGTCCCCAGGGATAAGGCCGTGTCAACCTGACAAATCAGGGGGAAAAAAAGCAAAATAAAAATAAAAAATTTAAAAAGGTGAATGCCATTTTTGAGTTTTGTATTTAAAGTTAATTGCTGATATATTTTCTACACTCAAAGTCTAACAAGACAGAACCAACGTTGTGCCCAGCTGAAGGCATAGCACCTATCACTTGGGAACGCATTAAAAATCCTCAACCTTTTCAGCCAGCAAGGTCATTGTGTGGTGCAATATTTTTTTTTTTTGAAGCGCAAGGCAAGATCTTATATAGTGCAATATCCACTAAACATGCTCAAAGTGCTTTATAAAAGGTCCCTGACCACAGCAACATGTAACATGTAGAAAGAGACATATCGCCTGTTAGGAGACATTGCATTTTTTTCAGAGACAACACTGTTAACGACCAGCTACTCATCTTACACCTGAGAATGGCGAGAGAATGTGAGTAAAGAGCCTTTTCCATGGACTCAACTATGCACCGAGCGAGGATCAAACCCAGGATTTTCCGTACTGAAAGCAAGCGTTATACCACAAGACTACATAGCCGCACATAATTTTTATGGTCCAGGGAAAACAAGCACGTGATCATTTCGGAAAGTTTAAGAGACAAATCTTCACTTCTGGGTAGTAGTGTGGGTGATACAAATTGCCAAAGCAAGACTGACTCGATGTTAAAGTTATATTACTTGCATGAAAGAGGCCTCTTTGTTGTTATAATATGATTAAAATGGTAACATTGTGCAGTTCAGCGATGTGGTGTCACATCTTTCAGGCCCCACATGTTGGATAAGGAGGCACTTTGAATATTCATTAGCCACTCAACAAAGATTGAATGAGTACCTGGATTTTAGAAGAGATTATATTGTAAGAGTGTTACTAAATAATGGACGAGGGAAAAAATATCATCTTTCACAAATATACAAATCCATCTGTTGCTTTCTCTGCAAAAGACTCCAGATAGGGCGCAGGCAAAATCAAATGGTACCAATCCAAAACAAAGAGACAATCATGTCAAAGGGAAAAAAAATTATTTAGGGGGATCGGATAGCAAGGCTGTAGAAAGATGAAGAGATTGTCAGTCTACAGGGTCCAGTATTCCCCACCTGTAGAGGAATCCACCCACCCCATATAACGATGTTCTAAAATGCCAAAACATCAAAGGTATACATTTTCTGTAAAAATTAATAAATTAAATGAGAAATGAATTAAAAGGCAACTTAATTATGGTTTTCCACCCTCTTCATCTTTGTTAAACGGAAATAATATAATAATAAAAATATAAAATATATAATAATTTTAATGGGTATTTCTCTTTAACAAAGACAAAGAAGAATATATTTACATACGTACAGTTTTAAATTATAAACGGGTCTCGTAATTTTGTTTTCCCATGGTCTAGATTCATCAGAATAAAAACTAACTTGATTTCAATTTTTCCAGGTCAAATCCTAAATCTACATGATTATATAATACTAGACTGAATCAAATTAACTCTCTAGTTTCTTACCCATTCTTGTATACAATGTGAGGGGGTCTGGCTGTAGCCCGCATACATGGCTGGGTTGGCAAGGATTCCTCTTGCTGACATCACACCTATTAAAATATGATTTTTAAGCCATAAGCCACATGACAAAATAAGAATTGTAGTTAGAATTTTTAAGTGAAATCATACTTATGTTGATAATTGCCATCATGATGACATGTCTTTTTGACATGTTAAATGAAGCCTAATTGAAGCGTGAGTCTGTGAGTGTGTGTTTGTGCAAGTCTTGTGTGTGTGTGTGTGTGGTTTCTCACTTTTTGTTTTATGCATGTCTGTTTGTGTATATTATTATTATGTCTATGCTGTAACCGAATGAAAAATTGCCTTCATGGGCAATAAAGTTATTATTATAATTATTATAATTATTATTATCATTATTATTGTTGTTGTTGTTATTATTATTATTTGAGTTTGTTTTTTTTAAAATGTGTTTTCGCTACTGCATAAGTATATTAATCGACACTACTATGCATCCCTGCCATCCATAAATCCTATGCCTGGAGATTAAAAAAATATAGCCAAAAATCAGGTTTTTTTAAAAAGGTTTTGATGGAATATGCAATACAGATATGCAGAAGGCATATTTGCGGATGGAGGGACAGAATAATATAAAATAAACCAAAAAAATGTCGACCTAGCTCCAATAAAAAAGAAGAAATAGTTTCTCAAAGGTTGAAAACCCGCATGAGCACCCACCATCACTGACACATTGTCACAAGAAAACCCAATACAGTTTTCCCATGGAACTGATTTGGCAGCTTACTCTAATTTCAGTGTATTGAAATTATGTGACCCACCGTCTCTAAACGGTATTATGTCGGGATGATTTGGGTGAAAAAAAAAGAATTTATTGACAAAAACATGAAACTTGCGGTTTGTTTCGATTTGTTGTGTTACAGAATAAAGACAATTTCTCACAATGCAAAAGCTCAAAAATTGGTATTTACTATCAATTTAATTCTAAAGTCACTTTTCGGGGGCCAATTCATTCCGACATAATACCGTTTCGACATGAAGGGTCACGTATGATCATTAGTTAAAGGCCTTACACATTCCTTTATGTTGAGTAGATCAGTTGTCATATGCCCTGCCTGATCATCAAATGTCCTAACTACAATGGGATACAGTTCTTGGCAGTATATCAATAGCCTCTGACACAAATCATATTACTACAAGAATATGCAGTTTTTAAAAACATTTTAAAACCAAGATCACTGTTCAACCAAAAATTCTTTATTTTTACATGTGAAAGAGTAGCTTTAAGACTGCCACCATTGGGAAAGTTGGATAAACTATGGAACAGCATGGCTAAGCAGTATGGTCTTTGCTTCGTACCCAAAAGGTACCAAGTTCGATCACCCACCGCGCTGTGTGGCTTTGAGCAAGTCATCTCGCCCTAGCTCACTTTGCGGTGCTGCTCTACAGCTGATGCCTGGGTTATTCCAGTCTTCCCTTGGAATAGACCCTAAAGACAAATTTGCCATGGGGATGAATAAAGGGAATTTTATTTATTATATTTTTTTTTTTTAATGTCGCTAAGTTCTAAGATTTAATTAAACTCACCGTCAATTCTTGTCTGACTTTGAATCCTTTCAGCATCCTCCAATGTTCGGACGTCACCATTAGCAATGACAGGAACTCCAACAGCATCTTTAATTACTCCTATAGCTTCCACATCTACTGGCTGACAACGCTGTTCTCTCGTCCGTCCGTGAACTGTTATAAATGAGGCACCCATTCTTTCTGCTTTTTGACACATATCAACAGTTTGCCTAATACAAGGGGAGAAAATGCAAATTTTTGCTTAATTTATCAACGTGCCTTTATTTTTCCATTAACTCATCTGTATTAAAAATTAATATTTTAAAAAATTATTATTCTCAACCATTTCATGAGCAACTAGCGCAATAGCCACTAAACGTGCTCAAAGCACTTTACAAGGGGTCTATGGACAACAGAACATTAACATGTAAGATGAGACATAACGCCAGTCAGGCAAAATTACTTTTTTTTTGACAGAGACAACGCTGTTAATGGCCAGTTACTCATTTTACACCTGAGTACATTGAGAAAATGTAAGTAAAGAGCCTTTTCCGTGGGTTGAACTATGCGCTGAACGAGGCTCGAACCCAGGCGCTTCCATTGTTACTTTGTGGATCACACAATGTAAATCTTCCGCTTCCATAAAAAGGAAAAAAAAAATTTAAGTTTTGTTTGGATTATCTTATTTATCCTCTATCAAAAATAAAGTACGATGATGGTATTGCTGTTGTTGATGATAATGATGATGATGACAATGATGATGGTTCACCTGAGATCTTTGTGTATTCTTATCTTTATTGAGGTAGAGAAGTCTTCACGGTTCACCCTGCGTCTGGCTTGTTGTATCATATCACAGATTATATGGGGTGTTCCAAGGAGACAACAGCCATAACCCTCTTGTATAGCCCATCTGTGGACATAAGGTTAGTATTAGTATGATATCATTATTATCATTATTATTATTAATGTTATTATTTTATTAATTTTATTATTATTATTATCATTATTATTATTATTATTATTATTATTATCATTATCATTATTATTATCATTATCATCCTCATTATTATTATTATCATTATTGTGTTCATAAGGCAATTGTACAAATAAAAAATGCAATTTTGGCATAAGGAATCCAAATGTGGCAAAGAGAATTCAATTTATGCGTACAATTTTATTGGCCAACTTGTAATATATGTGAGTATGAACTATTAATAATAGACACAATAAATAAACAATAGAGAATTCAAATGAGCTGTGATTAATAATGAAAGACACAAACAAAAAACATAACGGATAAGAACAATAAAAACCACAGAAACTGAATAACCTTTGAGGGCATCCACAGTTGAGGTCAACGCCATCTGCATAACTAAGAGAAATAAAATTGAGATATTATTTTTTTACTTTGATGAGACATAAAAAGAAACGAAGGAATTTTGTTTAAAATGTACAGCTCAAGATTGAATTTTCAACAACATAAAAACAGAAGTATCAAACAGTGAAAACAATGTTAATTGTAAAAAGAAGAAGAAGAAGAAGAAGAAGAAGAAGAAGAAGAAGAAGACAAAGAAAATTAATAATAACAATAATAATGATAATAGGAATGATAATAACGATATTAGGAATAATAATAATAATAATAATAATAATAATAATAATAATAATAATAATAATAATATAATAATAATAATAATATAATAATATAATAATAATAATAATAATAATAAAATAATAATAATAATATAGTAATAATATAATAATAATAATAATAATAATAATAATAATAATAATAATAATAATAATAATAATAATAATAATAATAATAATAGTAATAATAGTAGGCTAACAATTGTAGTTTTGTTGTAAGAACGATAAAAATTCTATTTTTAAAACTTTTACATCAAAAATTAACAAACAGAATAGAGAGACCAGTATTATTCAGAAAAATGACAAAAGGAGTTGATCAACTTACGGAGCAACAATTTCCGAAGCACTTGCAAAATCATCCGCATTACTAGCAGCAAATTGGACAATAAGGGGTCGGTCAGCTGATGAGAGAAAACTTTAAATAAGATCATCAAGTAAAGATTATGTCCCATTCACGACTCAAATCAACTTATTCCCTGTAATAGATATGATCTATATTAATTTTAAGTGTTTCTGTATCGTTATCATTACATTTAATTCTTTAATTCAACTTACGACTGAAAGTTCCCAGTGAGAATTTTTTTTTGTTTAAGGAGAAAAATTTCCAAAAAGAGTTGTGAAAAAGGAAGAAATTTACAGGGTATTTAAAGATAAGACATATCTACCTCCATTTAAAATGGAAAATATTTCCCTTAAAAAGATAGCGGACCACTAAAAGTCAGTTGTAGTAGTGGTGGTAGGGATGGCGATGAGATGCTGGTTGTAGTAGTAGTAGTGGTGGTAGGAATGTTGAGGTGGTGGTTGCAATAGTGGTGGTAGGGGTGGGTGATGTGATGATAGCGAAGGTTGTAGTAGTGGTGGTAGTGATGATGATGATGATAATGATGATGATGATGATGATAAATAAATAAAATTGAGCTTTATACAGCGCAATATCCACTAAATGTGCTCAAAGCACTCTACAAGGGGTCCCTGGCCAACAGCAACATTTAACATGTAGGATGGGACTTGCCGCCTGTTAGGCGATATTACACTTTTTCGGACAAAGACAACGCTATTAACGGCCAGGTACTCATTTTACACCAGAGTACAGTGAGAGAAAGGGAGTAAAGAGCCTTTTCCAAGGACCCAACTATGCGCCGAGCGCGAGGCTCGAACCAAGGACCTTCCGATCCGAAAGCGAGTGTCATACCACAAGATCACATAGCCGCACACATGATGATGATAATGATAAATTGGGTAGCTGGATCGCTTAGATCTCATGGAAAGTACTTTACGATACACTAGCCCATTTACCTCTTCAAAATTATAGCTCTATCAGCATGAAGGCTCTGAAGGACTAACCTACTATATAAAATAATAAACAAAAATTAATATAACAGTTTCAAAAAAGAACAAAATAACAAACACTGAACGTTTCGGGCAAAACCCTTCTTCAGCAAAAAACAAAAAACAATAAAAATATATGTAAATACAATTGTAAAAAAGCAGACCGACTATAAGTTAATAAAATTGTTATAACAAAACTATAATGTAATGCCCGTATAAGAATGTTTATCAAACAAACCTGGATTTGTGGTAAAATCACTGTCCCTTGCTTTGATGCTCCTAACAAAACTGTTTGAGATAATCATAGGAGTAAAGGCTAAGTCACATTCATATTTCCTTACAAGCATCCGGAAAGCAAGCCTGGAAAAAATGAAAAACTTTATATATACTCATGTATATAATCTAGCTGTCATATCAGACAAAGTGATAATGATAGCAATTATGATAATGATGATGATGACGACAATAATTATAAAAAATAAAACTAAAATAATAATAATAATAATAATAATAATAATAATATTAATAATAATAACAATAATAATATTATATAATAATATTAATATTAATAATAATAAGGCACCATATTAAATGGTTTTTAAAGGCCCATCTGTCTATGTAAAAAATAATTATCAATTTTTTAATTTTTTTTAATATCAAACTACCCACATAGACTAGAGTATAGTAACCTACCATCGACTGATGTATTGTTGGTTAATTTTATAGATTTAATGATATTTTATTAACCTTACTTATTTCTTTCTATGTGCATTTCGAAACTTTCCATATTCTGGAATGACGATACTTGTTTAAAAGATCGGAGTTACAAAAAAGTGTCTGTGTATAACTCTAGTAACGTCTATCGTTATAGTAATAAGTTATATCTAGTTATTAGTATTAGATAAGTTAGAGAGTTATAGCCAGTGTCAGTGTCAGTCTGCCTAAAAATCATTTTTCCTATCACAGGCACAGCGAACTTACTTGGAGTACCGAACCATTGGTGCACATGTCTTTACAAGATCTTTGACATGAAACAACTCGAGAGGTTTAAGGTAAACGTTGGCTTCATCCATCATCAATTATACGAATCAGATAACGACAACTGAATTTATTCCACCGTAGTTCACCTCATCACACCAATGTTTTCTAATCTCTACTTTCGGTTTCCGAACAGGGTTGCCAGATTATTTCCAGGCCAACTGGATTTGAAAATCTGACAAATATCACAAAAATCAGCCAAACCGTACTATTAATAGTACCCCCTTTGAATACTCATCAGTTTTGTTAAACACAAAATTCGCAAGGCCGATGTCATAATTTTTTTTAAATTTCCCAAGTTTAAAAAAATCACTAGCTGATTGAACTGGCTGCGCAGGAAATTGTCGGTGAACCTGCCACAAAAATCTAGTTCATCAAACCAAGTGATTAGACCTCTTGGCCTCGGAAAATAAATTCTGCCAAATATCTGCCAAACTGCCAAACCGTTTTTTCTCTGCCAGACGACTTCAAATTCTGCCAAAAAAAAAAAAAAGGATATTTGGTAGAAAATCTGCCAAATTGGCAAACCTGATTCCGAAGTGCTAATTCGCCCTAGTCCTACTGCAAATAGTGAAAGAATAGAAAAGGATAGAAGGTATCGACGTCGCTTGATTAGGCCACTGGCCTGTCGCCGAGTCTTTCCAGTCACTGAATGTCTCGTTCACAACTGATCTAATGCATTTCCCTACTAGCCGACACTACGCTTTCCCTACTGATCATAGCTATTTTGGTGGGAGGCACTTCTACACTATGCATATAACTTTCCATCACAGTATCTAATCTATTCTTGAAAGCATTGATTTCACTTTTATTTTTTTTAGACCCACGCCATCCTATCTAATGACCCTCTTAATTAGTAACAATTATATCTGTTAGGTTTATTATTAAACTTATGTTTAGTGGTAGTAGCGGTAGAAAGGCATTGGCATTTACTGCTTCTGTATCGTTCGTTATAATTAATGATTTTTTAAATTTATTTTTTTGTTTGTTAAATGATGAAGTAAAAGGTTGAAATATTAATGTTGCCTAACGCGTTCATGGAGGGTGGGGGTTAATTGGGCAGTTAGGGGATATATTGGGTTGGTGGTTTGTAATAAATTTTGTTACTCTTTTAGATGGTTTAATTTAACAATTAAATAGCAGGTTTCGGAAATGTTTCTGTTGGTGTGATGTTGAGTACACGGGCCAATCGTCTTTTGGGCTTATTTATTGTTTGTGGCCGGTTGTTGTTCTTGGGCTATTGCTAAATTATGGGGACAGATTGGAACTGATAATGAAGGTGGTTATGTTTTTAAAGAGAAACTTTTGATTAATTTGTTAGTAACCTATTCCCTTGCTCCCCAAGGAGTCCAAGGGTGGCCACCCACTTTCCCGCTCTCTAGCCGAGCGTCATTCGCTGCTTTAACTACTGTGCACGTGGTCTTTCCCTGTGCAGCATTGGTTATTTTATTATGCTATGAACATGGTTAAGTTTTCAGTAAAGTTAGAGTCATGGGGGGAGGGGGGGGGGGGGGGGGACTGTGACTGTGGGTGTACAAGGTGTACGTTTTAATATTATAAATATTATAAATATTGTTCCTTCCGAGTTGGCCTCGACTGATCTCATCTGCATACATGTGGTCCACGGCATTGTTTCAGCCAGATATGAAGTGAATAGAAAAGTGCCAGAAGACAATAGAGAATAAAATTTTTTTTCGCGGCGGTGGTGGGGTTTGAACCTGCGACCTTATTGGTACGACAACTCCGCCTGGCAGGTGAGAGCGTGGCTCTACCGTGTGAGCTATCCACGAACACAAAAATATTCGTTTCAAACTCAAAGTCATTACTAGATCCCTCTCTCACCTACTTCTTGAGACCGCCGATTCGTTCGTACACCACCATCGCGAATAATTTTGACCAGCAGTTAAGCTTAATAGCCAATATTCTCAACACAAACATATAACATAGAAACGATTGAGACATTGAGTATGCTCCGGTGTATGGGGTGAATTTTAATTCAGAAAAGTGAGTGGAGCAGGCACTTATGTTGGTAACAACAAGATATGAAGTGAATAGAAAAGTGCCAGAAGACAATAGAGAATAAAATTTTTTTTCGCGGCGGTGGTGGGGTTTGAACCTGCGACCTTATTGGTACGACAACTCCGCCTGGCAGGTGAGAGCGTGGCTCTACCGTGTGAGCTATCCACGAACACAAAAATATTCGTTTCAAACTCAAAGTCATTACTAGATCCCTCTCTCACCTACTTCTTGAGACCGCCGATTCGTTCGTACACCACCATCGCGAATAATTTTGACCAGCAGTTAAGCTTAATAGCCAATATTCTCAACACAAACATATAACATAGAAACGATTGAGACATTGAGTATGCTCCGGTGTATGGGGTGAATTTTAATTCAGAAAAGTGAGTGGAGCAGGCACTTATGTTGGTAACAACAAGATATGAAGTGAATAGAAAAGTGCCAGAAGACAATAGAGAATAAAATTTTTTTTCGCGGCGGTGGTGGGGTTTGAACCTGCGACCTTATTGGTACGACAACTCCGCCTGGCAGGTGAGAGCGTGGCTCTACCGTGTGAGCTATCCACGAACACAAAAATATTCGTTTCAAACTCAAAGTCATTACTAGATCCCTCTCTCACCTACTTCTTGAGACCGCCGATTCGTTCGTACACCACCATCGCGAATAATTTTGACCAGCAGTTAAGCTTAATAGCCAATATTCTCAACACAAACATATAACATAGAAACGATTGAGACATTGAGTATGCTCCGGTGTATGGGGTGAATTTTAATTCAGAAAAGTGAGTGGAGCAGGCACTTATGTTGGTAACAACAAGATATGAAGTGAATAGAAAAGTGCCAGAAGACAATAGAGAATAAAATTTTTTTTCGCGGCGGTGGTGGGGTTTGAACCTGCGACCTTATTGGTACGACAACTCCGCCTGGCAGGTGAGAGCGTGGCTCTACCGTGTGAGCTATCCACGAACACAAAAATATTCGTTTCAAACTCAAAGTCATTACTAGATCCCTCTCTCACCTACTTCTAGACGGGAAAAAAAATTTTATTCTCTATTGTCTTCTGGCACTTTTCTATTCACTTCATATCTTGTTGTTACCAACATAAGTGCCTGCTCCACTCACTTTTCTGAATTAAAATTCACCCCATACACCGGAGCATACTCAATGTCTCAATCGTTTCTATGTTATATGTTTGTGTTGAGAATATTGGCTATTAAGCTTAACTGCTGGTCAAAATTATTCGCGATGGTGGTGTACGAACGAATCGGCGGTCTCAAGAAGTAGGTGAGAGAGGGATCTAGTAATGACTTTGAGTTTGAAACGAATATTTTTGTGTTCGTGGATAGCTCACACGGTAGAGCCACGCTCTCACCTGCCAGGCGGAGTTGTCGTACCAATAAGGTCGCAGGTTCAAACCCCACCACCGCCGCGAAAAAAAATTTTATTCTCTATTGTCTTCTGGCACTTTTCTATTCACTTCATATCTTGTTGTTACCAACATAAGTGCCTGCTCCACTCACTTTTCTGAATTAAAATTGTTTCAGCCGCACTTCAGGCAGGTTGGGCGGGACCAGATCCCTCCGGCATGCAGCGCGGCACACACATTGCATTGATTTCACGATAAAATCATGGTACAACTGCGAATAGAGGAAATCACTATTCGCAGTACTACTGCTAACTACTGCGAATAGAGGTGTCGGTTATACATAGGGTGGCCAGAAAGAATAAAATTAAGAAGCCAAACCACAAAAGCTCAGACTGACCAAAGGGAGAGTCAGCATTGTGCATTTTTGTATTTTCTGAAACAAATGAGTACAAATGATACTTCTTCGATTGAAATCAATTTTGATGAGTTAGCCTACTTTCTATTTCGGTTCCTTAGTTCCTTTCTTACTTTTGACTTTCTGTACCAATAGTTTGCCACAGGAATATGAGCTCCCGTCGAATTTTACTTAACACTGGCATTGAGGATTATTTGAAACACTCATTCCCTGCCGTGAGTTCTTTATGCATGTGACATTAGACAGATAAACTAACCAAGTTGACTGCAATCAACTTTTGATTATATAATCACTGTGATTATCTGTCACAGTGTCACAGTTAACTGCATGAATAAGTCCAAAAAGTTAAACGGTGACAGCGTAAAGGGGAGCATGTTTTCACGGAAGACTGCTGCCTCGCTCGGTTGGGAGCGTGATGTTCGTCAGGTCACACCGAACCGTCAGCCAATTACTAGGCGAAATAAATTTAACAAATGTGACAAAACCAAAATTGGGACATGGAATGTCAGGACCTGTGCCCAAAAAGGAAAACTAAACAACATTCTAAAAGAAATGAAACGGCTCCAAATAAATATTCTTGGCCTGGCAGAGATGAGATGGAAAGAGCAGGGAACCATGTCAAAACAAGAAAACAACACGACATATAAGATCATATGGAGTGGTGGAACCTCTTTCCAAAAAGGAGTAGGGATGATCTTAGACCAAAAATCAACCAAATTTTACAAAGGGCACGTAGCAATCTCAGACAGAGTTTTGCTGGTTAAGCTAAGAGGACCTGTAGTTGACACCAATATTATTCAAGTTTATGCACCAACAGAAGAGGCGACAGATGCAGATATGACAGAGTTTTACCATTCACTAGACAAAGCAAAACGAATGTGTAAATCACAAGAAGTCCTTATGGTAATGGGGGACCTAAATGCTAAGATTGGCAGAGGCAGAGATGGTGACATAATCGGACCACATGGACTCGGAGACAGAAATGAACGAGGAAACATCTGGGCAGATTGGTGTAGAACAAATAAATTAATGATTTCAAACACCTGGTTTCAACAACACCCAAGAAGAACCTGGACATGGCAATCACCAGGGGACAGAGCAAGGAACCAGATAGACTTTATAGCAGTATCATCAAGATTCAGAAATGGCATATTAAATTGCAAAACCTATCCAGGCGCCGATGTAGACAGTGACCATGTCCCAGTTGTTTGTACAGTAAGGATAAAGTTTAAAGCTATTCAGAGAACAGCTGGTAGAATAAAGAGGGATTACAGGTTATGCAAAGACAATGGCATACAAACAAAAATGAGAGAAGAATTTGAAAATGCACTCATGATACAAAGCCAAAGTGAACCTGATAACGAAAAATGTGAAAAACAATTTGATATATTCCAAAAGTGTGTCAAAGCAACTGCAGAAAAGCATTTACCAATAGCTCAAATAAACAGCAAAAAGGAATGGATGACAAATGAAATTCTAAACCTATTTGAAGAAAGACGAAAATGCAACAGAGGGTCTGCAGAATACCAAACATTGAACAACCACATTAAATCCAAATGCATCGAGGCACAAGAGAACTATCTAGACTGGAAATGCTGCGAAATCGAAAGAGAATACAAACCCAACCCCCAACAAGCTCACCAAAGAATAAAAGAACTATCAGGGAAAAGGAAAAGCAAAGCAGCAGGAAGTTGTATCCAAAACAAACAAGGGGAACTGCTATTTGAAGAACAACATATAGAAAGCCGATGGGTAGAATACATAGGCGAACTGTACAATGATCCAAATAGAAATGAACCACCACTGAAATTCAAAGAACCATTAAGCGGACCAAACATCACCAAAAGTGAAATTGAACATGCCATGGAACGAATGAGGGATGGTAAAGCAACAGGCCCTGATGAAATATCTGTAGAGGTATTAAAAAGCCTAGGAGATCTAGCAATTGATGAACTTCACATATTATTCAACAATATATACAATACTGGGAAAATTCCAGAAGATCTCTGTAACTCTATTTTCATAGCAATACCAAAGAAAGCAGGTGCAGTCAGATGCGAAAATTTTAGAACTATAAGTTTAATAAGCCACATCAACAAAATACTGTTGCGTATAATTATCAACAGGCTAAGGAATAAGATTAACCCTGAAATCGCAGAAGAACAATATGGATTCCAACCTGACAGAGGGACAAGGAACGCAATATACCTCCTCCGTGTTTTAAGTGAAAGAGCTATACAGGTTCAGACCCCACTATACCTCTGTTTTGTCGACTACAAAAAAGCTTTTGATAGAGTACGCCACGAAGAAATACTAAAACAACTGCACTCCATTGGCGCTGATGAGAAAGACCTCAGACTCATGCAAACATTATACTACACCCAGCAGGCATCTATCAAAATCGGAAACTCTACAGGAAATTCCATTCCTATTAAGAAAGGAGTCCGTCAAGGGTGTGTTGCCTCACCAGATCTGTTTAATCTATACCAAGAAACAATCATGAGGGGCATAAATAATATGGAGGGAATAAAAGTAGGAGGTCACAACATAAATAATATAAGATACGCAGACGATACGGTACTCATTGCAACATCAGAAATCCAACTTCAAAAGATTGTTGACAAAGTGGTAGTAGATAGTGAAGCCAAGGGAATGGAAGTGAATATCACCAAAACGGAATGCATGGTAATACAGAAAAACCCCGAAAACAACAACACCTGCAATATAACGATTCACGGCGAGCAACTTACCAACGTAGAAAGTTTTAAATACCTAGGTTCAATAGTGACAACAGATGGAAGATGTAACCGAGACATACGAGCAAGAATAACTCAAGCCAAACAGGCCTTCATGGACCTGGGAAACATTTTGAAAAACAAACAGATGTCGTTCGGGATTAGATTCCGAGTCTTGAAGTGCTACGTGTGGCCAATCTTGTTATACGGATGCGAAAGCTGGACTACAAATGCAGAAACACAAAAGAACATTGAAGCTTTTGAAATGTGGTGCTTGAGAAGGATGCAGAGAATATCGTATACTGCACACAAAACGAACGAAGAAGTGCTAAAACAAACATACCAACAAAGGAAACTAATGCCCTTAATAGTGGATCGACAACTATCCTTTTTCGGACACATAGTAAGGAAAGATAAGAATGAATACCTGGCAAGTTGTGGAAAAATACCTGGTAAACACGCCCGGGGGAGACAAAGAAAAACACTCATAGACCAATTGAAGGGCTTCACCAACCTAACAATCCAAGAGCTGTTTGAAAAAGCAAGAGACAGGGAGGAATGGAGAGAGATAATTCATGCAGTATCCGAAGCCTGGACCAGGCATGGAACCTAGAAGAAGAAGAAGTTCCTTTCTTACTTTCTGACTTTCTGTACCAATAGTTTGCCACAGGAATATGAGCTCCCGTCGAATTTTACTTAACACTGGCATTGAGGATTATTTGAAACACTCATTCCCTGCCGTGAGTTCTTTATGCAAGTGACATTAGACAGATAAACTAACCAAGTTGACTGCAATCAACTTTTGATTATATAATCACTGTGATTATCTGTCACAGTTTCACAGTACCGTACCCAGGCCCAGACCCGTCTCTGTGGCGGTTATTGTTAGATAGCATTAAATTTGTCGGAATCCAAATTTGTCAAATTTTGGTAAAGTAAAAATCGAGCTTTTATATAAGCGCAATATCCACTAAATGTGTTCAAAGCGTTTTAGTTTTACAAGGGGTCCCTGGCCAACAGCAAATTTAACATTGTGGCAGTGTTTACGGTCACCACACGGTAACCTAACCGGGCACCTAGCCTCAGGATCTACGAACACGGTAGCTCCGGTAACTGGTTTGCTGCTACAAGACACAAGCAATGGATGGACATCGCTCTGTATGTGTGTGTGTGCATGTATTATTTTTAAAACATCAAACAAATACAATTTAAACCATCATTAAAGGCGAGATTCAAGGTTACTGTGTATGTATGTAGATCCTGAGGCTAGGTGCCCGGTTAGTAACGAAAATAATGATACCAAAATATCTGCGATATTCCTCTTTATAACGAAGTTATGCATCTTTAATTGAACCCTCCTAAAAATTTTAGTAAAAGCGAACAGCAATTTCCAGTCACAACTTTCTTATGGGCGAGTTGGGTCACAATTTGACTCCCACTGCTGCTCTCACTAAACTGCCTAAAGTTACCGTGTACGTAGACACTCCGTTTAACATATATCATTTAGGACGGGAAGTGATGCCTGTTAGTCCATGTTACAATTTTTTCGAACAGCGACACTGCTATTAACGACCAGGTACTCATTTTACACTTGAGTTCAGTGAGAGAATGTGATTAAAGAGCCTTCTCCAAGGACTATGCGCCGAACGAGGCTCGAACCCAGGACCTTCCAATCCGAAGGAGGAGGAAGGAGGTCCTTGCCACCATTTTGCTTTGGGCATTGGTAAAGGGGTGAGGTCCTGCCGCAATTTTGCTTTATTCACTCAGAGACCATGATAGGATAGTCAGATGACTGGTTCCAATGCTAAAAATTAGCCTTTTTTTCTTTTTTGTTACCTGAATTCTTTCTAGCAACCATAGGTTGAGTTTAGCCCGATTTTTAAAAATGTTGCCATTTATCATTTTTAAACGTCCCATTTTAGTGATCCAAATTAATCTTATTTCAGCTTATCCTGCATTTTGCAGGGTTGCCATAATGAATGCCACATCTCCATTCATCTCTGTTCATAGCATCATCTTCCTCCAGGCCCAGTTCTTTCATACATTATATCGTCCTTTACCCTTTCCATCCATCTATTTTTCATTTCAGGCATCCCTTTTTTCCCTTTCCCGCTAGTTGTATATCCATTACTTTCTTTCCCACATAATCCCTCTCTCATCTCTTGACATGATTGAACCATTTCAATCTGTCTCCTCTCATCTTTAACTTTATTGATACATTCTTCACTCCAGTCTACCTTCGAATTCGTTCATTTCTCACTTTATCTTTTCTTGTCCAGCCAAGTTATATCTCAACATCTTCTTTATCTTGTTTCTTTGTCGTAGATGCTGTCTCTAATCCATAAAACATTGCTATTCTTACAACAGATGTATATATTTTTCCCTTTAACTTTGTGGAATTTCATTTGTCACACATTACATTAATAATGATAAAGACTTTTTAATAAAAAGGTAGGCCTGATGACATTATGAGGTAAAAGAGAATTGGGTTTTGGTTTTTTTAATTAGGTTTCTTTATAAATTTTAATAATTGATAAAATAATGATACCGAACAGTTTTTATCATTAATAATAATAATTGTTTCATATTTAAATGTGCATTATTTTTTTTTTCCTTATTAGGTATTTAGATGTCGATTGAGAACATTTTTAGTGGCTTTCGATGTTTTGAGTTGAGATCTCTGTTGTTGTAGTCTTGTTTTTCTTCTCCTTCTTCTTGCTTTTTAATTTGTGTATTGTTTGCTTGTTTATTGTAATTTTGATAATTTAATATTGCTCTTTCGTTCAAAACGTCTATGAATAGGTACAAAATGCACCAATATCACAACAAATCTTCGCATATTTTGAACGCATAATTCATCGTTTCTGTATTAATTTGTGGCATAATTTCATTTTTTGGGGGGTATCTTTGTGACATAATTTGGGGGGAAGTGGCATTTTCCTGGAGGGACAGTATAACATGACATATCCCTTGTTGATAATTTTTATTATTTCTAATCTGGCCATGGAATAATGAAAAAATCTAACTGTAATGACGAGAATGAATTTACTGAATATTTGCCATTTTGTCTTGTATTTTCAACTTTACAGGAGTGTGAACATTTTGATGAATTACTGACAGTTTTGACTACATCTCCTCTCTTCACAACTTTGAGAATCAATCCTGAGGATGCTGGTGGACTCTTGAAGAAGCTAAAACAGGAGCTCAACGAGGTTTCAGTTGGCAAATATTTATGTTTTTTAAAATCATTTTTTAGGATAGCAACTGAAGGAACAGCAACATCAATAATGATAATAATAATAACAAGAAGAGTTTTAATTCGACTCCCAAGGTTTGGTGACCTCTTGTTACTATGACTGTCAGTTTATGGACATGAATATCCTTTTTATATTAATGTTAAAGTACGAGTCCTGGGTTCTTCAATCAACATACAGTGCATACACCTTTGAAAATTATCTCATTTATCATATATTTTGTTGAAACTACTCTAAGAAATATTTTAATTGTTTAATTTTTGACTCGAGAGTTGTTTTTATTTTTTTTGTTTCTCCCCTGTCACCAACCAGTAAACGTAAACCAATGCTCGTGTGAAATTTACAATTATATGGTGAATGAGAAGTAATAATTTTGAATAGCCAACTTAATTTTTTTTCAAAATAAACTAGTACATGGTGCCTCTGATTAGGGTCATTTTACTAGTAAACATGTTGCCACATTGGATTTTTTTTACCTTGAAATGTTTGTCAACCTGGTGTAAAAATAAATATTATTATAAATAACTTGTATGGAGTTTGTATTTGCTTTTAAAAAGATGAGGAGGTTAGGAATACAGTTGATATTCATATTTTTAATTTTTTTTCCTTAAACCATCCTTCTAAAAGTTTGCTATTTTTATTTATTTCCAGCAATGCAAAGATTTACAATGGCATGACTTTGAACATTTTGTCCATCCCGCTGTAAAAGACTGCATCATTGTCAAGAATAGAGGTCCATTCCATCCACCCAAGGTTGTCATTTATTGATTTGTGATCCATACCCTCAATGCAATATTATTTCAGGACGAAACAAAACTTTGGAAACTCAATTTTTAGTTTAAAGTTAAAGTATATCATTCTAGTGAGATTGGTATACTAATTAATTAAAAATAATTAATGAAATTTTGTGAACCATAAAAAGTTATAATTTCGTAGATTCTTCTAATCTTGACTTATGTTCGATTTTCAGTATACATTTCATCTCGACTTTAGCTGTGATAGTTTCAATGCCATTTATTTTTCACTACTGTTAAGCTTGCATCAGATGATTTTGTATTCGACAGTCTCCTTATTTTCTTCCTACTATTATCCGTTTCCATCTATTTCTGTAAATGATTTATCCATGATTGAAATCATGTAATTAGCATACTGATTTTGAAGTGTTTTGTCAGACCAATAAAGTTTGCCCTTCGCACTCCCCCCCCCCCCCCCCCCCAAACCACAAACAAGTACCATCTTTTCTTCCAAGCCTATTTTGCACCTTCCATAAAGGTCAATGGACGATAATCCCCCCCACCCCCACTTCCCCCTGGGCCAGTTGACAATGACATCTTTAATCGGTGAGACAAAGCACGACAAAGTCTAGCTTACCTGGTGCTTTGCATTGCACAAGCATTTACTAGTCGGTCGACTTCTGTGGCATGAGGAAATGCCATGGCAATCTGTCAGCTAGCTAACTCTCCATTAACTAATACATTTAAGGCCACATGGAGCGCAATGACGGTCTTTTTTCCATTCAATATAAACATTGGACAACATAATTCTATCAACTAATGTGAAAGTTAGGATCCATTAGGTTCGAGATTTCAGTGTTAGCCTCCGATAGTGTTTGAGATTTTTGTGTTGGGATCAAAACAGGGAATTTATATATATATATATATATATATATATATATATAATATATATATATATATATATATATATATATATATATATATATATATTATATATATATATTATATATATATATATATATATATTAAATATATATATATATATTAATGTATAAAGATGAATCAAAATTCAATTTGTGTAAGTTTCAATTTTTAATCATTTACTTTTATGTCCTCATCATTTTTAGGTAAATAAAGAGATCATTGTGGACACGAGTTGTGCAATGGCTGTTTTGCGGGGTGCAAACATCTTCAAACAGGGAATTATTGGTGCCCCACATGGTAAGGAAAATATTTTGTTGAAAAATAAATTGACCTTTCGTGCTTAATGGTACATCCTACAGTCCACTTAACTCATAATCTGGGGATCCCGAAAGCTCAGTCAGTAGAGCACTCACTTCACATGCAAAGGGACTGACATCGATCCTGGGTGCAGTCGAGATTTTTTTTTTTTTTCTGCCCCCGCCCCCTCCCCTCCCTGTCCTCCCAGCAGTGAATGTGTAGCTGTGTCTGTTAGATTGGCGGACTTTGCGATAGACTAGCATCCTATCCAAAGGATATAAAGCAATTGCTATTGCCTGTTTCACGCTATAGAAATCAGTGTAAATTCCGGCTCCATGGGCTGAATGGCTCTGAAGGACCATTTAGATAGAAATATGTAAAGATAATTAATCAGTCGAGAGATAGTTGCTTACTATGTATATATTTTATGCGTCGTCATTCAAGTGGATGGTGTGGCCGATTGGGTAAGATTTCTGTCTCAGACGGCTTGATATTGGAACTATGGGTTCGATTCTGGTCTGCGCCACTTGTTATTATTTCTTTCTACAGGATGTTGCAAATGATAAACATCCCTCCCCCCGTTTTTTCTTTTAAATCTTTTTTTCTGAATATCTCACTCAGAAACAGAAAATATGATCAGAGGTATCAAAATAGTACAATTGATTAAATTAATTAATGAATGATTATGAATAAATAAATAAATACGTAAATAATCAGAGAAAAAAAAATAATATAAAATTATTGCTCAGAAACTAAATAATCAAGGCAAAAAAAGGAGAGAAAAAACCCCCCAGAAAAATGAGGGAGAAATTCGAACCAATATAAAACTTTTATAATTAATTATTTTATTATTATTATTATTATTTTATTATTATTATTATTATTATTATTATTATTATATTAGTATTATTATTAATAGTTTTAACATATTTTTTTTTACCTATTAGGTATGATGAAAGGAGACAAAGTATCAGTATATGCTGATCTGGATGGGAAATGTCTCAAAGGCACTGTCAGTTCAGCGTATCAGGGCACCAAACATCACATTGGAAATGGGGTCTCACACGTCTCCAGACAGGATTTATTCAATGCGTCAGAAGCACAAAGGTTCGAGACACATTAGCATGTAAAAGAAAGGTTGCTGACATTTTGTTTACATATGGTACCCTCATATGTGGATGTGTCCTGCAGGACAAATTTCAAGTTTGTATTGCTGGATAATAAGATAAATATAACATTTGCTGTGCCAGTGAATTACTCGATGTTTATAAAGTGTTAGTGTTATAGGGAATGAGATTAGCGGAAGAGTAGCGTCCCTTGATTGGAAGTCACGAGTGGAAAAGTTATTAGAGAGAGAACGTCATGTTGGTTGTGCAGCATGAGACACTTCACCGAAAGCGAGGACGAGAGAGACGCATGCGCAAAACCATTTTGACATTCTCTCTGTAAGGTGACGGCCAATCAAGGGACGCTACTCTTCCGCCAATCTCATTCCCTATAAATCAGCTTCATGTTCAGACTTTTTAATAATTATTTGGTGGCATCCCTTAATTCAGCTTTTAAATAAAAATTTGTCTTTCCTTAAAATTCAGTTTGTTCTTACAGACTGTTATTATTATTATTATTTTATTTTTACAAATTAATTTCACAGCAGTGGAATAGGAATTTTAATGACTGAGCCCCTTTGTCAGGCCCCATCTTTGTCTGACCTCGATGTCGTCAACTTCTTCCCACAAAACCTGCCATCAATCATATGTGGTCATTTGTTGGACCCTCAACCTGGAGAAACCATCCTAGACATGTGTGCTGCACCCGGTGGAAAAACTACGCACATTGCTTCTTTGATGAATGGACAGGTATTAATTATTTTCTATTGTTGTAGTGTATAGGAAAGAAAGAAAGAAGAAATTGAGCTTTTTGTATAGCGCAATATCCACTAAACGTGCTCAAAGCGCTTTACAAGGGCTCCCTGTCCAACAGCAACACTTAACATTTAGGACGGGACATGATGCCTGTTATGCGATATTACAGTTTTTTGAACAGAGACAACGCTGTTAATGGTTAGGTCAGGTACTCATTTTACACCTGAGTACGGTTAGAGAATGTGAGTAAAGAACCTTTTCCCAGGACTCAACTATGCACCGAGCGAGGCTGGAACCCAGGACCTTCCGATCTGAAAGTGAGTGTCATACCACAAGACCACATAGCCGTATAGGCTGGCCCAATGGATAACTTATTCTACTTAAATCCAGGCAGCTTTGGTTGAAGCCCGATTTTAGAATTTTTTTGCCTTTTGCCTATCATTTACCATTATGCTAACATGAATAGCATTTTCTAATTTAAACCAAAATACTTATGTGTATGTTTTTTTCTTATCTCCCTACGATTGTATATTTTTTCCTCCTAAATTGTGTTATTTTTTAAACTTTTTAATCAATTTGTAATATTTGACTATTTTTATTCGGTTTCTCTCGTACTTTTGGAAGATTTTCATACACTATACAAGATTTTTATCTACATTTCAACAATTTGTGTTTTAAGTAGCTTAAGCCATTTGACTATCCTATTTTCTTCTTTTTTACTGGTGCTGATATGACCTAAATGTGTTGCAAGCGCCGTAAAATCTTAAGAACAAAAAAAAACTGTAATCCGGAAAATGGCAAAAACTCTCAAATCTTGGACATATGTTGAGGGCACTCAAATTTATTTAATTTCCTTTGTGTTGTCCAGTGCTTTATTATATGTTATTTATAAGAAATGACTTATTTATTTATGTAGGGACGTGTGGTTGCATTGGAGAAGAGTGGAGATAGAGTAATCAGAATGCAAAAGATGATAAGACAGATGGGTCCGAAATTCAACATCATTGAATCTTATGTTTTTGATTCTACCAAGTCAGTCTGCGATAATGAAAGTAAATTCAGTTTGTTTGTTGTTTTTTTTTTCTCATAGGTTTTTGTTATTGTTTTTTTTTTTTTTAAATTTTTTGTTTTATGTTTGTCTTTTTACCATGTTTTAACAGGGTGGCCAGGGAAGTCGGAAATTGGTCGGAAATTTGAAATTGGGTCGGATATGTCGGAAATTGGTCGGAAGCGGTACTGGATGGTCTGAAATTTTCTTTAAAAAAAAAAAAAAAAAAAAAAATCAAAAATTAAAAAAAAAAAAAAAAAAAAAAAAAAATTAAAAATGCGAAAATTTACTTTCATTGCGTACGAAGCGGAAGTGTGCACTGCTATATTGCGCGATCTAGTGCGATAGTATCGGTTTTAATCACCGTAACTGTGTACTCGATACTTGTGTACTTCCTTACTAAGAGTTTACACGGAACCGTTTACAGAAAATCTGCATCGCATAGGTAGGTATCGTATTCTTTTTTCGTTATCGATTAATAGCCCTACCTTGATAGCCTATCCTCACCAGAGTGCCTAAATCAAATTCCATTTCATTTCATTCTGTACATTTATGCACGTCGATTTCAAATCCAGTCTGTTTTTTTTGTGTGACTGAGCATCAGTGTGAATTGTATTTGGATTTCGTTTGAAAATTGATTGAATTAGAATATTCTGCCCTTATTTTTTATTGTTGCTTCACTATTATAGGATAACAATTAATTTGGTGGACTGTATCATTCGTATTCATCTTCAGTCGGAAATAAGTGAGCCTCATCCAGATTGATAGATAAGTCATAAAACTACCATTACCATTTCATTTTTTCTTGCTCTCTCTGACTACTTTTCGTGTTAATTCTATTTGGATTTCGTTTGGAAATTGACTGAATTACAATATTTTACCCTTATTTTTATTGTTGATCCTCTATTATTATTATGGGATAGAATTTAATGTAACTATTTGGTGGATTGTATCAGTATCATTCGCGTTCGTCTTCAGTCGGAAATAAGTGAACTTCATCCAGATTGATAGATAAGTCAAAGAACTAAGACAATGGGGAAGTGTCAATTTAATCCAGATTGGCTCAGTGACAGCAGATTTTCACAATGGCTTGTTGCTGTTCCCAATGACAAGAATAAATTTTCCTGCAAATTTTGTAAACACAGTTTTTTAATCGGAACATCAGGAATTAAGGCATTGAACAGTCATATGTCCTCTCAAAAACATTATAAATCACGTGATTCTGTTTCTAACTCCAGGTCAATTTTAAACTTCACTACATCATCCAAATCAAATACTCAACAATCTACCTCACAAGCTAACATTAATGCTACTGTTACAACTTCCTCGTCAGCTATTCAATCAACTTTGAAAGTCTCAGACAATGATGTACTTAAAGCTGAGATTCTGTGGACCCTTCATGTAATTTCTAGTCACAGTAGTGCTCGCAGTTCTGTAGACATGGGCCCTTTATTTAAAGTTATGTTTGCTGGCCACCCTGTTGCTGAGAAATTTAAGTGTTCGCGCACCAAGCTTGGTTATCTGTCAACTTTTGGAATTGCCCCTGCTATCAGAAGTCAGATATTATCTACGATTAAAAGTGTCGACAACTACGTCATTATGTTTGATGAAAGCATGAACCCTGACATGCAGAAAAAACAATTAGATGTTCATGTCCGTTTCATAGATGTCGATGGAACTGTGAAAACAAAGTATATTGATTCTTATTTCCTTGGACACGCCACAGCAGCCCATATTGTTTCAAAACTGAAAGAAACAATCTCAAACATTAATAATGATAACTTGCTGCAGCTCTCAATGGACGGCCCCAATGTCAACTGGAAGGTTTTTAAAGATGTTTCATCTTCAATGACCGAGGAAGGAGGAAAGTCTCTGTTGAACATTGGATCTTGTCCACTCCATGTACTTCACAACAGCATCAAAGCTGGACTCAAAGAATCTGGATGGGAGATTGACACTTTATTAAGATCTTTGTATTATTTATTTCAAGACTCTCCTGCAAGACGTGAGGATTTCTTGGTACACACTGGCAGTAAGATGCTACCACTGAAGTTTTGTGGCCATCGATGGCTGGAAAATATTCCTGCTGCATAGAGAGCCATTGTAATCTGGCCTTTCGTCATGGATTATGTGACCAAAGTAAAAAAAGGTGAGCCCATGTGCAAGACTTTCAAAGTTTTGTTGGATATCCAAGGGGATAAATTGATCCTTGCCAAGCTACACAGCTTTGTTTTTATATGTAAAATTTTAAGGCCCTTCCTTTTGAAGTTCCAGCGTGACGAACCCCTTGTTCCCTTCTTTGCAAAGGAAATCAGTGCTGTTGTTAAACAGCTGTACAGCTTGATTTTAAAAGATGTAGATGGAATGGACGAAATTGTGGCTCCTGCAAATGTGGACACTCAGTTGTTCAAGCCATATGGAAAAATCGAAGTAGGCTGTCATGCTGAGAAGATTTTGACAGCTGAGAAAAGGAAATTATCGGAATTAAATCTTATGGACTTCAGGCTGTCATTCCAAAAATTAATTAAGGCCTGCATTTAAAAAAATTGTTGAAAAGAGTCCTCTAAACTTCCGTTTCACCAAGAATGTTGCTTGCTTTGACCCAGCTCTCATTGTCGGCAACAGTACAAAGGCCAAGGATCTTCTGAAGGCAACTGCCAATCACCTTAAGCTCTGTGGTTGGATTACACCTGAAGAAGTTGATCAATCACTTCTTCAATTTTCAACCTTTAAGGAGGCAGTTTCCAGGCATCCATTCTCTGCAAGTGACCGCCTGGACAGTTATTTTACTCTGCATGGATGTCTGGAAAGTGTACCAGCTCTAGGGAAGATACTGAAGATGGTGTTGGTATTAAGTCATGGCAATGCGGAGGTGGAACGAGGCTTCTCTATTAATAAAGAGGTAACAGTTGAAAATCTGTTAGAGGAGACTCTCATTGCAAGACGGCTACTGTGCCAGTTTGTTCACAATAAGAACATAGCTGAGATTGTGATTAGCAAGGAGATGTTGTTGTCTTGTAGTAGAGCGTGGCAGAGGTACAGTGAGGCAATGGAATTGAAGAAGGAGGCTGAAATGTCAGAGGAGAAGTTGAAGAGGAAGAGGAAGAATGATGAGATTAAGGACCTGGTCAGTAAGAGAAGGAAGATGGAACTTGACATGGAGATGCTGGTTGAGAAAGCAGATACCCTTAATGAGAGAGCAGAGGGTGCTGGTGCCAAAGTGACCATGACATGATCGTTCAGAGCAATGCATTGAGAAGGGAAGCAAGGACAAAAAAGACAATATGAAAGAACTATCCTCTCTTATTGTTGAGAAAGAGGAGGAACTGAAGTTATTGTAGATGGTGGGTGACATTTGTACATATGTAGATAGGTTGTGAGGATGGTGAGGGGTTTGACTGACAATGAAAAAAACTGTGTAAATAGGCCTAATTAATTGATTAATTTCAAGATTTTACTGATATATAGTGTGTGTCGAGATGTCTGATTTTAATGAACATGAAAAACAAAAACACTATTGAGTGGATTCTGCAGCAGGGCAAAACATCATTAAACTTGTATCGATCAAACGCAAGACGGGATAAAGGTAAGTTTCAGAGTACGTTATTTAGATAGGTTTATGATGGTAGGAAATTTCAGACCAAGGTAGGAAATTTTGATGAGAGATTTCCCTGGCCACCCTGTTTAAAAATGACAACATACCATTCTTTCATTCATTAATAATATCATAACATAATAAATAATAATTCATATAGCACCCACATCCAAATTGATAAAATCCTCGTCGGCACTTAGAGTTAGAGTTGACTCACACACAAACACACACACTCACAACATACACATATACATCCATTGTACACTTGATGATAATTGCATTGTTTCCCTTTTAATTCTAGATATTATAGACCTGTTCAAAAAGCTGTTTTCAATTTTTTCTTGAAAGAGGAAAAAGAGCCAGATCTTTTTGTTTGAAAAAATACACAGTTCCAAATGCTTAAGGCAGCATAAGTAATAGAGTGATTGAAAATCATAGTTTTAAGGGAAAGATTATAAAGAGTATGATGATCTGAGAGTACATGAAGGATAGACAGGTAGATAACCACGCCTCTTGGACAATCGTCATAATGTAATTAATGACAGTGATTGGTTGACACAGCAAACTACACGGGTTTTACTGTCGATGGTATGTATTTAAGTAGAATACCCACTGATCTACCCCTTGATCAATCGAACTTGCACACAGAACTATATGTGGATTTAAACGTTCATAATCTGATCGAGAAAATCGTGTGATAACTAGTCACCCATTTGGCCTGTATAAAAACAATAACAATGATCAGAGAGAGGTCAATTCCACTCATGTTACTATTTATAAACAACCAACTATGTTTGTCCGAGCACGTGTGAGGGTGTGTCACAAATGCCATGTTTTGATTGGTCAAAAATCTACTGGTTAATTGTGAACTTTAACGAGAGATTTGAGATAATTTAGTCCAATATTTCTGTTCTCTGTTGGACATTATCCTTTTCTGTGGTTTTATACTGATGTGGTTGGAGATCCCGATAGCTCAGTTGGTAAAGCAATCGCTTCACATTCAAGTGTGATCCTGGGTACAGTCCAGATTTTTTTTTTTACCCTTCTGTCCAGCCAGCAGTGATTGGGTAATTAAGATCATTAAGATTTAGCAGAAGGTACTTTGCAATAGACTAGCATCCTATCCAAAGGGTAGCAAGCTATTATTGCTATTATCTGTTTCACGCTATAGAAACAGGGATAAACTCTGGGTCCATGAGCCTATAGGCTCATAAGGACTACTTTTTTTTTTTTTATACTGCTGCTGAAATTACCTCAAGTTTTATAAGTACACTGTAAACCCTTAACAACAAGAAACTCAGACCTGCCTATTATTACGAAAACTTTGTAGAATACGGTTCAACAGTCGTGATGTCATTTCCCTCGTAATGACGCATAGTAACTTAGTAACTGGTTCTAAACTATTGGAACCTTAAGAAATACTTCTCCAACGAGCATAAAGGAGTATCCAGGGGAGAAAAACATAAATCTGATGTTTTGACTTTTATACATTCTGATAACATGACATGTGAAAAAGTTCTAGCCAGCATAAAGAATAAAAAGTACCCATTTTTGTTGTTTAGAACCAAGCTGCTCGTTGCTGGGCAGATGTGACTTCAGAGTATTGACTCCTATTACGAATTTTTGACTCAGATTCCAGAACTTCATGGGCATGTCTAAGTCATTAAACTTATTGAAAATGAAATTTGATGCCAGACTACATAATCTTATTGATTGTGAAGGGTTATTTAATCTTTTGGAGGGAAAATTGTTGATTTTCAAAGTTAACTATAGCGACTACAATTTTTATCTCCCAAAAGTTGATAATTTTTAGATTTTCAAATATTTGGAACATTTGGTTTGGAAACATAAAATTAGGCAAATGGTTTCATAATTGATTTTCTTCTTTTTGATATTATATTATTATTATTATTATTATTATTATTATTATTATTATTATTATTATTATTATTATTATTATTATTATTATTATTATTATTATTTATTATTATTATTATTATTATTATTATTATTATTATTATTATTATTATTATATTATTATTATTATTATTATAATTATTATTATTATTATTATTATTATTATTATTATTATTATTATTATTATTATTATTATTATTACTATTGTTTAATCAGCGGCAAGTGGACCACCTCCCTATACGCCAGAAGGGTTTGACAGAATTCTATTAGATGCCCCATGCAGTGCCTTGGGTCAACGACCATGCTTGGCCAATCGAATGCATCTGAATCAGATCACGTCATTTCCTGTTTTACAAAGAAAGTTATTAATGGTGGTAAGTAAACAAGTTTACTCATACTTGGCAGTTTCAATGAAACTTTTTGTCAAGTTGTAAATTGTATTGCAAGCAGTTAAATCTTTGCATAAAATTTCAAACTTGCTCTGGAAGCTATAGGCTTCTAAACTTTTCCATTCTTTTTCTCGCACCCTATATATATATATATATATATGAGTGTTGGTGGGTATATGTAGGTACAAGAGTGCTCGATAATGGCGACATGGGTGGCATAGAAACAATTGTCTCTGCAAAAAATATATGAATGACTTAATTTTAAAAAAATATATATATATATATGTTATTTTTTTCTTTTTTAGTTTTATGGACAACAAAATGTGACATTATCATTTGTAAGTATTTGTTATCATGAAGCGTTCATTGCTTTCTATGCTGTGCAAGCTGTTAATAAACTCTTGTCTCCAATCTCACCATTATAGATAGATCAACTCTTCTTGTACAAAGCGGCGTAGTTTGTCCACCACGTCAAGTTTTTCAGTGTTTGTCAGGGGTGATGTGTCACATTCTGATGACTCCTCCTTATCTTCATTATCCAGGCGTTGTCTTGGTGCGAGATTCAGTTACTGCGAAGGTATGTTGTACATCAAGTGGATCAAGTGTAATTAATGGAGAGTGTACTAGCGGAGCATTATTAGAAAAATTCAGTTTGAATGTGAGGTAACAAAGTGTTAATACATGTCGTGCATACGGGTGATAATTGTTGTATATATATAAATATATATGTATATATTATATATAATTACATTTAAATAAATATAATATAAATATATATATTATTTTTTAATTATACGTATAACAATAGTGTTAATACAATGTCGTATTAACAGTATGTATAATTATATATATATTAAAATATATTATATATATATATATTATATATATATATATATAATATATATATATATATATATATATATATATATATATATATATATATATAACACACATATATTATATATATATATATATATAATATTATATATATACATATATATATATATATATATATATATATATATATATATATATATATATATACACACAATATATATATACACACATATATATGATATATATATATATATATATATATATATATATATACCATATATATATATTTATATATATATATATATATATATCTCATTTTATGATATTGCTGAAAAGTAACGATGGAGTAAAATTTCCGCTGCAGTTAATGAACAGACATGAATAGTGCAGATATTTCAGGTTTCCACTGTATCAATAGACATTACAATCAATAAATAAGACACAAGGTAGTGTGTTGTGTTGTTTGTCTTACTTAATGATCATTTTGTCCCTTGATAATTGGGAAACCCAAAACATCTCCACCAGTTGACTGTTATCAAATTGGTGCTGAAATGTCTTCCATCATTGCTTTTCCTCATTTTCCAGCTTCAAGCAGAATTATTTATCAAGGCAGTTGGGAGGGGGGGGGGTCTCGAGAGCACTCCTTTCACACGTAAAGGGACTGAGAGTGATCCCTTGTGCAGTCGTGATATTTTTCCGACTTCCCTGTCCACCCATCAGTGATCGGGTAGCTAGGTCTATTGCATCTGGCAGAAAGCTATTGTCAGTTTCACGCTATGGATAAACTCCAGCTCCAGGGGCCTAATCTCTCAGAGGGACTACTTTTCTTTTCTTTTATTTAATTTAGGCTGTTAAACTATTGAGGCCTGGAGGGGTCTTGGTTTACAGTACTTGTACAATACCCAAGGAGGAAAATGAGGACCAGGTTGCCCATGTTCTCAATACCTGCCCAGACATGGAATTGATACAAGCTGTAAGTATCACATCAATGTGAATACAATTTGAAAGATTAAATCCTCTATTTTTGTTTGCGCATGTTGCCATGTGCAGCTCTCTAAAATATCAGTGATGAGTTATTTTTCTTTAAATTAATAATAACAGTATGAAATTGAATGTAAGCTTCAATTTCATATACGAAAACAGATAAAATGGATGTTCCGGGTTTCCCCTTTATCAACAAAACAGGATGAATGAGACACTACAGACGAATGAGATAATGTGGTAGTGGCGTTGTTAAGATGAATAAACAAAATCATTGATGGGCAGGAAATAGTATGCTACTTTGTGAGGAAGCAGGAATTGATATAGAGCAATAGAAATTAATAAAAGGTGGGCAATTAATTAATTAATTTTGCCTCCCAATTATTTTATAGCCTTAAAATATTCCCTCGTTTGGTTTAGAAAATATTCTGTGAATGTTCTAGATGTGGCAATGCAGTGATAGGATGAGATAACTCAACTGAAACAACATTCAAATTTGTAGGATGAATTATGAAACTTCAAAAGTTAAGAAATCTATCTGAATTGAGAGACAATAGATCATGAGAGTGTCACTTGGAATGAGGGTTGTGTGGAGCGAGAAGGTTAAATTTTAAAAGATCAAAGAATCTAAAAAATTGTAAATGCACACTCAAAAGTGTAAAAATGAAAGGGAAAAAGCTTTGCTATAAATCGGGCGTATGGATATAATGTGATTATACTTTGATGGGGTCAAAAGTGAAGATGAACTTGAATTTTTTCATGAAAAGAATTCATGCTGCAAATCATGTCTTATATTAATTTGCTGTATTGTTTATATTTATGGTCATTTTCACGTTATAGGGAAAAATGGGATGTAGTTGAATTATTTTACTTATATATTTTCAGCAATTTAAATCAAGTAGTGGGGGACTTTCAAGCTGCAATTTATCTGAGAATGACAGATCTAAAGTACTGAGGTTTGACCCAACAAAAACTCAGGCCGATTGTGATCCATGGGATAGAGACACCATAGGGTTTTTCATTGCCAAATTTATGAAAAAAAACTGCTGAAATTTCATGATTTATGTAATATGTATTTGTAAATAAAATATATTTGCTTGAAATTTTCCAAGTTTGGTTGTTTGATCGATGGCTATTTCGTAGAAACCGCCTGATGGACCCTTCCACAGTGATTGTTGATGGTGCTGAATGTTTTGTCAGCTAGGAATTCTTAAGATATGGATGTACGGTCAAATCAGCAATATATACTGAACATCAAAATAACTTCACCACTTTTGCAACCGCCATAATTTATTTGAGAAATATATAACCAACAAATAAAGAACACCATGAAAAACTACATCTTTCTCTGAATTCAACAATCTATGACATGTGAAAATCTTAGACTCTAAGTGTTTGATATTCATTGTATAAGTCGACATACCAAAAAGCCACATTACATTATTTTAATATTCTGCTTTTTGTTGCGTCGTGCGACAATGCGATGATAGAGATGAGTCTGAATGCACAAGAAGATCAGTTTTAAACAGAAGTAGCTTCTAAGACAACATCCAATGTTTGATTTAATCCTTCAATTTAAAACGTTCTCCTTACCAGCTATTTTCAGAATTCTACCCGAAACTTCATACTCATCCATCACAAAGATAGATTTTTCAAACGGATAGTAACGAGTAGGACTGGGTGGGGTTCCTGACCTCCCATAGTGGGCAGCGAGGTACTTATTGTCTCTTCTATCCCCCTATATCTGTTTTCCATTGGCTTTCTGTCTTTGTCTTTGGAATGAGATTACTTGGTTTTTGTCCTGGCCCTGGTCGGATGTCCTGGCTGAGAGGGAAACAGTCAAATGTATAGTTAGTTTTGGGAGATGATGTTTTTTTCCTTGTAAATCATCTCTCTGTTATGAACTGTATTATCTTTTGTTTACGTGTTATATATAATTTGTAAACATTTGATTGTATTCCTCTTAGTGGGGACCTGTGCTTGTGTCTGGATGAGACTTTTAGGTGATTTCAAACGAAGTACTTTGATAGTTTGCTCTTGGCCCTATTTGAACCAATTCCCCTTTGTCTTACCTTTTCTTTGGGTGCTTTAATTGTAATTCTAGAACTTTTTACTTTCCCATTTTCTTCCTTTTTACTGACGCTGATATGACCTTAATGTGTTGCAAGCGCCGTAAAACCCTTACAAACAAACAAACAAACATAACGAGTAGGACCTATATTCTGTATCCTGTTCAGAAAAATGAGCTCTGTAACAAAGTGTCAAGTTTTTATAGCTATAGCAAAAGAAATCAGAATGAGAAAATTATTGGATGCATCGTAAAGAATGTGACGATTTTCCTTTGGGTGGTAAGGAGAGGGTTAACCTAGTGTCAAAGGAACCAAGTGGTGAGATGACGCATGGCTGGTTGGTCAAGTCATCACATAGGTAACCGTTTTAGATGTCTCCACTCCTGTATTGTATATTTGATGCAGAGAAATAACACCAATCAGAGTGTCAACAAGAGACCAGGGTGTGGAAGGAAAAGAATAAGAAATGAAAATGAAGAAAATATTATTCATTAACTCACTCAACCCTAACACAGACTATATCCGTAGTTTACCCTGGTTACTTTTACCCCATGCCTATTTATTACATTTTTTCTGAGACAAATTATAGGTGTAGTATCAAAGCTAATTTTTTTAATTTTTGCATGTTAATGGTAGTTGAATAAAATAATACATGCTCATTTTTAATACTTTTTTTTCCAATTAAAAACAAAGTAGCAAAAATCTCTATGATTGAGTGAGTTAATTAATGTATCCATTGTGTCCTTTTTAGTAATATAGCGCCATATCCATTAAACGTGCTCAAAGTGCTTTACAAGGTTCCCTGGTCAACAGCAACACTTATTCATAGTTGCCAACCCTCCCGCAAATTGCGGGAGTTTCCCGTATTTATCACCGATCTCCCGCTCTCCCGCAGTTTTTTAGTATCTCCAGAAATCTCCCGGAAATTTATCAATTTGAATATTGAGTGTGATGAGTTGCTGGTTCTCTAGACAATCAATAGAGCAGTAAAGTTAGGTGCCCCAAACGTAAACAATAACAAGTTGCTAGTGATTTCCGTTAGGGACCGGAAAAATTTACGCACAATATAGGTCTCCCAATTTTGTAGTTCGAGTTGTAGGCAATACACTTTCAGTATTGAAAATATGTTTACATAAAATCTAACAGTTGCAGAAATAATAATATAAGGCTAAATTATTATGAAAATCAGGCTCCGAATAATTCTCGTTTTGTTCACACCAGCGCAATAATTTGCTCTGGTCTAAAAATAGATAGACTGTAACTTTTGATAAATTTTAGAAAATTTTACCTTTTGTTCCATAAAATATCCATATCTAGACATTATTTGATGCATGATCGAGTATTTATGAATATGTGTTTCTTTTGCCACCTAACAGCCAAATTTTAAAGGTTATTTTTTTCTATAATTTACATTGGAACGTGAGCTGTCAAGACAGGAACATGTGGTCTGCCACGTGCTTCTAGACCTTGTTTACGTTTGGGGCACCTTCCTTTACTCTTCTATAGGATTGTAAAAGAATATATTGTGGTATCGATCTTTTCAATTGAGAATAATTTGCTTTTGCTTATGCCCTGCCTTAAGTCTTCATCAATTTTCAAAATTTCCTGACCACAACGTGTTTCAATTGCTGAGGACGGTTTCTTTCTAATTGGGAGTAATTTGTATTTGCCTTTTATACTGCCTAAAGACTTTGTTGATTTTTAAAATGTCTAAACGACAAATTTCATTGTTGTGCATCACGAGGAGTAATCATGTGACTTTTGAAGAACTAGCAGCGCGTCTTCACTTCAGGTCAGTAAAAATGTAATCTCCCTGATTTTTGTTCCAAATCTCCCTCTTAATTGAATTACCGGGTTGGCAGCTATGCTTATTATATTAACATGTAGGATGGGATATGACATGTGTTCAGCGATTTTACAATTTTTTTCCGGACAGAGACAACGCTGTTAACGACCAGGTACTTATTTTACACCTGAGTACAGTGAGAATACGTGAGTAAATGGCTTTTTCCAAGGACTCAACTATGCGCTGAGCGAGGCTTGAATCCAGGACCCTTAATGGAAATCTGAAGAAAAACTGTTGTGTGTTCGTACGTTATATCCGACTGGCGGATGTTGTGAGTATTTTAACTAAATGTACAGCATCACTACCAGGCGTGCCTTGCCTCTATTTCAAATTTCAAGGACATTGTATGAATAAAACCTAAAAATTTCAGATGATGATATGATAATGATTATGACGATGATGATGGTTGTGGTGGTAGTGGAGCTGATGATAAATGTGGTGGTGTTGATGATGACAGCGGTTGTTTGGTGGAGTGAGTAATATTTTTTTCCTTCTGGAGGGATTAAGGGGTGATACAGACCTATGATCAAGCACGTGTGTACATTTATAAAATTTTAATGACACACCAAATACTCGACGATGTTATTATGGAAGAGAACACTGAATTCGTTGAGATATCATATTTACTTACTTATCCGAACCAGCGACCACCTGAGCTCTAGCCCTTCGGTCTAGATATCTTATTTGAACGGTGGGCTGGCCCGATAAAATTGTTTACTTTACGCGTTATTGTGACGACATAAGGGCGTATTGAACTGTGGGCTGGACCCATAATATTGTGAGATGTGGTCGTGCATGCGCTACACTGGGAAAAAAAACACATTTTGTATGTGTATTTGTTTAAGGTGGAAAACGGACTAGATATGAAATTACTTTGATAGGCCCATTTTTGTCCATTTTCATCTTTTATCCACAAATAAGTGTCATATATCATTTTAAAGCTTGAAATATGAGGATTCAGAATTTGTAAAATTTATGAGCAGTAGAAGAGTATGAAACTATAAGAAGTAGGTCAATCAACGATGACTCCCGACTTACATGGAAATGCATAATGAAAAGAAAGATTAACAAACCGGTGATAAATAGCTCAAAATACATGTACACAGGTCCATTTCTTCAAATAAATAACAGACATAATATTTTTGTACTTTGTAGTGAAACTAAATGTATTGTACAACACATGAGACAAGTAAATTATATTTTACCGGATATTCTTCTCCTCCTCCTCCGCCTCCTCCTTCTTCTTCTTCTTCTTCTTCTTCTTCTTCTTCTTCTTCTTCTTCTTCTTCTTCTTCTTCTTCTTCTTCTTCTTCTTCTTCTTCTTCTTCTTCTTCTTCTTCTTCTTCTTCTTCCTGTTGTGTTTCTCTCGATCGATCACAGACCGAGGAAAAAATAACATGTTATTATTTTTTTTTAATCATAAGCTGTTTTCGCATCGAAGAAGGATTTAAATAAGATTGCCGCTAATCATATTCAATGTTCTCTTAGCATAATTTATCATGGCACATGAAAGAAGTGCATTTAATTTTGATCTATCTGTATCCGATTTCACATTCACTTTTCTAACAATGAAAAACAACGAAATGACGACAAATAATATAATCGAAGATGAGATATATGCGATTCGAAGAGCACTTATTTGCAAGTCTGATAACCCAATTTCTTATGGGCTCATTGTTTTAATGGAAATCTCAAAAAATGACGCAAAATATTGTCTATTATCAAACCTGCAACTAAGTGCACGTCAATAATCGCCTTTACTTCAGTGACTAATTTGGCAGACATATTAGCAAATTCTATGAGTGTGTTCGAGGCAGTATAGCGTTAAAGTAAAGGATAAAAACAAAACAAAAGAAAAAAACTATATATGTGTGACCCATTGTCTCAAAACGGTATGAACCAGATACTAAAAAAAAAAAAATTAAATCTGAACTGCTCAAAAATTTGAATTATTGACATTTAGCATTCTAAGATACGATATTCTGTCTCCTCAATAAAACACAAACTCATTGCAAGTCGGATATTTCTGGTTATAAATTCAATTTTCAGCATCTTAATCATTCCGACATAATAATACCGTTTTGAGACGAGGGGTATAATATTCAATAGGTAACAAACGTGAGATGTCAAAAACACTGGTTCCAATCTCATTGGAAGTGTAAAACCACTCTTGCCTCGGACTGAATATATACCTTGGGTAAATGATTCTCTGGTTTCAGAGTGATGTCATCTTATTTTCTAGTCTTAATAATATATCACGCTGTTCGTCAATAAAGATCATCCATCCTCGTTCTTTTACGTCTCGTAATCCTTAGAATCTGCCTATACCATACCTGCCGAATCTTACGAATCTTTCGTAATTTTACGAATTTTAGACAAATTCCAGGGCCAAATACGAAATTTTATGGAAAATTACGAATTTTTAATTCGTAGTAATACTTAAATAATAATAATAAGAAGAAGAAGAAGAAGAAGAACAAGAAAGAAGAAGAAGAAGAAAAGAAGAAGAAGAGAAGAAAAAGAAGAAGAAGAAGAAGAAGAAGAAGAAGAAGAAGAAGAAGAAGAAGAAGAAGAAGAAGAAGAAAGAAGAAGAGAAGAAAGAAGAAGAAGAAGAAGAAAAGAAGAAGAGAAGAAGAAGAAGAAGAAGAAGAAGAAGAAGAAGAAGGAGAACAACAACAACAACGACTACTACTACTACTACTACTACTACTACTACTACTACTACTACTACTACTACTACTACTACTATACTACTACTACTACTACTACTACTACTACTACTACTACTATTACTTCTACTATAATAAAGATAATAATAATAAATAATATTTTGGTTGTTCGTACACAATTTCAGAAATTACGAATTTCCTTTTCAGATTACTAAAAATTGGCAAAAAAAATTACTAAATTTGAAGTTTTCAATTTGGCAGGTCTGCTATACATCCTGCCACTAAACTAGTAATGCAACCTTACGATCCAATATGTAACCTATTCTTTATTTAGTCCTCCGAACGACGGGTTATATAGACACTTCCAACGATTTTGGAACCGGAAAAGTAGAGGGTGTGGCATCACAACTTTTTTTCCCTATTAAGAACCAAATACACAGCAAGCAACATTTCGAGCCGAGTACCCTTCGTCGGCTATTTGTGTATTCCATGGTCTGCGTGGTATTTACTTTAGTTTTGCCCGGACCGTACCTGGGTCCCTTGCAAAACAATGGAAAGTCTTGAGGAAGTAAATGAATGGAGTTATATTTTGATATGTTGCAATAAAAGTCCTTAACATAACATGCAGCTATGTGGTCTTGTGGTTTATCATTCGCTTTCGGATCGAAAGGTCCTGGGTTCGAGCCTCGCTCACATTCTCTCACCGTACTCAGGTGTAAAATGAGTACCTGGTCTTTAACACCATTGTCTCTGTCGGAAAAAAAATTGTAATATCACCTAACGGGCGTCATGTCATGTCTCGTTCTACATGGTACGTGTTGCTGTTGGTCAGGGACCCTTTTTAAAGCACTTTGACTTTGAGCATGTTTAGTGAATTTTACTCTATATAAAAAAGCTCAAGTCTTATAACCTGTATGCCTCTAGTTCGAGTTCCTGGGTGGGGATCCTGACCTCCCATAGCGGGCAGGGAGGTACATACTGTGTCTTCTATCCCCTTATATCTGTTTTTCAACATGCTTTCTGTCTTTGTCTCGGAATGAGATTACTTGGTTTTGTCCTGGCACTGGCCGGAATCCTAGCTGGGAGGGAAACAGTCAAATGCATAGTTATTGTTTTGGGAGATGATCTTTTTTTCCTTGTAAATCATCTCTCTGTTATGTATCATTATATTTGTTATTTTTAATGTATAATGTAAGCATTTGAGTGTGTCTCTTTGTTGGATTTTGTGCTTGTGTCTGGATGAGACTTGTAGGTGATTTCAAACTAAGTACATTGGTGGTATGCTCTTGGAATCTACATCTGATTCCTATTTGTTCTCAATTCCCCTTGGTCTTACTTTCTCTTGGGTGGTTTAATTGTAGCTTTTTACTATCCCATTTTCTTCTTTTTTACTGGCGCTGATATAACCTAAATGTGTTGCAAGCGCCGTAAAACCCTTAAAAACAACAAAAACAACAATAGGCTAGGACGTACTCGGATATAAATGAGTACCTGGCCAGGAACAATGTTGTCTCTGTGGAAACAAAAAGTAACAGCGCTTTACTAGCGCCATGTTAACACACTCAGCCCTAGGCCTCTATCCCGTGCTACAACTTTTCCATGAGAATTTTGGTACTTTTCAAAATTAAAAAAATATTCAGTTACTCAATCTAAAACAAAAATTGGAATGTATACATTTTTATTCAACTATAAATACCATGCAATGTAGTTTTAATAATTTACATATAAATTGTCTCTGAAAAATGTAAGTCATGATGGGATACAACTTCTCACAGACCAATACAGAGGTACTCGGTGTTAGGGTTGAGTGAGCTAAATATTGTTGGTTTGCGACCCATTGAAATGGGCTTTGAGTATAATTAATAGATTTTGCTCTTCATAAAAACTCATGGTTTGTTTTTCACGGTGACTTCTTTGCCTTATTTAGTGAGTTAAAGAGGAAAATGTCTTCTTGCTTTATAGAACAATTCAGAGTGTTTTTTTTTTTAATGAGCTTTTATATAGCGCAATATCCACTAAACGTGCTCAAAGCGTTTTACAAGGGGTCCCTGAACAACAGCTACACGTAACATGTAGAACGAGACATGACGCCTTTTTAGCGACATTACAATTTTTCCGACATAAACAACGCTGTTAACGGCCAGGTACTTTGTCAATAAAAAAGCATACTGTATATTACGATCTGATTACGACGACGTCAATGATAATGATGATGATGATGATGACGATGATGATGATGATGATGATGGCGGTGGTGGTGATGATGATGATGATGATGATGATGATGATGATGATGGTGGTGGTGATGATGATGATGATGATGATGATCACGATGATGATGATTATAATGATGATGATGATGATGATCACGATGATGATTATAATGATGATGATGATGATGATGATGATGGTAACTATAATAATACCATCTCAATCGGTTTTTTAAAGTTGTTTGGTCTATAATAATGTCTCACTCTCACTAAAACGTATAGAAAAGGATATGCCTTATGGTTATGAGTCACCGACATAGAAAAGGAAAAGGATTTCAGATGGCAGGACGGAACCAAACTAGAATGGTCCAACTGGGATAGGGGTGTGTTATCTTTTACCCTGTAATGGTGGTGGTATAGGTGTCGGCCTCCTGAATATTTTAAAAAATTGTTTTACAGTAAAGGTGGTGGCATAGGTGATGGCCTCGTGACTTACTTTTTTATTTTTATTATAGTGATCATAAGCTGCTAAAAATTGTGGACTGCAAAATGTAATAAACAAAAATAAATATAACAGCTTAAAAAAAAAAGAACAAAAAAAAAAACAAATACGTAACGTTTTGGTCTCAAAACCCTTTTTCAGTCAAACAAAAAATAAACCCCAATAAAAACATGCATACATTACTTAAAAACCCGGACACACGGTCGTCTATCTGAGTGTTTAAATAATGTATTTATGTTTTTATTAATTGCTTTTTTTTCTCCTTTTTATCTGTTGTTGTTGTTGGCCGAAGAAGAGTTTTGAACCCGAAACGTTCGGCGCTTGGTATTTTGTTCTTGTTTTAAAGTCATTTTTGTTTATTATGCTTCTATTAAATGATGGTTTGGTGGATACAGCCTTAGGTTTGGGGCTTTTCAGTGCTGACAGCCTTGTTTTCTATTCTATTGTCTCGTCCAATATCTGTTCTTTCTTCGATGGCCTTGTGGTCTTAATATTATATAAATCCTTAAACGTCAATCTGGGGTTTTACGTAATGTATTTATGGGTATTGGAGGGGGGGGGGGTGTTGTTGACTGATGATGGGTATTGAGCCTGAATCGTTCGGTGTTTGGCATTTTGTTCTCTTATGAAACTGTTAAATTATATTATAATCATTTTTGTTCATTACAAAATAATATAGACCCCGCTATGATTTATGAAAACCATGAACTCAAGATTCATAACTAGAATTTCACATTGACTACACTCTGACGTGGAATTTGTTGGTATGTTACTTATTTGTAGGTTTAATAACATAATCTGTTATAAGTATCCTTGTCGTAATAGGGTTCAACAGACGTGACGTCACTTCCCTCGTAATGACGCATAGTAACATAATAACTGAATCTAAACTATCGGAACAATGGCGGGCGCTCTTTTGAAATATTTCTCCATAAATGTGTATCCAGAGGTGAGAAACATTATAAATCTGATCATGTTTTGACTTTTATACATTCTGATCATATGACATGAGAAAAAAGTTCGAGCCAACATGAAGACTAGAAAGTACCGATTTTCTTTGTTGAGAATCAAGCTGCTCGTTGTGGACCGACGTGACATCAGACTATTGAATCATATTGAGATACCCTCAAACCGACGTCCAAATAAATTCAAACCAATTCAAAATATTGTCCATTACAGTACAGGTAATGTTATTAGTCCTTTCAGGGCCATTTGACCCACAGTGGCGGAGTTTATCCCGGTTCCTATAGCGTGAAATGGACAATAGCAATTACTTACTACCCTTTTGATAAGACACTAATCTATCGCAAAGTACTTTCCGCCAGATCTAACAGACCCAGCTACCCAATCACTGCTGAATGCGAAAATAAAATATCGACTGCACCTAGGGTCGATCTCGGTGCTTTTGATTCTGAAGCGAGTGCTCTACCAACTGAGCTATTGGGACTACCAAGAATAGTAAACAAAATTCATAATTGCATTCGGTGACCAGACCTGCAAAATTGAGCGCCTAGTTTCAAACCCATGCAAGATATTTCGAAATTGTACAATAGATATGGCAAAAAAAAAAAGAGATGGATTAATGTACTGACATTAAAAAATACACAGAAATCAGCATTAACCCTCTCCATACC
>NC_088365.1:52029933-52049933 GCF_034508935.2 Berghia stephanieae | reverse complement strand
ATAAATCTCCCATCATACAATTCCTCCTAACGCCTTGAAATGTTCCATAAATTTTGCATTCTTTTTTGGTTCAAATTTCAAATTGTTCCATTTCTGGACAATACGAATACCGAGCCATTTTTGTCAAACGTTTGTTTTGCATCTAGTTACATAAATCTTAAACGTGTCCCCGCTTGTAAAAGTAATATCAGAATATGAAAAAAATAATCAGAAATGTCTATCTTATCTAGACCATGTCCTAATCTATAAACCTGGATTAAATCCCCACGAATTCTTCTTAGTAAGTAAAGAAATTCTAACCTTTCCTTATAAGATCAATACTGCTCTCCTCCGTACACTTCCATTACTAATATATTGTCTTTTATAATATGAGCTCCAGATGCAATTTCCATATTCTAGAATTGGTCGAAAGAGCGATTTATACAAACACAAAATATGGTTTTATCAAGACTTATAAACGTTCTATATATGTGACCCTTCGCCTCAAAACGGTATTAAGTCGGGTTCGTAAAGATGTTGAAAACTGAATTTATAGCCAGAAATAACAGACTTTTGTTGAGTTTATACGATTTATTGGGGAGAATGGCAACCATATTTTAGGGTGCTAATGCCAACTCTTTATATTTTTGACCAGTTTAACATTAAATTCGGCTTTTAAGCATATGGTTCGTTCCGACATAATACCGTTTTGATACGATGGATCACATATTATTCCCATCGTTCTGTTTGCGCGGCTTACACAATTATCAATATTGTTCTGCTTCTGTTATTATCATCGAGTCTTATCCTTCAAGATTTTCAAAATAGCTTTCAACTGCTATTGATAATCACTTGATTTCAACTTGCATATTCAAGTTAGTATAAAATTTCAATTTAAGACAAATTACATGACTTTTCTTTGATTCTGCATGGATTTATTTTCTTTCATTTCCTTTTTTTAAAATATGATGCATCCATTACATAGAGAATAGAAAATCGGTTCATTCAATTTTTCGACAGAACTTTTTTTAAAGAACAGATTTTTTTATGGGACCATACAGTTTCAGTAATTATTATCAATTTCCTTTCTCTCTCTCTCTCTTCACAGGATGAGAATACAAGCATACCTTTAGAGGAGATGTATTAAATTTCTATATTTTTGTGATTTTCAGCATGAACAACATAAATTAAATGGCGATAACAACAAGCTAACTAATGCCCCTCAGATACAGAAGGTGGGTAATTGAGAGCTAGTTCTCATAATTATAAGACCGGAGGTCTTGTCATAATATTATGCATCTAGTTCTTTGTTATGCACGTTGCGTCGATTGTCATAAAGATACGAATTTCAAACTTGCAATGCACCTTTACACATAAATAAAGTTTCGTACTCTCAATTTTCAATAATGTCATCTTAAAATTGACTAATAAACAAAAATTAATAAAACAGCCTCAAAAAAGAGCAAATTACAAAACGCGAAACGTTTCGGACTCAAAACCCTTCTTCAGCCAAGAAGAACAAAAGAATAATAAATAAAAACATAAATACATTACTAACAACAACCAGATCGACAACTAAATATTTCGTCCGTCCTCTCTGTTGAAGAAAAATTTTGGAATCTCATTGAGAACCTTTTTGCAAATATTCAGGATGCGCTGTTTTGTATTTGTTAACCCTCTCCTCACCAGACATTTTCAGAATTTTCCCTAAAACTTCGTACCCACCCAACACAAAAACAGAAAAGCAACAAGCACAATCTATACATAATTTTGTTCGACAATATGTGTTCCATAGCAAGAAGAAATGAAATCTGGATGAGAAAAGTGACGGTTGCATCGTAACAAATGTGACGATTTTCCAATAGGTGGTAAGGCACTGTTCATGTTTTTTTTTTTTTTTTTTTTTTTTTTTTTGTTTCGTTTTTTGTTTGTTTGTTTTTTTTTAACAGGCCGTAATTGTAATCATTTTATTTATCAAGTCACTTTCATACATTTGGCACAGTCCAGCATAATACCATTCAGAGGTGTTAGGTCACGTTTTGGATACGTTATATATTGTATTCTTCTCTAATTTTGTGCGGTTATGTGGTCTAGTGGTATGACGCTCACTTTCGGGTCGGAAGGTTCTGGGTTCGAGCCACTTCTTGACGCATTGTTGAGTCTTTCAAAAGACTTTTTACTCACATTATCTCACCGTGCTCGGGTGTAAAATGGGTACCTGGCCGTTAACAGCGTTGTCATTGCCGTGGAAAAATGTTGCGTGTTGCTTTTGATCAGGGACCTTTGTAAAGCGCATTGAGCACGTTTAGTGGATATTGCGCTATATAAAATCTCGAGTTATTATGTTGGAGTTCTTTTTTATTATTAGAGGACCCAAATAACTATGGCGGAAATGAAGATTGTGCTGTCATGCTTCCCAGTAAGAAGTAGAATGATCAAATCTGTGAACCGACCTCAAGTAGTGATTTGAACAGGGTTTATGCCAAACACCGAAAATAGGTAAATGACATCATGTTTTCTTCATGGTTTTAATTTATGAAAAATAATGGTTGTCATCATCATCATCACCATCATTATCATCATCATCATCATCATCATCATCATCATCATCATCATCATCACCATCGTCGTCGTCGTCGTCGTCGTCGTCTTCATCATCACGACCACCATTACCTCCATCCTTATCATTATAATTATATTCATATTCTTCTTCTTCTTCTTCTTCTTCTTCTTCTTCTTCTTCTTCTTCTTCTTCTTCTTCTTCTTCTTCTTCTTCTTCTTCTTCTTCTTCTTCTTCATCATCATCGTCGTCGTCATCATCATCATCATCATCATCATCATCATCATCATCATCATCATCATCATCATCATCATCATCATCATCATCATCATCATCATCATCATCATCATCAACATCACCATCAAAATCATCATCCATTTGTTCTACTTCATCTTCATTAACAACATGGATGGAATAAGCAGCTTACTCCTCGAAGTTTATTAACTCTGTGGCTGAATCACACAATTCTCAGCAAGCGTCATTCAGACTGCGAGGCTTACTACTTATTTAATCTTTTGAGCTTGTTTCCTCAATCTAAATCCTTTTGACTATTTCGCCACCTTGTTGAAATAGCCTTGCTGTGTTTTCTATCCCTCTAAACCCGTTTTCCGCGTTGCTTTCTGACTTCGCTTTGCCGTCGTGGCCCTGGACGACAGTCAAATAATGTACAGTACTAGTTTTGGGAAATGATGGTTTTTCCCCGTGTAAATCATTTCTCTGCTTTGTACTGTAATGTTGGTTTTTTTTTTTTTGTTTTGTGTTTTTTTTTTTAATATCATGATTTGTCAACATCTGAGTGCATTCCAAAAAAAAAAAAAGAGCTTTTATAACGCGCAATATCCACTAAATGTGCTCAAAGCACTTTATAAGGGGTCCCTGACCAACAGCAACACGTAGCATGCAGAACAAAACATGACGCCTGTTAGGCGATATTACATTTTTTTTTTCTGACAGAAACAACGCTGTCAAGGGCCAGGTACTCATTTTACACCTGAGTACGATGAGAGAATGTGAGTAAAGAGCCTTTTCCAAGGAATGAACTATGCGCCGAGCGAGAGGCTCGAACCCAGAACCTTCCGATCTGAAAGCGAGTGTCATAACACAAGACCACATAGCCGCACATATGAACCAGTCCCCTTTGTAAATCTCGTATGCATTCCTCTTGGTGGGACCCTGTGCTTGGGTCAGGATGGGACTTTTAGGTGATCTTAAACAAGGCACTTTGATAGATTGCATTTGGAATTTTCCCTTGTTCCCTATATGAACCAGTCCCCTTTGTAAATCTCGTTTGTTTGTGTTATGCCCTAGCAATGGTTCCGGAGTTCGCAGTACCTTTCCCGGGTGCTGGGCATTTTTGAATCCCTCCTCCAACCAATCAAGGTTCGACCCAGGTGATGTATAAGCGTATCGCGGGAAACCAGATGGGATTTCTTGTAAGTTATGTTCAGCAGAGCAGAATACCGCTTTCAAGCGGTCCTGTTTTACCAATTTATTATTGTGGTGTTCCTTATTCGTGGATGTCATGAGAAAGGATGAATGGATAAGTAGAGTTATATCGTTCTAATTTATGTTATACTTTTAGTTTAGTTACGTAATATGTATGGTGTTCGTAAACCTTGATCTCCATTTATTTTGTCATTACAATTGTCTGGCCGGTAAACACGGACTTTCTCTTTCTTTCTCTTCCCTCTGATCAGGCTAGGTTCAGTGCAGTAGCCTGATCTTTCCTGTACGAGGAAACTTAACAACGAGTTCCCTCTTTTCTCTCCACCTAGTCTTTTCCCTTTCTTTTCTTTTGTGACGTTTCGGGATATCTGACTCTACCGACTCTCTGGGAGCCCCCGAATCGTCACAGTTTGTTTGGGTTTTTTTAAACTATCTTTTTTTTTTTCTCCATTTTTCCTGGCTCTGAAAGGACTAAGAACGTGTTGCAAGGAAAAAAAAAGAAAGAAAAGCGCCGTATAACCTTAAAAACAAAAACAAATAAATGGCCCATAAATAGACAAGTGTCCATAAGACCCAGATATAAAATAAGACAACAAAACAACACTTTGACAATTTAAACCGACGTGCACATCCTTGCAGGTCTGACAACCGAGCACAATTATGGGCTTGATTTAACATTGTTGTAATGAACACTACTTTATGTTTGTTTGAGAGTATGTCCCTTAGACCAATGATCCCATAACAATTTTGGGTTACTAGACCTGCAAATAACAACACGTTGTTTCATTCAAAGTCTATTTGATTAAAGTATTTGAAAAATTATGCTTGGTTTTACGTTGCCTTCATGGTCACTAATATTCGATCCGTCACAAGGAGAGAATCTACACAGTTTTTGTTAACTGAAATGAAAAATAATTTTAAAACATTATACAAGGTTACAAGGTGATTAAATAAAATTAAATGTAGAAATTGTATTATGAGCACCTACGCATTATTATTTTGCATCACCAAAGCCAAAAAATGAGCACTCTTCATTTCAAAGCATTTTAGCATCATAAAGCGTTCACATCTAATATTATTCTAACCCTCTCCCCAAATAGTAACGCGTAATGATATCATGTTTACAATAATAATTTATAACGTCAGATTATCAATCATAAATTTAACTACAAATCAGATTCTTTAAAAAGAAGTATCATTTGAATGTTTTTGAAGATGTCCTTTTATTTAAATATGAAATAGGAATTGATTTAGGGGTAGAATAATGCAGTGGAAACCTGATATAACAGAAATGGTGGGACCAGAGCAAAAGTCCTGTTATAGCCGATCCCTGTTACATCCGAAATACAAGGGAAATAAGCACATAATTGACTTTTTCTAGTGATCTAATACATCGATTACCTCCCTTGCCAAAAAAACTGCATGTGACAGAGATTGTGCGCAGTGTAAATTATAATACATGTATAGATCTAGATATAACTTCTTTTTTTTCTTGTTTTTTTTTTACCTTTTTTATTTATTTCAAACTTTATTATTCATCAATGAAATAAAAGACAAGTGGGAACCAGTTGACTTCAGGCATATGCCCCCCACCCAAAGGTACTATCCCTCCTTAGTCAGACAAAAATTGTTAAAAATGAACGACAAGGCCTAAAATTTAGCAGTTTTCCTTCTTGATTGTTCCCGTGTGAAAAGGCATTGTCCCTGTTATAGCCGATTTGGTTCAAGTGAGGCCATGCTATAACCGATAATTTTTAATGGAGACAAAGAGAGGTAAAAAACGGGAATTTGAAAAATCCCTGTTATACCCGATCCCTGTTATAATCGGGCCTGTTATAAATTGTTTCCACTGTAAATGATTGCTCGCAAGCTCGTTGTGTTATTGGGCACGATAAAAAATAATTCGTTTAATAAATACAAAGAGATGAAAGAATCGTATGTTATTATAACATCGCTGTAGTAGTCTCTAATAGACATTAATTAACCTGTCAAACTTAAAATGCAATAAAAGACTGCATATGACGTAGATAATTGTGTTTTTGACGTAGACCGACGGGTACTTATTTGCAGGTCTGATAACTCAATTCATTAAAGGCTCATTGTTGTAATGGACATCTTTAAAAAATGACGCAAAATATTGTCCATTACAACAATGTTTGACTAGCCCTTAAGCGGGTTCGGATGTCAGACCTGCATATATGTACATGTCGACTTAAACAATGTGTATCGAACCTGACTGTGAGTGGTCATTCATGGAAACATTAATGGCAGCTGACCTTCAGCTTTTAACTCTCTCCTTACGGCCATTTTCAGGATTGTCCCCAAAACTTCACACACAATCTATACAAATTTCTTTTCACTCAAACACAAAATCTGTTACTGTTAGGTCTTGTTCTTGCTATATATATTTTTTCTGCTAAACGAGCTCTTCAACACATCATCAGTGTTAATATATTTTAACTATAGCAAACAATTTTGTTCAAATATTATGATATACAAAAGAAATAAGAATGAGAAAAATGTTCGCTGCATCGTAACGAATGTGACGATTTTCCTATTTATAAGGAAGGGGGTAATAACAGCTGACCTTGAGCTTTTAAAACAATTTCCTGTGTTCTGAACAGAACTGAACTTGTATTGAATTTGGACATCATAATTTGTTACGTGATACGACACTCGCTGTTGGATCGGAAGGCCGTGGGCTCGAGCCTCGTTCGACGCATATTTGACTCCTTGGAAAAGGCTCTTTATTTACTGACTTTCTCTCAAGTAATAAAGCGAGAAAATTAGCCGGATACGGCCAGTCCTTGAGTACGCAGGATCAGTTGGGGACCCGTACACAGCCGATAGCGTTAACCTTCTCCTTACCAACAATGGGAGAATCGTCACATTCGTTACGATGCAACCGACAATTTTCTCATTCTGATGTCTCTTGTACATCACACAATTTAAAGAAATGCTTTGATTACAGATTTAAATCCAAACACTGTGTTGTAGACACAATTTAGCCGTATAGCACGTACTTGTTACTTTTTTGTTTGATTTGGGAAAGTCTATCTTTATGTCGGGTGTGTGTGAATTTTCGGGGGAAATTCTAAAAATGGCTGGTATGGAGAGAGTTAACACTCTCTAGAAAGTACAATGACGCGCTATCCGCTGGATAACCAATAAGTATGACACTGATTATGACAGACAACATGAGCATCGTGAGATCACTTGAATTGCCTACACTGACCACTGGCTACAAATATCATCATCCGCAAATCGGATTCAATAGTCGGATGTCACATCCGCCCAGCAACGAGCAGCTTGGATCTAGACAAAGAAAATCGGTACTTTTTATTCTTCATGCTGGCTAGAACTGTTTCACATGTCATGTGATCAGAATGTATTAATAACTCTCTCCTTACCAGCCCCCCCCCCCCCCCAAATGTCATCCATACCCAACACTAAAATTAATTTTTTAAAACTCAAACCTAACAGCATGCCAAAAGATAATTTTGTTCTACAAAACAACATTATATTTTTTTCATAAACTAAACAAATATTTTTCTTCAAATGTTTTGATGTACAAAACAAAAGTCTGAATAATTAATGTTCATTGTATCGTAACGATTTTCTTGCAGTTGGTAAGGAGAGGGTTAAAGTAAAAACATGATCAGATTTATAATGTTTTTTTTTCTCCTCTGGATACACTTGTATGCTCGTCGGAGAAGTATTTCATAAGGGCGTCCGCCATTGTTCCGATAGTTTAGAACCAGTGACTAAGTTACTATGCGTCACTACTAGGGGAGTGGCATCACGACTGTTGAAGCCTATCGCCTACATTGTCCAGTCACTGAAAACAATCTTGGTAGCCTGCCCTGTACCATCTTGCGAAAATTTAAATTTCAACAAACACCTTTCCGCTACTGTCATCATGCGGACATAGCACATCCGGGCCACCCACCACTCCTTGACATACACAATTAATAGATCAAACACAACATAATATCATATAGTACATGCATGGGCAACATAACTTGATCCTACGAATCACAAAGGGATGGAACAATCTGCCAGAACAAATAAATAGTAACAGCACTAAGTCTTGAGCAATTCCTGGCCGCTCTGTGCGCATAATATAACATGATGCAGCGCTTGTTGCAAGAAGAAGAAGAAGAAGAAGAAGAAGAAGAAGAAGAAGAAGAAGAAGAAGAAGAAGAAGAAGAAGAAGAAGAAGAAGAAGAAGAAGAAGAAGAAGAAGAAGAAGAAGAAGAAGAAGAAGAGAAAAAAAGAAGAAGAGGAGGAGGAAGGAGAAGGAGGAGAGAGAAGAAGAAGAAGAAGAAGAAGAAGAAGAAGAAGAAGAAGAAGAAGAAGAAGAAGAAGAAGAAGAAGAAGAAGAAGAAGAAGAAGAAGAAGAACAACAACAACAACAACAACAACAACAACAACAACAACAACAACAACAACAACAAGAGGAAGAGGGGGACAACTTATTTTTGGTAAACAATAACATTCCTCAAGCCTTGATGATATTTATGAGTTAGCCAAAATTTACTCGTGCGAACAAGTTACAACGCATAGATAACAGTACCGTGATATTCCGAACTTGTGATTATTAATTTGTCATCAACCAAAGTACTAATAAATTGGCCGGCATTTGCATTAACTCCATGGCATGCTTAATCATCCTCGTGGGCTTATTATGATGTTTTATTATTTCCCAAAATAATCCGTATTTTAAAGGTGAAAATCTGAGTCCTGGGTATAAAAAAAAGACTCTCTTCTCAAATTCTCTCTTTGTATTCAGGCATTGGCTTCAACATATTTACATATCCATGCAGTCAGTGTATCCCTTTTAGTTGTCTGAAACGGGGAATCGTAGATGTAAAATAATTCCTCAGCTAATCTACTTTTAAACCATCATCATCATCATCATCATTATTATCATCATCTTCATCAGCATCATCATCATCATCATGAGCAGCAGCATCATCATCATCATCATCATGGTCGTCGTCGTTGTCGTCGTCGTCATCATCATCATCATCATCATCATCATCATCACCATCGTCATCGTCATCATCATCATCATCATCATTATCATCATCATCATCATTATCATCGTCATCATCATCATCAGCATCATGATGAAAACTACGACCACGAAAATAATGATGATAATTATGATGACGATCACGATGAAAATAAAAACGACGATGACGAGAATATAGATACTATGAATACATAATAACAACTTACACACGGGTGCTCCCATCCGGACCATTTTCCATTGGGCAAACACTTTGAGAAGACAATACATAATAACAACTTACACACGGGTGCTCCCATCCGGACCATTTTCCATTTGGCAAACACTTTGAGAAGACAATACATAATAACAACTTACACACGGGTGCTCCCATCCGGACCATTTTCCATTGGGCAAACACTTTGAGAAGACAATACATAATAATAACAACTTACACACCGGTGTTCCCATCCGGACCATTTTCCATTGGGCAAACACTTTGAGAAGACAATACATAATAACAACTTACACACCGGTGTTCCCATCCGGACCATTTTCCATTGGGCAAACACTTTGAGAAGGCAATACATAATAACAACTTACACACCGGTGTCCCCATCCGGACCATTTTCCATTGGGCAAACACTTTGAGAAGACAATACATAATAACAACTTACACACGGGTGCTCCCATCCGGACCATTTTCCATTGGGCAAACACTTTGAGAAGACAATACACAATAACAACTTACACACGGGTGCTCCCATCCGGACCATGTTCCATTGGGCAAACACTTTGAGATGACAATACATAATAACAACTTACACACGGGTGCTCCCATCCGGATCATTTTTCATTGGGCAAACACTTTGAGAAGACAATACATAATAACAACTTACACACCGGTGTTCCCATCCGGACCATTTTCCATTGGGCAAACACTTTGAGAAGACAATACATAATAACAACTTACACACGGGTGCTCCCATCGGGACCATTTTCCATTGGGCAAACACTTTGAGAAGACAATACATAATAACAACTTACACACGGGTGTTCCCATCCGGACCATTTTTCATTGGGCAAACACTTTGAGAAGACAATACATAATAACAACTTACACACGGGTGCTCCCATCCGGACCATTTTCCATTGGGCAAACACTTTGTGAAGACAGACCACTGGCTTGTTTTACAAACCAATTTCACGATTTCATCCACTCTGTACGACTGTTTTGCTCCCTCTTCAATCACAACATCAGACGGTAAATTATTCAGGGGATCACAACGGACTTTTTCTTCAAAATGAAACCAATGTAAAACAAATAAAGAGAAACGATTAAAAAACATAATGCAAACCATATCAAAAATGAATTATTTTTTGTTAATAACAGAAAAAAAACAACGAAAACCAAAACACGTTTGGTAGATATTGCACTACATAAAAGTTCAAATGCGCTCGATCCATTGAGCCACTGTGGCCCAAAGTCCTTTTTATTGCGAGTTGCGACAATGTGGTCGTTTTGGTATAACACTCGCCCTCGGATCGGAAGTTCTTGTGTTCGCGCCCTGCTCTGAGCGGTGCATAGTTGAGTCATTGGAAACGGCTCTTTACTCTCTCACCGTACTCAGATGTAAAATGGTCGTACCTGGTGGTTAACAGCGTTGTCTCTGTCGGAAAAAAATTGTAATATCGCCTAAGAGGCTGGTTCTACATGATACGTGTTGCTGTTGACCAGGGACCCTTTGTAAAGCCCTTTGAGCATGTTAGTGGCTATTGCGCTATATGAAAGCTCAAGTTTTTTTCTCTCAAAAATTCACGCAAAATATGGAATAAACGTACGCACTCCTATGGTTTGTTTCAGGAAAGGGTAGCAGAAGAAAGTGTTATCATGAATAAAAAGAAGAAGGAGGAAGGTGATAGAGGGCGGAGCGAGAGGGTGAGGAAGAAAAAAGAAGATGAGGAGAAGGAGAGGAAGGAGAAGAAGGGGAATAGGAGCGGGAGCAGAGGAGGAGAAACAAGAAAATGAAGAAGAGAAGAAAGAGGAGGAATAGGAGGAGGAGGCGAGGTAGTGGGAGAAGAAAGAGGAAGAGGAGGAGGAAGAAGAAAAAGAAGAAGAAGAGGAGGAAGAAGAAGAAGAAGAAGAAAAAGAAGAAGAAGAAGAAGAAGAAGAAGAAGAAGAAGAAGAAGAAGAAGAAGAAGAAGAAGAAGAAGAAGAAGAAGAAGAAGAAGAAGAAGAAGAAGAAGAAGAAAGAGAAGAAGAAGAAGAGGAGGAGGAGGGGCAGGGCAGAAGAATCAAATGAAGAAGAGGAGGAGGTAATCAAGAATGGGGAGTGGGAGGATAAAGAGAATGGAGGGGGAGGAGTAACTAAGAGAGTTACTTACCGATTATTGGGAGAGTACACGCAGTGTTGTACTCCGAGCCCGAGAAGCAATACACATTGGCCCATTTCCCATGTTTATTCATCACAGTACAGCGTTTTGCCCCGCTCGTCTTTGGCTTTCCTAAATGGAAACAATGATGAAGATGATGATGATGCTGATGATGATGATGATGATGATGATGATGCTAATGATGATGATGCTGATGATGATGGTAATGATGATGATGTTGATGATGATTTTGATGACGATGACGATGCGAAGAAGAAGAAAAAGAAGAAGAAAAAGAAGAAGAAGAAGAAGATGAAGAAGAAGAAGAAGAAGAAGAAGCAAAAGAAAAAAAAAGAAGAAAAAGCAGTAGAAGAAGAAGAAGAATATGATCATAATGATAACGATAAGGATGGAGGTAATGGCGAACTTGGTGGTCGTGATGATGATAATGATGGTGATGATGATGATGACGATGATGATGATGATGGTGATGATGATGATGATGATGATGATGATGATGATGATGATGATGATTATGATGATGATGATGACCATCATTATTTTTCCTAAATTGCAACTATGAAGAAACATGATGATATTTACCTATTTTCGGTGTTTGGCATACCACCCTGTTCAAATCACTGTTTGAGGTCGGTTCACAGATTTGATCATTCCACTTCTTACTGGGAAGCATGACAGCACAATTTTGATTTCCGCCATAGTTATTTGGGTCCTCTAATAATAAAAAAGAGATTTTATATAGCGCAAATCCACTAAACGTGCTCCATGCTCTTTAAAAGGTCCCTGACCAACAGCAACACGCAACATACGAGACATAATGCTTTCTAGGTGATATTACAATTTTCCCGACAGAGACAAAGCTGTTAACAGCCAGGTACTCATTTTACACCCGAGCACGGTGAGAGAATGTGAATAAAGAGTCTTTTCCAAAGACTCAACTATGCACCGAGAAGTGGCTCGAACCCAGAACCTTCCGAGCCGAAAGTGAGCGTCATACCACTAGACCACATAGCCGCACAAAATTAAAGAAGAATGCAATATACAATGTATCCAAAACGTGACCCAACATCTCTGAATGGTATTATGCTGGACTGTGCCAGATGTCTGATTATTAAAATGATTAAAATTACAGGCTGGTTAAAAAACAAAAACAAAAAACAAAAAAAAAAACAAACAAACAAAACAAGAAACAAAACATTAACAAATACAAAAAAGCGCATCCTGAATATTTGCAATAATTTTCTCCCTGACATTCCCAGAAGGAGTAGAAGAAGAAGAAGAAGAAGAAGAAGAAGAAGAAGAAGAAGAAGAAGAAGAAGAAGAAGTATTGATTTTTTTTCATCTTAAGGAATCATCCTTTGAATATAAAACACATAAACGTCACGCAAGTTTCATTATTCTGACTTTAAAAAAATCAATTGTGCGGCTATGTGGTCTTGTGTTATGACACTCGTTTTGGGATAGGAAGGTCCTAGGTACCAGGTGTTCATTTTAAACATGAGTATGATGAGAGAATGTGAGCAAGGAGTCAACTATGCGCCAAGCGAGGCTCGAACCCAGGACCTTCCGATCCAAAAAGCAAGTGACATACCGCTAGACCACATAGCCGCACAATACAAAATATAATATAATAATATATATACATATAATATTTATCTGCCATCATTCTGAATGTCAAGCGATTTATTAATATTTTCTTTTCTTTTTCTTAATTGGCTGACAAAGTGTTTAGAGTCCAAAATGTTCCGTGTTTAGAATTTTGTTCTTTTTTAAATGTGTTATATTCATGTATTCATAATTGTTCATTACTATTTAATGGTCTTATTGTAATAAAAGTACAACGCTCGAATCAAGACAAAATATTGTCCGTTACAACAATTTTAAATCAACCCGAAATCGCGTTTTGTTATCAGTCCTGCAGAATTTGAGCAAGTTGGATGGGTCACACTGTAGATCTACAGAAAGTCACAGAGTAAAAATATAAAGACATTGACATACCGTAATACCAGTTGGACCATTCCAGCTTGGATCCGTCCTGCCATTTGAAGTCTCCTTCCTTCTCTATGTCGGTAACTCCCAACCAAATTGGAGATCTTTCTCTGGGAATGACAAATTTTATGTAGATAACTAGATTAAGAAAACTCTATCATCATCATCATCATCATCATCATCATCATCATCATCATCATCATCATCATCATCATCATCACTACCACTTCTACCACCATCATCATTTCATTACTACCACTAACACTACCACCACAACAACCTCTTACACCACAACGAGAACCACCACCACCACCATCATCATCATCATCGCCTACGTCGCATCATCATCATCGCCTACGTCGCATCATCATCAACATCATCATCATCATCATCATCATCATCATCATCATCATCATCCTCATCATCAATAACAACAACAACAACATCACCATCACCATCAACAACAACATCATCATCATCATCTTCATCATCATCATCATCATCATCATCATCATCATCATCATCATCATCATCATCGTCATCATCATCATCTTCATCATCATCATCATCATCATCATCATCATCATCATCATCAACAAAAACAACAACAACAACAAATCACAGAAACACAAAGGATTATTTATATCTAAAATTCCCAACCACTGCCTTCAGAGAAACGTGTATCTGTCTATATAGTTTACATCACATGTTGTATAAACACCTATATATACGTATTCAAAACTGGTGATGATTTTGTGTTGTCGTCACAGGTTAAATAACTGATAATAAAATAAGATAGCAAAATCTGTCTATTTACTGGGTTGATGGGGTTAAAAATATAATATTACCGAAACTTACCGAAGTGACTCGATTATTCTGTGTTGCTCCTCATTTTTTGGGGAGGCGATAAAGGCATCTAGAGAATCACACTTTGAGGCTGCTTGGCTGAAAGTCATCTGAGTGTCTATAAAGTGGTAACAAGATTGGTTGAATTCGGTCCAACCCTCTGGGCAAGCCGATAAAACGCCTTTAACCCAATTGGTCCAGTCAATGTCGGATCCATCATCCCACTGGAATTGCTCTTTGCCGTTCATGTCTGTTGCTCCAATCCAAACTGTTTTACCTTCCCTGTCCGATTTTAACGTAAATGTTGTGTTTTTCAATAATTTTTTTTGGTAGATTAAGATATGCGTCTTAAAAAAGATATCACACAGGTAAGAAACAGTGTAGGGTAGTTTGACCCAGACAAAAAAAAAACAAACATACAAAAACAAAAAAACAACAAATAAAGAAAAAAAACGAAACAAAAACAAGACAATAAACAAAAAAAAAAACAAAACAAAGCATAAACCGAACAAAAACCAAACAAACTAACAACAACAAAAAACAACAACAACAACAAAAAAACAAAAACAACAACAATAAAGAGATATAAAAAAATTAATCACAGGATGTTGATATCTACATTCTTTACTTAGATTGAGCACTCTTTAATCATGAAATGTAAATAATGTCTTTAAAAATATGATTTAGAGAAGGTTTTTTTCTGACGTTATGTCGGAGAATGAATTAGATGAAAAAAACTATAACAATGTAAAATGGTGACCCAGTGTGCTTTCTGGTATAATAATTGAATGAACTAGATGAAGATAACTATAAAAATGTAAAATAGTGACCCATTGTGTATTCTGGGATTGTAATGGAATGGACTAGATGAAGATAAATATAACAATGTAAAATGCTGACCCATTGTGTATTCTGGGATTGTAATGGAATGAACTAGATGAAGATAAATATAACAATGTAAAATGCTGACCCATTGTGTATTCTGGGATTATAATGGAGAAATGGAAAATGCTGACCCATTGTGTATTCTGTATTATACTGGAATGAACTAGATGAAGATAACTATAAAATGTAAAATTGTGACCCATCGTCATTGTGATTTTTTGGTATTATAATGGAATGAACTAGTTGAAGATAACTATAACAATAAAAAATGATGACGCATTGTGTTCTTTGGGTATTGTATTGGAATAAACTTGATGAAGATAACTATAACAATGTAAAATGGTGACTATAATTGTGTATTCTGGAATTATAATGGAATAAACTGGATGAAGATAACTTTAACAATGTAAAATGGTGACCCATTTTGTTTTAGGGTATTATATTGGAATGGACTAGATGCAAATAAATTTCATATGTAAAATGGTGACCCATTGTGTTTTTTGGGTATTATATTGGAACGAACTAGATGAAGATAACGATAAAATTGTAAAATGGTGACCCTTTTTTATGGTATTATATTGGAATGAACAAGATGAAGATAACTATAACAATGTAAAATGGTGACCCTTTTTTATGGTATTATATTGGAATGAACTAGATGAAGATAACTATAACAATGTAAAATGGTGCTCCTTTTGTTTTATGGTATTATAATGGAATGAACTAGATGAAGATAACAGGAAAGCTAAGTACAAGGAATGTGGGGCTTATTTTGGCTCGAAATGGGACACCGTCTATTATGCGTCTGAGAGGGGTTTCCCCAGTTCCCCAATCTCTATTTTGGCACCGCCTTATTCATCCCAACATAATACCGATCGGTAACATTTTGGTGTTATGGAATACCTTAATTGGTTATGTGGTCTTGTGCAATGACACTCGCTTTCGGATCGGAAGGTCCTGGTCCTGGGTTTGAGCCTCGCTCGGCGCATAGTTGAGTCCTTGGAAAAGGCTCTTTACACACATTCTCTCACCGTACTCAGGTGTAAAATGAGTAACTGGCCGTTAACAGCGTTGTCTCTGTCCGAAAAATTATAATATCGCCTAACAGGCGTCATGTCCCGTCCTACATGTTAAGTGTTGCTGTTGGCCAGGGACCCCTTGTAAAGCGCTTTGAGCACGTTTAGTGGATATTGCTCTATATAAAAGCTCTTTTTTTTTTAAATTTACCTTACAGAGATAATGACATTATTTTCTTCTTCAGTCTTTGGCATTGCTAAAAACCCATTCAGCTCCTTGCACTGTTGTATTGCATCTTTATACCTCAATTTTCTTACCGTCAAAACACCATAACAAGCTTTGTCCAAAGTTTTAAATCCAAGGGGACAATCTATTTTTGGAAACAGGAAAAATAAAAAGATGGGTTGGATGTTAAATTATTCTTGATATTCTAAAATCAAATGTGACCCACTTCCGTAAGACTGGTATAATGTTGAAGTGAAGATGCAAAAAATCAAATTCAAAGTTAAAATGATAAGAAATATGTTGTTTTGTTGTTTGATTGTTTTTTGTTATTTGGTTTGGTTTTTTTTTTTTTTTGTTTTTTTTTTTGGGAGGGGGGTAAGCTGACGTGTACATATAAGAAGGTCTAACATGCGAACATTCTTATGGGGCTGGTTTAACATTGATGTAAATGAACCACATTTTGCTCCTTTTTTTAAAGATTTCCATTACAAAAAATGCCACTATAAGGAATTGGGTTATCAGACCTGCAAATAAGTGCACGTCGGTTTATGCACTTTATTTAAAAAAAGGTATGTATTCCACTTCATGAAACGCACAAATTTAACTCAAGTTTCATATTTTGACTGTACACTGATATTCAATTTACAGTGTTTATAGAACTCCAACATAAAACGCCCGTAAGACAGTGGGTCATAAATAGATATAAACAACCGTCTTTAACATTGATGAATCTGAAGAATTATCTTTCAGAGCCAAAGGGCACATGAAGCAAGCGCTTATCTCGTTTTCATACTGTTAAAAAACAGTAAAATTCTCAAGCTTACCTAGATTGAATGTCAGTTACCACTTTATACCTTCCGCCAGATTAAACAGATGATCTACTTAAAATATCTTATAAATGGTCAAATTTACACAGAAAAAAACGAAAAAAAAAAAACAAATAAAAAAAAAAAACATAACAATAAACAACAACAACACAAAAATCGTTAGCAGGAATCCCTTGTCTTGTCCATTTTCCAGTTATAAACAGGTACTGTATCTTGATACCTATAAGTGGTTCCGACTCGCAACATAATATCAGGAAAGGGTGAGAATCAATAATGTGTAGAAATAACTATAACATTTTATACAAATTGAATTTATCACCCATGGCTAAATTACGCTAAAGATCATGATTCAAATATTTCTTCTTTTGTTCAAACAAGTGCATTGATTTTGACAATTAACTTTCATCATCATCATCATTGCCTTGTTCACCCTGGGTCAGGGTATAGGCTACAGACAGTTTCCATCCTTCTCTATCCCGAGCTAACGTTTTTATCTCGTTCCATGTCTTTTCTCTTTTCTGTATATCTGCTTCTTTAATTTTTCTCCATGTTCGGCCGACAGTAATTTGTGATAAACTTTACCATTTGCTTCATAAAATATCAATATCAAGACGCTATTTGATGCCTACTTGATTATTTAAGAGTGTATTTGTTTCTTTTGCCACCAAACAACCACATTTTTATGCTCATCTCGCCCCCCCCCCCCCTCCTCCCTTATAAATTGCTATGGAAGATGAGCGGTCAAAGATAGGTATACGTGTTTTACCACGTGCTGCCAGACTTTTGTTTGTTTTTTTAACATGAGCTTTTATATAGCGCAGTATCCACTAAATGTATTCAAAGCTCTGTACAGAGGGTCCCTGACCAATAGCAACACGTAACATGTAGAATGAGACATGACGCCTGTTAGGCGATTTTACATTTTTTTTTTCGACAGAGACAACGCTGTAAACGGCCAGCTACTCATTTTACACCGAAGTACGGTGAGAGAATGTGAGTAAACAGTCTTTTCCAAGGACTCAACTATGCGTCGAGCGAGGCTCGAACCCTGGACCTTCCGATCCAAAAGCAAGTGTTATACCACAAGACCACATAGCCGTTTTGACGTCGACATCCGAATGGTTCTAACTTTTCACGTACCGCCACATTGCAAAAGTTCCCCAGTCAATGTCCCGTCAGCAAGACACGCCCGTCTCTTGTCTCCTTTGATTCGGTACTTATACTCGATGCAACTGTATTCAACAAATTGTCCTACGGAGATGGTGGGGTCGTCAGTGGATTTGATCAAGTCATTGGTGTTGGGGTTCTCAACTTGACAATCTGAATAAAAGAAAAAGAAAAAATAAGGTAAATGTCATCATCATAAAGATAAAGGGAGTAAATCTGACTGTAAATCTGTATTGTTCATTCATGAGTCAGATTTACTCCCCTAATTTTATCTCCATTTTATTGACATTTAAGCACCGCTATTTATTAGTCATCATCATAGCTTGTCGCTCCAACAACGAACACACTCCACAGCTTCTGTAGAGCAGACTCTTACGTCATGGTCAGTGCAGCTGGGCCCATCCTGGCATTCTCTAAGGATGTGCTCCATCGTCTGCTCTGGGCATACACATGTACACAAGCTAGTTTCTGCCACCCCCACCCCCACTTTTTCATGCGTCCAGGTGTTCTCCTAATTATTGCCCGTTATCTGTTCAGTGTTATCCATTCATTCCTGGGGAGCTCAGTTCCGAATGGCAGTTCTTCTCTCGGCTTCATTTGCATGATTGTCCCACTCCCTCCATGTGGAAAGTCTGTATACAGCTGCATAGTCACGGTTGATGATTTCTTCCGTCATGAAGCTCTTTCTCGTAAATGTGATAACTCACCTTAATTGCTCTATAGAGATGGTGGTGTGATAGGTGGTGTATGTGATCAACACATTACTTCTGTGCTCTGGAAAAACACATATTTAGAAATTTGGCTATAAAACTCGTCCTTCAAATACCGATCGATTTAAATGACGATCGATATTTAAAGGACGAGTTCTATGGCCAAATTTCTAAATATGTGTTTTTCCAGAACACGGCAGATTATGGTTGCGGTTCTCAACTTGACAATCTGAATTTTTAAAAATATAGTAAATTTGTGACTAATTTTCGTGAAAAGTCTATGACACGAACTGCTCCAGAGAATTGAAGGACATGGCATTGGAAGTCGTCAATACATGAGAGTTGGGGTTCTAAACTGTATAGTATGTATTTATAAAATATAGTAAATGTGACCCCTCGTCTGAAAACGGTATCAAGTCGGAATGATTCAGATGCTGAAAATCGAATTTGTAGACAGAAATATCATGCTTAAGTTGAGTTTATATGCTTTATAGAGGAGAAGGAAAATCATATTTTACTGTGCTAAATACCAACGTTTCATTCTTTTGACCGGTTTAACTAAAATTTGACTTTTTAACATCAGGTCCATTCCGACATAATACCGTTTTGAGACGAGGGGTCACAAATTTGTGACCAGTCGTGGTAAAACAAACTGCCGTAAAGAGATGGTGGATTGATCAGTGGATTTGGTCAATACATTAGGGTTGGATCTCTCAGCTCGGCAGTCTGCATTAAAGAAAAAATGTTAAATGTGACCATTTATCTCCAAACGGTATTAAACAAACTACTCTATGGAGATCATGGACTGGTCAGTGAATGTGATCAGCACATTAAGGTTGGGGTTCTCAGCTTGGCAGTTTGTATTTAAAGATAACATATGTTTGTGACCAATCATCGTAAAACGGTATTAAACATACAGCTATATATAGAGATAGCTGGTG
>NC_088365.1:51997433-52024933 GCF_034508935.2 Berghia stephanieae | reverse complement strand
TCTTCACGCTGACAAGAACTATTCCACATATCATGAGATCAGAATGTATAAAAGTCAAAACATGATCAGATTTATATAATGTTTCTCACCTCTGGATACACATTTATGCCAGTTGGAGAAGTATTTCATAAGGGTGTACGTCATTGTTCCGATAGTTTAGAACCAATTACTAAGTTTCTATGCGTCATTACGAGTGTTGAACCCTATAGGATTCAATAGTCGTAACGTCACTTCCTTCCTAATGACGCATGGTAACTTAGCAGAACTGGCTCTAAACTATCGGAACAATGGCGGACGCCCGTATGAATATTTCTCGGGCGAGCATAAAGGGTATCCAGCGGGAAAAAAAAACACATACATTTGATCATGTTTTGACTTTTACACATTCTGATCACAAGGCACATGAAAAGTTCTAGCCAGAATGAAAAATAAAAAGGAATGATTTTCTTTGTTTAGAACCAAGATGGCCGCCATTGCCGGGAGGCGTGACATCAGACTATTGAATCGTATAACGACAATGATACTTATAACAGATTAGGTAATTAAACCTACAACCCCAACAAATACACGTCAGAGTGTAGTCAACGTGAAATTATGGTTATGAATCTTGAGTTCATGGTTTTCATGATAAATAACAATGTGAAATTGAATTTAAGCTTCATTTTAATACACGAAAACGGATAAAATGGACGTTTCGGGTTTCCCCTTTATCAACAAAACAGGATGAATGAAACACTACTGACGATCGTGACGTTCGTTCTTTAATCGTTTATTCATCATTTCAGTAAGGATGTTATTTTCATCTTAACAACGCTAAAAAAAATTTTAATTGACCTTTATATAGGGCACTATCCACTAAATGTGCTCAAAGCGCTTTAAACGCTACTACCCCATTATCCCAATCGTCTGTAGTGTTTCATGCATCCTGTTTCGTTGTTAAAGGGGAAACCCGAAACGTCCATTTTATCTGTTTTCGTATATTAAATTGAAGCTTAAATTCAATTTCACATTGTTATTTATTTCTTCGAGCTTCGAGAACAACATTTGAATTACATGGTTTTCATAAACCATAGCGTGGTCTTCATTATTTTGTAATGAACAAAAATGATTATATATTATAACAGCTTCATAAGAGAACAAAACATCAAACACCGAACGTTTTAGGCTCAATACCCTTCTTCAGTCAACAACAACAAAAAAAAACACCAATAAACCTTAAATACAGTACGGAAAAACCCAGTTTGAAAGAAGAAATAATGTTCGATACAATAAAAAAGAAAACAAGGCTGTGATCACTGAAGTGCCTCAAACCTAAGGCTGTATCTACCAAACCATTTAATTGAAGAGCAATAAACAAAAATGAACATAACAGCTCCAAATAAAGGGAACAAAATACTAAACACGGAAAAGTTCGGGTTCAAAACCCTTCAACAACAACAACAACAACAACAGATAAAAAGAAAGGAATACCCAATAAAAAAAAAATACATTATTTAAACATTCAGATAGACGACCGTCTGTCCGAGTTTTTAAGTAATGTATTTATGTTTGTTATTGTTTTTTTTGTTGTTGTTGACTGAAGAATGGTTTTGAGACCGAAACGTTACGTATTTGTTTGTTTTTGTTTGGTTTGGGTTTTTTTTTGGGGGGGGGGAGGGTTAATTTTTGTTCTTTTTTAAAGCTGTTATATTTATTTTTGTTTATTACATTTTGCAATCCACAGTTTTTAGCAGCTTAGGATCACTTTAATAAACGTAATTCATAAGTCCACCACCTATGCCATCACCATTACTGTAAAACAATTTTTAAAAGATTCAGGATGCCACCAGAGATGCCATCACCATTACTGTCAAACAATTTTTTAAAAGTAATTCATCACCTATGCCATCACAATTACTGTAAAATAATTTTTAAAAAGTAATTCATAAGGCCACCACAATTACTGTAAAACAACTTTTTAAAGATTCAGGAGGCCACCACCATTGCCACCACCATTACAGGGTAAAAGATAACAAACCCCTATCCCAGTTGGACCATTCCAGCTTGGTTCCGTCCTGCCATCTGAAATCCTTTTCCTTTTCTATGTCCGTGACTCCTAACCATAAGGCATATCCTTTTCTATACGTTTTAGAGAGAGATTATTATAGACCAAACAATTTTTAAAAACCGATTGAGATGGTATTATTATTGTTACCATCATCATCATCATCATCATCATCATCATCATCATCATCATCATCATCATCATCATCATCATCATCATCATTATTATTATCATCATCATCATCATCATCATCATCATCATAATATTCATTATTATTATCATCATCATCATCATCATCATCATCATCATCATCATCATCATCATCATCGTCATTATTATTATCATCGTCATCATCATCATCATTATCATTGACGTCGTCGTAATCAGATCGTAATATACAGTATGCTTTTTTATTGACACTTTTCAGGTTTGATAACTCCAAAGGATGTATTTCATCACATGGTTTGTGTTATAGATGCAGAATTTATTTAAGTTTTTATTGATATAAGTTTTAACACCTTGCGAACTTTGGTAGCTGAGCTATGAGATCACCGGTAGAAAAGGGTAATTTTGACATAAATCGTAATTTACAGGGTGTTTATTTTTAATCATTGGCATAATTCATGTTGGAATAACTCAAGAACCGCTGATTTGGTTTTCAACATAGTAATCCTAATTTATTAAAGTTTTTTCTTGTAAATTACTTGTGATCATGTGTTTTCGGAATCGTCTGATTTAAAGCTCCACGTGACCACCATCATTTTGAATGACAAGCCGCAAGCGTCCCTCCAGTCTGTCCCACGTCTTTTGCAGCATGAGTAATGTGACAGAGCGAACGGCTTCTCTTATTTTTTGTCGTCGGTCACACAAGTCTATCACGGGGGTTCTAAGCACTTCACAATATCCCCATAAAAAAGTTAAGTGGGGTTAGATTAGGTGATCTTGGAGACCAGGTATTGGATCATCTCTGCCGATCCATCGGTTTGGGAACTGTTCATTCAAAAATTCCTTCACATTTAAACTCCACTGAGGGGGAGCTCCATTGAGTTGGGGAAAAGATGTTTGGTAAAAGATAATCAAATTGAGGGACTCTGTATGATGCTAACATAGCCAGATAGTTTCAAGTTGTCCCTGTCGTGTCGTCAAGAATGAAAGGACCGACCGCTATTTCCCTGGTCATTCACACCAGACATTGACTTTTGGTGAGGTACGACGGTACTCGATAACTTCATCTGTTTTTTTTTTCCTCCGATGCCGAACATTGTATTTGTGTACATGCCCGGACATGTAAAAGGTTGATTCATCTGAGAAGACAATGTTTTCAGCGAGTTGTCTGGCAAGATTCGAGAACCAAGTTGGATAAAACTAAAATAAACTACGATTTATGTCATCTCTGCACTTTTCTACTGAAACGTCATAACTCAGCTACCAAAGGGCGCACCTTGTAAACCTAATATCAATCAAAAACTCGAATACATTTTGCACTTATGGCTAAAAACCGTTTGATGAAATCTTACATAGCTCTCCTGAAATGTGTCAATCATAAAAAAAACACTGTACTGCTTAGTCACACAGCAGATCATAATCAAATTCTAAAATCGAATTTAAAAAGAATGCCTAAAGTTGGCGATGGTGTCGGGGGTATGTGTGTGTGTGTGTGTGTGTGTGTGTGTGTGTGTGTGTGTGTGCGTGTGTGTGTGTGTTGATTTCAAACTGTAGGATCGACCGTTTTGATTTATTTGGTGAGCTCATTGATGCATGTTTCTGGTGTCACAGCAAACGTTGACATCATTAGTGCGTACAAGGAGGATAAATCTTAATTGGTTGCCCAACCAACGTCCCGATATCATGATTATGCTTTGAATATATTTAGTTTATAATATGGTGATCAAATTTTTATGTAGGATGGACTAGGCTAAATTAAGGTTCAGAATTATGAAATTTGATCAAATTATTATTATAAAAAGCTCTTATTGCGTAAATAGCATTTCAAGCTATTTCGATAAAATCAGAGCTATAGGGTCCACTGGGTGAGAGTTTTTACCGGTTTTGTAGTGTAGAAAAGAAGGTAGAATTTACTTGTTACCAATTGGATAAGATCTAACTTGCATTTTCCTTGGAAAAGGCTCTTTTATCACATTCTCTCACCGTACACAGGTGTAAAATGATTACCTGGCCGTTAACAGCGTTGTCTTTGTCCGAAAAAGATTGTAATATCGCCTAACAGGCCTCGTGTCTCGTCCTACATATTAAGTGATGCTGTTGGCCAGGCCCTTGTAAAGCGCTTTTAGCAGTTTCGTGGATGTTGCGCTTTATAAAAAAGCTCAATTTTTATTTTTACATCACAAAGTATGGATCTCCATCAGTAAACAACTACGACCACAGTGACCATTACAATGGGACTTTATATTCCTACTTCCGCATCTTCCTAACCTGGGATATTTAAGTACCTAAAATCAAAGCTATTTACGGTTCTTCTCGGTTTCACCAACTCTCTAGTTGAAGAAAGTTATTGGATTTATCTTTTTATGTCAATATTTGTACATTATTTCTTTTTCTGTGATACGAACTGAGCTATCTGGTACAATCTTTGCTAAAGAGTATTTTACATAGTGAGTTCCCACTCTGGCAATACGGTACCCGGAAATGTGCAACAAGTTCTAAATATATCATCTGATGTAGTTGATGTCACTTGAAACCTGTTTCTTCTACTAGCAATCAGTTAATTGGCACTGCAGTGAACACAATGACCTAGTCAGCAAACTCTCGTCGTCTTATTCTGTATTTCCGGCTGTATCTCGTAGACTATGAAAGAATTTTGATTAAAATTACAAAAAGTTCAATTCATGGGTTGCAATAGGATTCAATAGTCTGATGTCACGTCCGTCCAGCAACGAGCAGCTTAGTTCTAATCAAAGAAAATCGGTATTTTTATTCTTCATGCTTGCTAGAACTGTTTCACATGTCATATGATCAGAATGTATAAAAGTTAAAACATGATCAGATTAATAATGTTTTCTCCCCAGGATACACTTTTATGCTCGTCGGAGAAGTATTTCATAAGGGCGTCCGCCACTGTTCCGATAGTTTAGAACCAGTTACTAAGTTACTATGCGTCATTAAGAGGGAAGTGGGGTCACGATTGTTGAAGCCTATTGTGGGAACAACATTGGAACACATCAGGATAATTCAAGTCATTTGGATCAAAATACATTTCTAAAACTTACCGAATCGATTGAATGAATGTGTGTTGCTCTTCGTTTTTCGGGGAGGCGATAAAAGCATTCAGTGAATCACATTTTGAGACTGCTTGACTGAAAGTCATTTTGCTGTCGATAAAGCTATAGCAAGTGTCATTGAACTCATGCCAGTTTTCTGGACACTCAGTTAAAAGACCATCCTTCCAATTGTTCCAACCAATGATGCTTGTACCGTCGTCCCATAGGAACTTGTCATCGGTGTTCATATCCGTTGCTCCCATCCAAACTTCTTGATTTGCCCTGTTAGATTCAGTCATGTCAAGAAAGTATTGTTTTATACCTCATAGATGACTTGAAATATAATGAATCAGTTCAAAATGATAACATATCGGAATCAGTCTGATGATAAACATTAAAATTTAAGCTTATCTAAAAATTTGAATTTAAGTAAATGTTTTCACTTGAGTAGTTGATTTTCTCTCCTTAACCTTCATAAAGGTTTAGTTTTCTCATTCTAACAATTTCTAATTTTATTATTTTTTTATTTCCCTTTATTCATCCCAGAGGGGATTTTTTTTTCAATCTAGCGTCTATTCCAAGGGAAGACTGGAATAAGCCAGGCATCAGCGACGGTACAGCGCCGCAAATTGAGCTAGGCCGAGATGACTTGCTCAAGGCCACACAGAGCAGCGGCGGGTCATCGAACTCGGTACCTTTCGGGTACGAAACAAAGGCCATACCGCTGCCCACAAATACAAATTTCTTCTTCCAACTCATTCCTACGTAGAACCAGATTCAGTAGGTTTTAAATGCAGTTATAATGTTTTCTTTTAACCCTCCTTTTACCGACCACAGAAAAATCTTCACATTTGTGACGACAAAATGAACTCGTTTCTTATTCAGAATTGAATTGTACATCACAAAATTTGAAGAAATATCTTTGTTATATTTATCTATAAGAACTGTATGCTCATAATAAATGTATTTATAGCTTTTACAAATATATCTGGATATTAAATTATCGTGTTGGATAGCTATACTATTTTGATAAAAATCCTTTAAATAGTCAGAGAAGAGAGAGAGAGAGAGAGAGAGAGAGAGAGAGAGAGAGAGAGAGAGAGAGAGAGAGAGAGAGAGAGAGAGAGAGAGAGAGAGAGTTAAATATGCCCTATATATTTGACATACTAATGTTAAAGCAGTCCTCCTCTATAGTTTAGAAATGACCACATCGGCCAAGATACAAACTCTTGTCAATCGCTGTCTTCGACAAATCCTCAAGTTGAAATGGTTTGACAAAGTGCCAAACGCTGACATTTGGACAAGAACAAACCAAGAGCAAATGGATGCCCGGGTCAGACGCAGAAAGTGGCGATGGGTTGGCCATACCCTGCGGAAAGAGCCCTGTAATATAACCAAGCAGGCTCCCAAATGGATCCCACTGGGCAAGAGTTAACGGGGTTGTCCAAAACAGATTTGGAGGAGAAGCGTTCACCAAGATTTGTGTGCGTCTCCAATCTTACCTGGAGTGAGGCAAAGGTCTGTGCCAAGGACAGAAGAAGATGGAAGAGTGCTGTTGAGGCCCTATGCTTCGCCAGGAGCCGAGAGGCATAAGTCAAATAAGTCATATATTTGGCATATTCATAAAAGTATAGAGACGATCTATCTATTAGTATCTTTTTTTTTTGGACAGACATGATATTATGATGACATAAATACTATGTATGAAATCAGGAGATGATTTTTACACTTTTTAAGTCTCTTTATCATCATTCAGAGAAAACTGCATTTTTATCATTTATTCAGTGAATCAAAAAGGACAATTTATGAGGAGATAATTTTCAATACTTACTAAGTCTCTTTATCGTCGTTTGGAGAAAATTGAAATTGTTTGTAATTTTTATATTTTTTTGTGAAGTAAAAAGGATAATTGATGTCTTCTTTGCCTTGTTTTAGTTAATTTGAAGGCGATGACAAAATCTTGTATTAACAGTGATGGTATTGGTATAGTAAAGATTTTAAAAATCAGAACTCTCTGTCCCTCTAACAGTGATTGAGTAGCTGGATCTGTCATATCTGACGGAAAGTTATTTAGAACAACGGCCTGAGTGTTGTATTTATAGTTCTGCTTTTCCCTTGTGATTCTAAGGTTTCCAGTCGTTTAAAAGAGAGAACTTTTTTCTATACAGGATTTTTAAAATTCGCATTCTCAAATATATAGCAATGATACTGCATACTTGAGCTTTTTATATAGCGCAATATTTACTGAACGTGCTGAAAACACTTTACAAGGGACCCTAGCCGACAGCAGCGCTTAACATGTAGGATGAGACATGACCCCTATTAGGCGATAGTACAATTTTTCGACAAAGACAACGCTGTTAACGGCCAGGTACTTGTTTTACAATCGAATACCGTGAGAGAATGTGACTAAAGAGCTCCTTTCAAAGACTGAATAATGCGCTGTTCAGAGCGGGACTCGAACCCAGGACCTTCCGATCCAAAGGTGAGTGTCATTCTACTAGACCACATTAGATAAATCACTAATTACCTGATTGAGTTAATGGCAGCATTTTCCTCTTGAGTTTTAGGCATTGCTAAAAATCCATCAAATTTCTTGCATTCTTTCCTTGCGTCTTCATAGCCCCGTGGCTCATCCAGCAAGAAACCATAGCAAGCATTGTTCACCATCTTAAATCCGATAGGACAGTCTGTTTTGAAAGATATAAAAACTGAATGAAAGTAATATTACCGTCATCATAATTTATCCCCATTCCAGTAAACTGAGACGCATAATGATGTCAAAAGTAGCCCGTCAAAACCACAGGGCTCATTATAGAGTTGAGGTATTCATTATTTCTACAGTGGTAAAGGGACAGTGGCAATTACTTACTACCCTTTGGAAATAACGCATGCCTATAGCAAAGTTATCTCTGTCAAATCTACAAGACCCAACTACTCAATCACTGCTTGATAGACGATGTTTTCAGATAAATAAAATATTAACTAGACCCCAAAGTCATCAATGCTAACACAAATAATTTATTATTATAACCTCCAAGTAAAAGACGGCCGACGACGTTGAAACATGTGACCCATCGTATAAAAACGGTATTTTTCGGGAAGAACTAGATGCTAAAAACCCAAAATCAAATCAAAATTGGTCAACAATATGAATTATTGGTGTTGGTTCCATGAAAAACCATATTCGTTCTCCTCAATAAAACATAAACTCAACTCAAGTCTGATATTTCTGGTGATAAATTCAATTTTCAGCATCTTAATCATCCCGACATTATAACGTTTTGAGGCGAGGGGTCACATATCTTAATACAATCTTTCTCTTTTTTAAAAAATTCCTTTCAACAAGAAATATTACAATCAATGTCGTTTGAGGGGTGTCTATATTCTTCCTTGCGTTTTCAAGTTTCAAAACGTGTTGTTATCGTGCAACTTTTACTACAACCTATATTACGCGCTCTACCGCTTAATTTTGATATTATGTTTATATTACAAACCAGCTGAAGAAAATCAAAATGATTTCAGGGTCATAATTATTAGAATTAGGAATACAGTGGAATCCGTATTAAGTCAACACTCTTAAAGTTAACTTCTGTTTAAATTCTTGTCGATCCACTTAGTACCTCCACATTCCAGAGGTTCTCCCGTCAGTTGTCCACGAGAAAGGCAAGCCCTTCTTTCATCTCCACTGATGCGGTATTTGAACTCGTCGCAACGATAATCCACAAACTTTCCGACAGAGATACTCTCGTCAGTCAACAAGGTTTGCACATACGGGTTTTTATTCTGTACTTGGCAACCTGTGTTTGAAATAGATATATTAAATGAATAATTGGCATTTTGAGAGAGAACCCCCTCCTCCTCCCTCCACACTAATTAAATACCTCAGTACCCGCCCCAAAAAAAACACAACTCCAACAAGACAAACTATGAGCTTTCATAAAAAGAGCAATGTTCACTGAATGTGCTCAAAGCTGTTAACAAGGGGTCCCAAGTCGGCAACAACACTTAAGACGTGGCATGAAGCCTATGAGATGCTTCGAAAGAGACAACGTTATAACTGGTTAGGTACTAATTTTACACCTGAATGCGATGAGAGAATATAAGTAAAGAGCTTTTTCCAAGGACCCAACTTCACACCGCTCAGAGCGTGATTTGAGCATGAACCCAGTGTTTCGAAGGCGAGTGTCGTAACATAAGACCACAAAGCCGCACTAAAAGTACTTAAGTGACATTTTAGTGATTTTTCAGCTCATCGGTGATAAACTTAAGGGGGGGGGGGGGAGCGACATTAAAAATGATGAATTTTGACCCAGTTTGCTAAAATTAGATTGTTGGTGGGATGTTGTCATGTGACCATTTATCTGCATTAAAAATTGCATAAGAACTTCATCTTCCGTTTTTTTCCACTCAAAAAAACGTATTTTGTGACCCATAGTTTGGTTAAATCCTGCCCATTTTTAGTTTCAGTGGACTGATTTCATGAAAGAATATCAAATAGTTTTTATAACTAAGTAAAGGCAAAAACATGTCAATGAAAAGTAAAAACTCTCCTCTATCTTCAACAACCAATCACTTTGTTTTTAATTATGTCATGTGGTCACAATCCACTCAGAGAGCGAGAGGAACGTTTTTCCCTAAATTCGTTTACTTTAACTTTTTAAATGCGTTTTTCTCAAAACTGCAATTTTCGTCACTAAAAACCTATCTCTCCCCTCAGTTTTCAACCAATCTTCTTCAAACTTTCTACAAATGAGTGTCATACAAATGCGCAGGTCCTCTAGGAGCCGGAACTTGGAAAAAAAAAAATTATGTGTAATTTAAAATTATGTAACTTTTTTCAAGGGGAATAATCTAGTAACAACTTTGAACTTAATTATTAAAAAATTATATGCAATCATACTTCTCATATACATTATGACTGTGCATAGAAGTTTAGGATATTTCATCAAATTAAAAAAATGACCCTTTAGTGTCGCCCCCCCCCCCCTTTAAGAGCATAATCACTTTAGTTCACTCACCAATTATTTCCATGATAAACATAAGATATGAATATGTCCGCTATCTAAAAACTATAATTCCATTTTTTGTATACTGTCTATATCCAAATTCACATTTTAGTCTCAATTTTATCAGTACTAACTTCCTGGGCAGAGTATTTTACCCAAACGCATAGCATCAAAACAAATCAAAGCATCTTTAATGTAGAAAATTACCTTTTCTTGGCAAAAATTCATAATGGACAATCAAATGAACAATTTATAAACATATAAAATGAGGTTAATATATTTGATAGTTGATATTTTGTTTACGTAAAAATTTCCTGTATCAGCAATTTTGTAAAAGTTTTATGATTTAATTTCAATTGTCCCCTTGATATAAGGAGTCTTGTCAATTACAACCATTTGAGTTTGTAACATAGATAAAGCCTTTTCTGTTGGATGATTATGCAAAGATGTATTTTGTAAAATAAATTTTCTGTTGTCAGTGTTAAATATCAATGAAGTCTTTCTGTCTCTAAGAATAATGACGGAATTCTCTAACACATGAAATACCCTTGTCGTTTTCACTGGAGGATTTCAAACGGCAATTTAAGACAATTTGATTCAGCAGACAGGTTTTCCTTTATGTGTATTATTGCATTGTTCTTGTACTCTGCTAGTATTGAATGTTATTATGCGTCCCGAGCAATCCAGATGAAGGGATGTTTAGCGAGCTGTAATAAATCTATTATTATTATTATTATTATTGTTATTATTATTATTATTATATTATTATTATTATTATTATTATTATTATTATTATTATTATTATTATTATTATTATTATTATTTTATTATTATTATTTTTATTATTATTATTATTATTATTATTATTATTATTATTATTTTAATATTTATTATTATTATTATCATCATCATCATCATCATCATCATCATCATCATCATCATCATCATCATCATCATCATCATCATCATCATCATTATTATTATTATTATTATTATTATTATTATTATCATTATTGTCATTATTATTATTACTTCAAGAACTGAGTGTAATGCTATATTACCCAGAGAGTGTTCATCATCAGCTTCGCAAATCCCACAAGTTTTCCGACAGAATTTCTCCACAAACTCATTGTGATCAGTGCACAAACCGGGTGTGTCTATCAGGAGGGATTGGCACTTTTCTCCTAGGGTGTCTTCGCACGTAGAATATCCTGGAAAGAAATCGTAGAGAAGAAATGTATTGAACAAAAAAAAAAAAAACAAAAAAAACAAAAAAATATATATATATATATATATATATCAGCTTCAGAAGAGAAAAGAAATTCTTAACACGGAACGTATTGGGCTTAAAGCCCTTATTCAGCTAATGACAAATTAATAAAAACGACAACAATCAAATAGATAATACTTTACGTAAAGTCAGATTTTACGTGAAGTAGTATCGTTTGAATTGTTTTATTTTTGTTGGCTGAAGAAGGGTTTTGAGTTCGAAAAGTCCAGTTTTCATGTATTTTGTTCTTAAAGCGGATATATTTATTTTTGTACATTGTATTTTACAATTCACAGTTTCTATTTGCTTGGCATTCACTTTGATTTTTAAAACTGACACACTTTCACATTGTCATCACACGAGTAGGTGATTTTCAAAAAGTCCTAAGTCACATCCTAATAGAAAATGAGATAAAATTCCCAAGCTATCTTTTGGACTCCATAGAATCACCAGAGACAATCTGGAGTTTCAAAACACTCAGGGTATTTTTCTATGAGGCAAGAAAAACATGTATTATCATCTTTTATTCAATAAATAAATGACAAAAATCGTGTTTTTCTTTGAACAATTAAAATGGGACTTTGTACGATTTGAAAGCCAACTACTCATACTTATTTATATAGCCATACTCTGAAAAATATAGATACAAGTATTTAAAATTTTGGCCCAGAAACTCTGCCTTCAAATATATGAACCATCGTCTCACAATGGTATCATGTCGCGATAATTAGTACCCAGAAAAGTTTATTTAGAAACAAAATAATGGGAAAGCCGCTATTCCTTGGAAAAGGCTCTTTACTCATTCTTTCACCGTACCCAGTTGTAAAATGAGTACCTGGGCGTTAATAGCGTTGTCTCTGTCGGAAAAATTGTAATATTGCCTATCAGGCGTCATCTCTCATTCTATATGTTGCGTGTTGCTGTTGGTCAGGGACCCTTTGTAAAGCGCTTCAAACGTTTAGTGGATATTGCTCTATATAAAAACTAATTTTTTGTTTGTTAGTGTATTTTAAAAAATACGAACTCAAGTTTTTACAATGCAAGAAATAGAATATTCTTTTTCCACCAAAACGAAGGGAAACTATCCCCCAAGTTTCATATTTGTGACCCATCGTCTGGAATAAACCAGATGATGAAAAGCCGATATTAATGCTAAACTGGTGAATGATATGAATTAATAGTATTGGAACTCTGAAATATGATTTTCATTCTCCTCTATAAAACATTCAAACTCAACCTCAGTCTGATATGTCTGGCTATAAATTCAATTTTTAGCATCTTAATAATCCCGACTTTATACCGTTTTGAAGCGAAAGGTCACATTTGTGGTTATAAATAAAATTTCCAGAACATTTATCATCTTGACATAGTACCGTTCTAAGAGGGTGAGTTATATTATATTATATGCATGGATTAAAATGACCTTTTATCGTGCCCAAAAAAAACCCTCAAACCTGGGTCTTTAGAATAGTCCAGTAAATACCATTATACAACATTATAGCCTCATAAATTGAATAAATAAATGAATGAATGAATGAATGAACAGATAAATAAACTTCATTCATCCATGAGAAAATTGGTAATTACAAACGTAAATTGCAAGTATTAATAGCTACCTAAAATAAACGTAACAAAATGTATTGACATAATCTTATAAGGCAATGTATTAAATACAACAAAATAAAAGTAAATAAGTAAAAGTTTTTAAAAAAAGCTTTTATATAGGGCAATATCCACTAAACGTGCTCAGAGCGCTTTCCAAGGGGTCCCTGGCCAACAGCAACATTCAACATGTAGAACGGGTCATGACGCCTGCTAGGCGATATTACAATTTTTTTTTGGACAGAGACAACGCTGTTAACGGCCAGGTGCTCATTTTACACATGAGTACGGTGAGAGAATTAAAAATTAGTCCTTCAAACCTATTAGGAAGATGGAGCCGGATTTTATCCCGGTTACTAAAATGTGAAAACTACAATAGCGATTTCTTGTTATCCTTTGGATAGGATAGGACGCTAGTATATTGCAAAGTACTTTCCGTCAGATCTACGAGACCCAGCTACCCATTTACTGCTGGGTAGACAGTAAGGGGGGGGGGGGGCGGTCAGAAAAAAAATCTCGATTGCACCCGGGATTGATCTAGGTCCCTTTGCGTGTGAAGCGAGTACTCTACTAACTAAACTTTTAAATAGTTTTCTCCCTTTTTGATAGCTATTTTTATCTCAAAGAATATGCAATGTATAATGTCCATATTATATTATTATTATTATTTTTATGTATTAAGAGAATTAAAGGAAAACTTGGTCTGTTTTAAAGCCATTTTACTGATATGATATGGTATGATAAAAAAGCAAACAAACAAATAATAATATTAATAATAATAATAATAATAATAATAATAATAATAATAATAATAATAATAATAATAATAATAATAATAATATAATAATAATAATAATAATAATAATAATTAATAATAATAATAATAATAATAATAATAATAATAACAGTAATAATAATAATAATAATATAATAATAATTAATAATAATAATAATAATAATAATAATAATAATAATAATATATAATAATAATAATATAATAATAATAATAATAATAATAATAATAATAATAATAATATAATAATAATAATAATAATAATAATAATAATAATAATGATAATAATAATAATAATAAAATAATAATAATAATAATAATAATAATAATAATAATAATAATAATAATTAATAATAATAATAATAATAATAATAATAATAATAATGATAATAAGATTATTTTTTTAAAACAATTAAAACAAAACAAATACACACAAAAAACAGGAAACACTCACAATACTTACCACCATCACAAGCAGATCCAAAATGAGACCAACTACCACTGGTCATGCATCTTGATGTGACTTTACCGTTCCCAGTCTTTTTGTTACATCCGAACTCAACCGTGTCGCCCAGCGTGTACTTTGTTTTTAATTCAGACAAGGCGGACCCGTCGCTTGGTACCGTAGGAGTGCTGCATGTTATGCGTTCGGCTTTGATTGATGAGGAAATGAAGACAAAATATATTTCTTTAGAATGAAAACCATGGATGTGAAAACTAGACATAGTTAAATTTAAAAATCAACAAGCTTTTTTAGTGTATCGTTGTCTTGAAGATATACTGCCCCTTTCTACCTTTCGGAACTAATTGAAAGATATTGAAAACCCCGCCCCTTACGTTCGGCCAGTGATTCCACCAAACTAGTTGTCCCTCGAATACGGAAAAATGCTGGAATTTCGGACCCTCTGTTTGGAACGTCTTACAACAGAGCATTCGTGAAAAAGAATCGTCTATTTTTAAATGTTCGCTTAAAACATATTTATTTCGTCTTTAGTATATGCTATGAGAAGCAAGATAGGTCTGTCTGGTTTGTGTTGTGTTTGTTGTTGTGTGTGTGTGTGTGTGTGTGTCTGTGTGTATGCTTGTGTGTGTGAATGAGTATGTTTCAGCCAAAGTAATTTGTAATTTAAGCGCTTAGAGTCGGATGTCTCGGAGTTATAGCCTATATAAGTTGTCGGTATTATTTATTATTATTAAGCTAATCTCACCAGGCTTAAAATCCCTTCAAAATCTAACGGATCTTCTCTCTATTCTTAGTATTTTGTCCGTGCCCGACGTCTTTATCCGGAAGACGGCAGAGGACGGCAGTGTCGGGTCGTCGGAGTCAGTCTCCGGTGTGGGTTAGCCATTAGGAGATGAAACTAGACGTCGTCATAGTTAACTTTAAAAAATCAACAAACTAATCTCCCCAGGATTAAAATCCCTTCAAAATCCTTACAATCACGTGGTCTGGCATCCAACTCTCATTTTAAATAAAACGCTTACACAGTTCTGAAATTGGAGCCAAAATTTCGTAATTCTACGAATGTTTCGTAGTAGAAGGCAGGTCTGAATTTGATTATTATGGTATTATGGTATTTTGGTATTATGGTATTTTGATATTATGGTATTATGGTATTATGAATGAGATGAAGAAAAATTGTGTGGGAATCAAAATGTGACTAACCGTGTTAAAACGGTTTTATGTTGTGAAAATTTTATGATTCAAACTGAGTTTCAAGTGGTCTTATAAACTAGCGTCCTTTCAAAATGGTAGCAAGCAATTGCTATCGTCTGTTTCACGCTATAGAAACGGGATAAACTCCCGCTCCATGAGTTCAATGGCTCTGAAGGAATATTTTTTGATGTGGTCTTGTGGTATGACACTTGCCTTCATGCAGGTAGATCTAGGTTTTGAGTTTCAAGTTTAGTATATCGGACTGCAGTAGGTATGTAAAAAAAAAACCCAACAAATTTGAGCTTTTATATAGTGCAGTATCGACTTAACATGCCCAAAGCACTTGACAAGTTGTCCTTAGCCAACAGTAATATTTAACATGTATGACGAGACATGACGCCTGTTAGGCGATATTACAATTCTTTTCGGACAGATACAACGCTGTTAACGGTCATGCACTCATTTTACACCTGAGTAATGTGATAGAATGTGGGTAAAGAGAATCTTCCAAGGACTCAACTATGCACCACTCAGAGCGGGACTCGAACCCATGACCTTCCAATCCGAAGGTGAGAGTCATATGACAAGAGCACATAGCCTCAGGTATAAATCAGAGCTGAGTCGTTTAATTCACTTACATATTTTCATTGGGGTTGTTCTTATTGGCAAATAATTATAGCATGTCTTGGCACAGTATTTAGCAGCTTTGGCGGCATCTCTTGTACAGATTCCACTGTCAACCAAATCCTGGCATTCATCGAGTGTGTCAAATGGCCTATCTGAGAATAAATGAAGAGTATCTCTGTCCTTACGAATCATAGAAAAATCGTCACATTTGTTGCGATACAACACCATTTTTTTTTCTGATTCTGTTTTCTTTTGTAACATCGCAAACTTTAAAGAAAGAATTAATGTTTTTAAAACTAAACACTTTGTTATAGAGCTCGTTTTGTTAAGATAAAGTATGTATTGAACTTTTATGGATTAGATACTGCAACATGCTCATGTATTCTATTCCAAATAATGTTCTCAGCAAACTGCAGCGCATTCAAAATCAAGAGGCAAAAAAGGAAAAAAGTGATCATGTGACACCTTTGTTACACCTTTGTTTTGGACTTTTCATTGGCTCTCTGTTAGATTTAGGATTACATATAAAATTACTGTAATGGGCTATAATCATATTAATGAAACTTTTCCTGCCTATATATCAGATTTGATAAATGTTTACACTCCCCCAAGCCCTTTAAGACCATACTCTCAATCACGATTATGTTTTCCTAAAAAAGGATCTAAGACCTATGCTAATCGTGTATTTATTCATGCTGTGCCCGCTGTCTGGAATTGTTTACCATTGAGTGTGGGGAACGGGGTTGTGGATTCCCAGTCATCTTTTAAAAATAAATTAAATCTCATCTTATGAAAAGTTCATTAGATTAAATAAAACATCCTATTTTTTGTAAGATATACATTTGTTACATCAGAATGCTTATGACATAATATAATCTCCCTTCATCTGTCATTATTGTTAAATGTCATTATCCGATTTTTATTCAAATATTCATGTTAACAGATAGTTTTCGTCTCTGTATGCATATGCACGTTTTGGTGACTGTGTGTGTCGTTGTGAGGGTTTCTCAACTGTTTTGAAATATCTGGAAAATTTACTTTGAGGGATGGAATAAAGATATTCCTTTATGGTTATGGATTAATTACATTCTTTATTACATTTACATTATTTATTACATTTATTTACTTTATTACATTTACATTATTTACATTCTTTATTACATTTATTTACTTGATTACATTTACATTCTTTATTACATTTATTTACTTTATTACATTTACATTATTTATTACATTTATTTACTTTATTACATTTACATTATTTATTACATTTATTTACTTTATTACATTTACATTATTTATTACATTTATTTACTTTATTACATTATTTACATTCTTTATTACATTTATTTACTTTATTACATTTACATTCTTTATTACATTTATTTACTTTATTACATTTACATTATTTACATTCTTTATTTTTAGCGCGCAATAACACACCCATTCGTAAGTTAGTGGTTTGTGACGCGCAAAAAATTACTCATTGACTAAATCCAAAGCCATGAAAGAATCCTAAGTCACCAAATATTTTTATAATAGAGTAGATTCAGGCTTACCGGACACACAAGCCTTATCTGTGGTCGTCTCAGAGAATGGAAGACTGCTGGCCAGAAATAAGACCAATGCTGTATAGTGATGTCGTAAAATGTAACGCTCAAGTGGCCGGTTTCAGGTGAACAAGCCGATTTTGCACCCTAAGCAGTCTTTTCCATGTTCTCGACGCAAAATGTTATTCGTGACATTGTGGTACTACCGGACACTTATGGAACGTTAAGGTCCAACCGGACACCCAACTTGGGCAAACCGGACACCCTTCACGGATGTTGAAAAACTCTGTTTTCTTTTGTTTTTTTAATAGTTTTCAATTCATAAACAGTTACAACAGATCCATAGGCTCAGTTTGTAAAATATCTGCCGGGTCATTGGTCAATTTAGGGTTCGATTCCAGCATTCCAAGGACTTTGAAGGACTCTTTCCATAAATTGGCAGAATGTTTCCTTCCCCCAAAACGACTGCCATATATTTTCATAAATAGCTAGACTAGATCTAGACGTCTAGATAGATAAATAAACACCTTTATGTTCATTTTCACCAGAGAAAGACAAAAATAATTTATTCAAAACAATTTATAGGGTACATAATCATAACGCAACATGTCACTTGCACAATGTACAAACAAGCGTGAAAACACTGATCTTCTCCTCACTCATCCCCAGTATCTTCCTCTCTCTCTCTCTCTCTCTCTCTCTCTCTCTCTCTCTCTCTCTGCCAGTACATCCTCTGTGGTACCACCTCCCACACTTGCACCAAATCCATCCATCCAGGTTCCTATCACTTCCACAAAAATCACATAAACGTTCATCTTTGTCATTCACACCACATAACTCATCCATATCCATCTCAACGTCCGACCTGTCATCATACACAACCATCGTATCATCATCCTCTGCACTAGACTCCACTCTTTCTTCCACTCTCCTCTTCTTGCCCTTCCCCTTCCGAGCACCGTCACTTGGGTTTTGTTATCGGAGCCGACTTGATAGGGGTGCTTGGAAGAAATGTCTGCAATGATGACTGAACCTCCCAGGTAGAAAGGGAAGCCAGTCTCGTCGCAATTGAAGACGTTGCTGGGGGGGGGGGGGGGACCTTAGTAATGTCGATGCCATTTGACATTAGCGATGTCCGCATGGTGTGGAACCACCCACGTATCTTTCCTTCTGATACCTGGGCGCGTTGTTCCCCAAGGGACATCGCTTTTCTCTCCCGCACCTCCCCCTTGTGTCTCTCCATGAATGCTTTGTACCAGTAATATCCTGGCTTGTTGTTTTTGAAGGGGGTCTCTCTGCCTTCAGCATTAATTATTCTTTGCACCTCCAGGCACAGCTGCTCCCTGTCCTTCCCTTCACCTGCCCTGGCACAGGCCACCATCCATTTGACAAGTTTTTTTCTCCTCCTCTGTGGCCAACACTGTATGAGATACCCTATGGACGGGTATTTTCCGGCCATCTTGTCCATCAGGGTTGATTTCGGGACAGAGTAGGTCGCAGCGGCCTGGCGGAATGAAAGATTTTTTGTGCGGATGGCATCAAGTGCAGCATCCACACTCTTGTCAGTGTACTTTGATCGCGGCATCTTGGTGCCTGTAACAATGTGAAAAAATTAACTTTATTTAGATATTTGATCTTCATTTTCATAGACTGGCTAGTCTAATAATGTAAATTTTCCTTTACAATGGTGAACATAATATAATTTTAGGGAGGCCTTCCGAAAGCTCCTACATCCCCAGTATTTTTTTATAATGTTCTAGTAGGGGGTTTGGGAGGGGGATAAGTTTTATTTTTAAAGTCTCCCCCCTCCCAAACCCCCTACCAGAACATTATAAAAAAAGTTTCCCCCCTCCCAAAACATTATAATACTGGGGATGTAGGTGTAGAGGCTTTCGGAAGGCCTCCCTAATTTTCTAATAATAATAATAATCATGATAAACATAGGCCGGTCAACAGAAATACAAGGAAAGCATTGCAACAAATAATATTATAGACGTCTAGAATAATAATAAACAACTTAATCAACCCGTCCGGTTTCACCTGAATCGTTTAAATTTTCTTTGGTCAAACCGGACACCCCCCCCCCCCCCCCACTGGAGCTAAAATGAAAACCGGACATCGTCAGACGATCTAACCACAATCAAACGATCCTAAAATAGCATGTAGTGCAGTGGTTGAGCCGAAACTCCTTAATAAAAACGTATAAATAGCTTAAATAGCAACTTCCTTGCACACCTTGCAACCCATAACAAAGAACGGGATACTTACGTTTTGTGAGAAATATCTCGATGAAAACACAGTTCTTTGACTTCTCCTTGATTGCACTCATTGAAACGGCAGGAAAAACGTCACAAGAGACGTGTGCTTAGTTACTAGAAATATGCACCGGGGGAAAAACAAAACGAAAGGAAATTAGACATCGAGTCGGGTAGCGTCCGGTTTGACCCGTGTCCGGTTTGACCTGAATCTACTCTAATAATATATTATTATTGTCCATAAACATGGCAATTAGTGATTTAGTTACACTTGTTATAACGTTTTATGATAACTATAATATTGAACAGATATTTCACTCCTACTCATTCTCTCTCTCTCTCTCTCTCTCTCTCTCTCTCTCTCTCTCTCTCTCTCTCTCTCTCTCTCTCTCTCTCTCTCTCTTTCTTTCACGCGTGCGATAAACACAACATAAACATATTCATTTCGTTTTCAATTTGTTACAATTGCTTTAAAAGGACTCACCCAAGCCACAAACGTCACAGTATTCACGGTTACAGTCTTTCTTGTCGATATAACACCATGGCCGGAAGCTGTTGTCTGGATTACGACAATAATTCCTGTCCAAGTTTTTCCTCACATTACTACACAGATGAAGGGTAATATATTAATTAAAAATAAAACAATAACTATGACCAACGTTTCAAAGTTTATGTAATCTTAGGCTTTCGCCAATAAATAATTCGATTCGGTGACATTCATGAAAGTGATGAAAAAAAAGGTAAATGGAACCAAAAAAATAAATGATCCTATTAATAACCACAACAAAATTACAACAACGGTTATACCACCAATACTTACAACAACAACAACAACAACAACAACAGCAAAAAACACAACAATTACAACAACAACAATAATAATAATAATAATAATAATAATAATAATAATAATAATAATAATAATAATAATAATAATAATAATAAATAATGATAATAATAATAATAATATAATAATAATAATAATAATAATAATAATAATAATAATAATAATAATAATAATAATAATAATAATAATAATAATAATGATGATAATACTATCAATAATAATAATAATAATAATAATAATAATAATAATAATAATAACAATAATAATAAAAATAATAATAATAATAATAATAATAATAATAATAATAATAATAATAATAATAATAATAATAATAATAATAAAAAAAATAATAATAGCATAACAGCAAGAATATCTAGTATTGTTTTTGTATATGATGACCACGCTTATACCCCATTTGTTGACAGTAAAGAAGATGGGAATTATGGATAATAAAGTTATTGAAATTTAGTAACAATTGGTGTAATAAAATGCATTGGTCTGGGTGATCTTTATCCTCGTTTAATCTGGGGAATTCCAACATAAATAGCCCATCCCCCTTCTATCTTATTTAACAAATTTCTATATCTATACCCACCTAGATCCAAATCGGTATGAAAGAGGCAAAGTGTTGACAAGTGATGATATGATAGATTTATGCAACAAGATGATTAAGGAGCGTCCTTTTGCATAGACAATGATAGTTGTGGTGCCAAAGTTGTATCAGACAAAGATCTAAAAAAATATACGCAATTTGTCACTTAGATAGTTTCAAAGTTGCTTCAATGCAATAAATTGCCTCTTTATTTCCCTTATAATAGCCGCGCTCCTTAGCCCGTGAAATATCACTACGCCAAAAGGCAAAGTTCAATAGAGAAAATAAGATTCAATGTAAATCTTGTATTTTATAGAATGAACTTTATTTCCGTCACTCAACTCTTTGTTATAGTTTTAGTCAGCCACTTTTATGAGTAGTTCTCACTAAATTCTATCAATCAGACTATAATAAACATTCATAGTTTTGTGTGTTGGTACTTATATCTCGCTGTCGGATGTTATGAAAATGTTGGCTATCCGCACAGCATCTATAGGCTTCAGCAGTCGTGACGTCACTTTCGTCCTAATGACGCATAGTAACTTAGTAACTGGTTCTAAACTATCGGAACAATGGCGGACGCCCTTATGAAATACTTCTCTGACGAGCATAAACGTGTATCCAGAGGAGAAAAACATTATAAATCTGATCATGTTTTGACTTTTATACATTCTGATTACATGACATGTGAAAAAGTTCTAGCCAGCATGAAGGATAAAATGTACTGATTTTCTTTGTTTAGAACCAAGCTGCTGGTTGCTGGGCGGACGTGACATCAAACTATTGAATCGTATTCAGATGATTGGTCAGATTACTCACCCCTCTAAGAATGGATTGTGAGGGCATTCTGTCATCTCGTGCCAGGGAAGACAAGGCTTAAATGATTCTGAAATGTTCACTTTTCCGTCATAGCTGATTCCTCTTTCCGCTACATCGTCACACATATCCTCGTCTGGTACAAACGATATTTGCATTTATTTATTTATATAATGCACGAGACATGCACAAGTTCATATACAAAAGTCCAACAGAAACGATTGTAAGATATTAAAAGTAAATGATAGCTTCTAATCACAACCTGCACAAATTCATATAAAAAGTCCAGGAACCGCGATTTGAGTCGTTAAAAGTAGTCATTCAGAGCAATTAGGCCGATTGACCTGGAGTTTATTCCAGCTTCTATGACGCGAAATGACGATAGAAATTTCTTGCTATTCTTTGGATAGGACTGTTGTGAGGTTAGGGGAGGAGGGTGGAGGTCAGAAAAAAATCTGGACTTGACCCGGACCTCTTTGTGTGGGAAGCAAGTGTTCTTACAAACTGAACTGTCAGGACTCCTAGCGACGATTTAAAGACAAAATCTGTTCGGCTCTTGAGCTTTGCGAGCTTTTATATAGCGCAATATCCACTAAACGTACCGCTTTAAGGGGTTCCCTGACCAACAGCAACATCAGTTCAAACACAAATTTGATAAATTTTGAACGTTAAAACAATTTCTATAAAACGCAACCTGAGTGAGTGGCTCAGCGGTACGGTCTTTGCTTCGTACCCGAAAAGTACCGAGTTCGATCACCCGCCGCAGCGCTGTGTGGCCTTGAATAAGTCACCTCGCCCTAGCTCACTTTATGGCGCTAATCTGCGGCTTCTGACGCCTGGATTATTCCAGTCTTCCCTCGGAATAGACCCTAAAGACAAATTTCCCCATGGAGATGAATAAAGGGAATTTTATTTTATATGTTTATTTTTTTTATTTAAAAAAGAAAGAAACGAGACGATAAAAAAAAATAAGAAAAACCAGGTCCTTAACAATAAGACTCAGTTTTTTTAAAACACTAACAACATTAGACTGGAATCGTTACCAGAACAAAAGTTTAGACAATTTCCTTTAATTTGATACATTATACATCCCACTGCGCTAACCAGTAAACTGGACATAAAACTCATCCTCCAAATATCGATTGATTTATATGACCTCGCAAGGTCTCAGATTTGAGAGATGTTTGCCATGATGGGGTCAGCTAAATCAATCGATGTTTTCTGGCCCAATTTCTAAATCGTGTTTTCCTAGAGTACGGTTTTAACTGGATAATTCATTGACAATCAATCTCATTATATAATTCTACACTATATTAAGGGGGGGGGGGGCGAAGTGGTCGAGTGGTTAAGGCATTGCCCCGTGATCCGAAGGTGCCGGGTTTCCCGGGTTCGAACCCCTCTTCAGACACTTTCGATTTTCTCCATGGGCAAGGTGATTCCTGGTGACATCAAACATCCTATTTGATGGATTATCTATAGATAGTATGCAGATGACGTCACTCAGGCCTTTGTTATTGTTTTTGCCATCCGCGTTTGTGAGTTGTTCTCACTAAACTGTATTAACCAGACTATAAAAGTTCATGGTTACACAGAGTTTGTGTGTTGGTCCGTTATACTTCCGGATGGCAATGTTGTGAACTCCTTGGCCAAGCGCATTCTATCTATATTCCTCCATGGAATACCTAGGCGACGGGATCTATTAGATAACCAACCTCTGGAACAATCGCCATTATGTAAACAATGACAGTGATTAGTAGACACAGCAAACTACACAGGCTTTACTATAGATGTTATGTGTTTAAGTAAAATACCCACTGTTCTGCCGCTTGACCAATAGAACAAATCAGATAACTATGTGTAAACTTAAACGTTTATAATCTGATCAAGAAAATCGTGTGATAACTAGTCACCCATTTGGCGGTATAAAAACAATAACAATGATCAGAGAGGTGTCGATCCCGTTCACGTTATTGTTTATAAACAACCAACTATGTTTGTCTGAGCACGTGTGAGGGTGTGTCATAAATTCCATGTTTTGACTGGTCGAAATTCTACTGGTTAATTGTATGTATGATACACATGTTTTTTTTTTTGTTTGTTTTTTTGATTGTTTGTCTTTTTGGGGGTTTTTGGGGATTTTTTTTTTTTGATTTTTTTTTTTTGGGGGGGGGGTGTCAAACAATATATACTTACATGGCATCCATCTTACTTTGGCTCTAAAAGACGATTCCGAGTCCCCCATGGTTTGAAATCTCATGAGAATTTTGTCGTAGATAGATCGAATGGTTTGGAAAGGTCGATGTTTATTGTCAGAACATTCTGTAGATTTGAAACTGGAAGAGATGAAAATGTAAATCGATTTGTACATGGTAGTTTGACTTGGTATTTAATTTGTATGTCCCGTTCGTTAACGTTATCTTCTTCTTCTTCTTCTTCTTCTTCTTCTTCTTCTTCTTCTTCTTCTTCTTCTTCTTCTTCTTCTTCTTCTTCTTCTTCTTCTAATACCACCATCACCACCACCACCACCACTACTACTACTACTACTACTACTACTACTACTACTACTACTACTACTACTACTACTACTACTACTACTACTACTACTACTACTACTACTACTACTACTACAACTACTACTAAAACAACGTGAGCTTTTATGTAGGGCAATCTGAAATATATTATTTGCTCAAAGCGTTTTACAAGTAGTATTAGTAGTGGAAGTAGTAATAGTAGTAGTATAACAACCACTTACTAGTCTGCAGGTTGTCCAATTCGTGCATGCCTCACTTCTATTCTGTCATAATCACAGGACCCTCCACTCTTTTTCAGGTCGAATTCTTCAAAATCCAACAGCAGTGTTCCATTTGGATTGTCACCCTGAAAAAACATCAATCTTAGATCTTTGCTCCAAACATGTCATTTGTCATTCATAACCACACGAATCTGCTATATTATGTGCGGCTATGTGCCTTGTGTTATGATACTCGCCTTCGGATCAGAAGATACTGGGTTCAAGTCTCTCTCTGAGCGACGCATAGTTTAGTCCTTGGAAAAATTTCTTTTCTTACATTCTCTCACCGTACTCGAGTGTAAATTGAGTACCTGGCCTTTAACAGCGCTCTCTCTGTCCATAGAAAAACGTAATTTCGCCTAACAGGCGTCATGTCTCGTCCTACGTGTTAAGTACTGCTGTTGGCTTGGGACCCCTTGTAAAGCGTTCAGTCGAAAAGAAATCATACTTTCTTTGACTCTCGATCAATACGAATATAGGAACGGTCTAGAAAGGACGCAGCGCCTAACAGGCGTCATGTCTCTTCCAATGTGAAGTGTTGCTATTTGCTTCAGACCCCCTTTAAAGCGATTTTGAACATTTATCGGTTTTCAAAGCCTATTGGACTAGATCTTAAACGAAGCGTTACGATACAATACAAAGATGTGGGGGGGAAATCTCACTATTTTGGACATTTTTTAAACTTTAAAAACAGTTTTTGGCATAGAATTCATCCCGACATATCTAATACCAGTGTGATAGGTGGGTCCGACGTGAACATACATGCAGGTCTGATGTCGAACTCACTTATGGGCCTAGTTTAACATTGTTGTAATGGAAACTAATTTCGTCATTTTTTGAGATGTCCAATACAACAATGAGCCAATAAGGAATTGGGTTATCAGACCTGCAAATAAAAGCACATCGGGTGGGCCAGAAATAAGTACTAATTCTTTAATAATAAAAAACAATATTATTATACTTACTTCTATCACCCATGTACATTCTAAATCCTTTCTGCCTCTTCCGCTCATCTCAATCGTCACCTTCGGATTTGCTTTGCTCAATGTTATTGCTTCTCCACAATCTTGTCAAATACATACAAAATAACTATGGTTTTATTACAGTTAAAAGTAGGCTACATCATTCGAGGACATCTAATCCACGCCCACTATAAAATCCCACAATTTACATGGCCTCATCTTGGCAAAAACTCTCCAATCTGGTAGCTCTCGATGCTCTATTCTTATATAATGTTCAACTTACTGTGTTACCTCCTGTCTCATTTCTCCCAGTGGAGTGGAACGTTTAATGAATACATTCCCCCACCTTTTGAACTCGCAGTATATTTAATGTTATGTCTGGAAATAACAAATTATATTGAGAGTATGCCGATGACGTCACGCATTTACCATCCACGGTTACTTCCCTTGCACTAAGAGCACTGTAACTTTCTATCGCGTAGTTGTTTACATGAGAGAGAGAGAGAGAGAGAGAGAGAGAAAGAGAGAGAAAGAGAGAGAGAGAGAGAGAGAGAGAGAGAGAGAGAAAGTCAGTAACAAACAGAGAGCGAGAGAGATGAATGGAGAGAGATATATTTAAATAAATAAATAAATAAATAAATAAATAAATAAATAAATAAATAAGAGAGAGAGAGAGAAGAGAGAGAGAGAGAGAGAGAGAGAGAGAGAGAGAGAGGGGGGGGTTCGTTTTATCGTGTATTCATTGGGAATGGGAGGGAGGGTGGGGTCTTTTGAGTCAATAAACAATGTGAGTGAACCCAAAGAAAAAGGGAAGGAGAGTTTAATAGCTGACAATTGACCACAAGGGGTTGTGATAACTAGTGACATGTCCTAAATAATAAATAATAATATCATGACATTTATAACGCGCATTTTCATCACTGGGTGATGCTCAATGCGCGAAACAATAATACAGTGACATTATTATACAAATGAAACATTATACAAACTACATCAACATAATATTATCATTATACAACAATGTAATAACTAAACATAAAGTCATTAATACAAGATATGTTATAATACATCCACATGCTATGTCAAATACGGAAATAATATAAAATAATGATATAATAACATAAACTAAATTAACATTCATATTGGGGTCAAATTACAAAGATGCATTAATCAAGATGTGTTTTAACAAAGAGATGGTGTTTTAACTTTGATTTAAATATTGATAAGGACTGCGCTTCTCTTATTCTTTTAGGAAGAGAGTTCCAGATGGAAGGTCCGACGTGACTGAACGATCTGCCGCCGTAAAATTTATATTTATATTTATTTGTAACAATTAATTTTGTAGAATCTAGTGCAGAACGTAGACTCCTCGTTGGCTTATAAGTTTCTAAAAATTCAGTAATATACAATGGTGCTTGATCATTAAGGCACTTATAGCACAATACTGCTAGTTTGAATTCGATTCTC
>NC_088365.1:51979933-51992433 GCF_034508935.2 Berghia stephanieae | reverse complement strand
TTTTTTTTTTTTTAATTTGAGCTATTATATAGTGCAATATCCACTAAACGTGCTCAAAGTGCTTTACAAGAGGTCCCTAGCCAACAGCAACACTTAACCTGTAGGACGAAACATGACGCCTCTGAGGCGGTTACAAAATTTTCGGACAGTGACAACGGTAGCCATTTTACACCTGAGTAATTATATACCTGAGTACGGTGAGAGAATGTGAATGAAGAGCATTTTCCATGGACTTAACTACGCGCCACTCAGAGCGGGACTCGAACTCTGGACCTTCCAATCCGAAATCAGCAGCTTTGTCACATTACTATGTTATAATGATATGTCTAGGTCGCATTTTCATTGCCGCATTCGTGTACGGTCACGAACCCGCTCTGAAGGTTTTTTACAACGTAACGCTCGACTAGTTGTTCTGCGGTTTCGGGCTCTTGTCCACAACGCATTCAATAATATGTGAGACAGGTGGCAAGTCGCCATTGATGAATCGACGATGCTGTGAGGCAGGTACTCGACCGAAGTCGATTCGCCGCCACCCAGCATCTCCTCTTGCTGGTACAGAATCCTGCCAACTTCTCTCCCAGTTTCGAGGAGTCTATGTCCCCGCCCCCTCGAGGGATTGAATTCATCCAAACTGACATCTATCTTTTATGCGCAGCCCTGTCCGAAGTCAGGGAAGCTATGTAAAAAGTTTCGGCTCGAAACGGTTGCATCGTCCATTATGCGCTTGAGAGTGGTTACCCCGCTTCCCCTCTCGATCTTATTAAGCCACCCATTTGTAATCATCTCACGCCGGACATCGGGGGGGGGGGGGGGGCTGGATTGCTGCCATTATCGGGCCCCATTCTCTAGGCATTGTTGCTAGCTTCCCGACATACTATGCGTTGACTTGCGAAGTTTTACATCAATCTTCTCAACGTTCTTGCCCCTACTCCACACCGGAGCGCAATACTCGACAGTGGAATAGCATAGTGCAAGGGCAGAAGTTCCCAGAAGTGCTTGATCAACAACCCTAGTTGTTCCCGCCAGCTTCCTGGCAACGCCTTCGAGATGGACCCTCTAGGTAGGGCTGCGGTTCAGCGTAACCCCCCAGGTACTTCGGATTCGGCTCATATGAGAGAAGCTGGGTCCCAACGAGGACGTTCAGTTTATGGGGTGTGCCCATCCACTCCATAGATGGAATGCTGTAGCCACAGTTTTTCAGGTGTTCATCTTCAAATGTCTCGTCCTACATAATGTTAAGTGTTGCTGCTGTTGACCTTGGGATCCCCTTTTAAAACGCTTTGAGCACGTTTAGCGGGCATTGCTCTATATAAATGCTCAAGAATTTTTTTTACATCATGAGTGGATGTTGCCCTTCAACTATCTCCTTACCAACTGCAAGAAAATCGTCACATCCGTTACGATAAAGATAACACTTTTCTTATTTTTGTTTTACAAACCACGAAATTTGAAGAAAAATATTTTGTTATATTTAGAAGAACTCAACAAAATTATATCTCTATCTATACCTCGCATACACTTATTGCTTTTAAATATTCAAGTTGTGTGTTGGTTCAGTATGACATTTCAGTAAATTTTTTGAAAATTGTCGGTAAGGTGTTTTTAGAAAAATCTCAAACGAGGGTAGTAAAGAGTAGGGTTGACAGCCCAATTATCCCATACCTTCTACATATTGACACTTTTCGTTTGGGTGTCTGATAAAAGCAAACGGTGTTTCCACAGGAAACGCCCCAGGCGACTCGTAAAATCCTCGCAACTGACAACAGAGCACTAATTCCATCTTTTTGTCAAAGTGGCCATCGGCTACTTCGCCTGTCACTGATGGCGTGCTGGAACTGGTAAACTTGATGGATCGAGATGTAAACCCTGGAAAAATGAAAGATGTAGAAATAAAACTGAAGCTAGATTAATAAAAATTACATTTATATTCATCATTGTGATACTAAGCTGCTAGAAGCTGTGGACTGAAAAAACGCTTAAAAGAAAAACACAAAATACTCGACACGGAACGTTTCGGGCTCAAAACCCTTGTTCAGCCAACAACAAAAAAAAACAAGTTCGTAGTGTTATTTCACCCTGTTCAACCTATATTTGGAAAGAATAAGGGCTAACCCACACCGGAGACTGACTCCGACGACCCGGCACTGCCGTCTTCCGGATAAAGACGTCGAGCACGGACAAAATACTAAAAATAAGAGAAGACCCGCTAGACCTACCACACTAAGAACCCCACGTCCCCTGCCCTTTTCTTTTTCGAGCTTGGTATGAATAGGTCTAACTCTTTATTCTTAGCATTTTGTCCGTGGCCGACGTCTTTATCCGGAAGACGGCAGAGGACGGCAGTGCCAGGTCGTCGGAGTCATTCTCGATGTAGGTTAGCCCTGATGCAAGAATCTCTCGAAAACCACAAGAGCACAGTATCAATAGGGGGCAGAGTTCTATGCAAACTACGATTTACAGATGACATTGACTTGATGGCAATCACTGACAGTGGCAGATCGTCTTTGACAACCGTTGCATAAATAAATAGTTGAAACATCCTTATCGCCTATTGGGTAATGTAAATCTTGCTGCTCGAAGCTCGAAGAATTAAATGACAATGTGAAATTGAATGTAAGCTTCAATTTAATATACGAAAAATAATAAAATGGACGTTTCGGATTTCCCCTTTATCAACAAAACAGGATGAATGAAACATCGTCTGTATTGTTTCATTCATCCTGTTTTTTTTATAAAGGGGAAACCCGAAACGTCAATTTTTATCTGTTTTCGTATATTAAATTGAAGCTTCCATTCAATTTCACATTGTTATTTATTTATCACCTATTGGGCATTTGTCTCCTTTTCGGTAAATACAGAAATTTCCAGCAGGCCAGTTGAACTTTGCCTCATCCTCGGATTCAAAGACATCATCTTTTGTTGTTTTCGCACAAAAATGAAGTTCTGCTGCTTTTCCGTTCACTTCTCCAGCCAGGTTGTATGGATCTGACACAGTGTTGCCACCTGTAATTAAGAAAGACATGCCATTTATTGCCGATCGGCTCAAACCCGTATCATGTCGGAGAGAACGAGATGAACATAAAGCTATAAGTCGAAATGATTTTTTTTAATTGGAAAAAAAAACTAAAAAATAAACAAAAACAAAAATCTTGAGCTTTTATATGGCGCTATATCCATTAAACGTGCACAAAGCGCTTTACAAGGGGTCCCTTGATCAACAGCTACATGTAACATGTAGAACGAGACATGATGACTGTTAGGCGATATTACTTTTTTTTCAGACAGAGACTACGCTGTTTACTCATTCTACCTGAGTAAAAAAAAAAAACAACAACAAAAATAACAAAGCAAAAAACAAAAAATACCAAAAGAAACAGCAAATAAACAAAGAACAAAAGAGAGCATTTATATAGAGCAATATCCACTAAACGTGCTCAAAGCGCTTTACAATGGATTCATAGTCAAAGCAACACTTAGCGAGTAGGGCGAGACATCATGCCTGTTAGGCGATATTACATTTTTTTTTCAAATAGAGACAACGCTGGGTACTCATAATTTTATACATGAGTGCTTGAGAAATATCACTTTTGTTTATACGTGAGAGAATGTGAGTTAACCCTCTCCTTACCACCTACGGCAAAATCGTCACATTTGTTACGACACAATAATATACAATTTTTCTTATTCAGAGTATTTTGTGCATCACAATGTTCTTTGTTTAATTAATAAGAAAATAAAGTTGTTTTGTAGAGAGATTGTTTGATTTTTAAAAATCCATCTTCCTGCTGGGTAAGCCTGGCATTTTGGTAAAATACTGGAAATAATCGATAAGGAGAGGGTTAAGACCTTTTTTTTTCATGGACTCAACTATGCACCTGCTTAGAACGGAATAGACTGAAAGCCTGGAACTCCCGTTCCGAAGGTTAGTGTCATACAACTAGACCACTTTGCCCACTTAGGATCTTTAAGATTTTTGGAGTTTAAAAGAAGCAAATTCGCTCTGCTGAAAGAAGGGGCGCCCTAACATAAAGCTGTTTTGAGACAATTGGTTAAAGTCTTGACAAGGTTGACTGACGTAAAGAATTGATCAATGACCTATAGCAACTAGAGCATTTATATAGCGCAATATCCACTAAACGTGCTTAACAAGGGGTCCCTGACAAACAGAAACACGTAACATGTAGAACGAAACGTGACACGGTGAGAGAATGTGAGTAAAGAGCCTTTTCCAAGGACTCAACTATGCGCCGAACGAGGCTCGAACCCAGGACCTTCCTATCCGAAAGCGAGTGTCATACCACTAGACCACATATCCGCACGATAAAGATGAGAGAAGATGGTTCGGACATGTTAAGAGACGACTGAGGGAGTAGGTACGTGGGATATACAATTAGCACGATAAAGATGAGAGAAGATGGTTCGGACATGTTAAGAGACGACTGAGGGAGTAGGTACGTGGGATATACAATTAGCGGGAGAAAAGGAAGGAAAAAGTGACGCCCAAAGACTAGATGGTTGAATAGGGTAAAGGACGATATGAAAGAACTGGGCCTGGAGGAGGATGATATGATGCTATGAACCGAGATGCATGGAGATGTGTTATTCATTATGACAACGCTGCAATATTGAGCTTTTTTATATAGCGCAATATCCACTAAATGTGCCCAAAGCGCTTTACAAGAGGTCCCTGGTCAACAGCAACATTTAACATGTAGGACGGGACATGCCGCATGTTAGGCGACATTACAATTTTTCGGACAAAGACAACGCTGTTAACGGCCAGGTACTCATTTTTCAACTGAGTACGGTGAGAGAATGTGAGTAAAGAGTCTTTACCAAGGACTCAACTATGCGCCGAGCGAGGCTCGAACCCAGGACCTTCCGATCCGAAAGCGAGTGTCATACCACTAGACCACATAGCCGCAATATGTGCGATAAGCTGAAAGAAGAAGAAGGTTACAGTCCAGACACATCCCCTTCAAAAAAAAAATTGTAGTTGTGCGGCTATGTGGTCTTGTATGACACTCGCTATCGGATTGGAAAGTCCCGGGTTCGAGCCATGCTCGGCGCATAGTTGAGTCATTGGAAAAGACTCTTTAGTTACATTCTCTCACGGTGCTCAAGTGTAAAATGAGTGCCTGGCCGTTAACTGCGCTGTCTCTGTCCAAAAATAAATATTGTAATATCGCCTAACAAGAGTCATGTCACGTCATACATGTTAAGTGATATATTGGTCAGGGACGCTTTATAAAGTGTTTTGAACACTTTTGAGGGTATTGTGCTATATAAAACCTCAGCTTTTTAGATTAAATGTTTTAAATTGAATTTATAATACAAAATCTGAGACTTGTGTTAAGTTTTTATATATAGTTAAGGGAAATCTATATAATTATTTAAACTAAATAAATCTTTAAAAAATAAATTATTTGGTCATTTAAACTTTAACATCTTATTTTGGAATCTGGTTTATCTGAACATACAGATCAGATAAACTGTGTATGACATTAACAGTTCCAGACAAAGCAGAGAGAAAAATACAAAAAAAAAATGCAGACAGAGAAACAAAAACAAAACAAAACAAAAAACAACAAATAAAAGACAACAACAAAAACAACCCCCCCCCCCCCCCCCCAAAAAAAAAAAAAAATACAAAGAAAAACAACCCAAAAAAAAAAAAGTAAACAAAACAACAAAGCTTCCAGAATTCTTTTTTTCTTCTTTTATTTTTTTTCTCTCTTTTGTCTGGCACTGTTTCATACACATTTTTTCTGTTCTTTCTCTTACACCAGTGCCTGTTACCTAAATTCTCACTTTAATATTTACCCAAACAAAAGACCATTTCGTGTCTATAGGTCACATTTATTGTTTTAAGCCGGCATATTGCACATTGTATATATTATACTGGCTATGTTAGAAGGTGGGGGGGGGGGGGGGGGTAGCTCAGTGAGTAGAGCACTCGCTTTAAACGCAAAAGGACTCTGATCTCTGGGGTTTTTTTTTTCTTAACCCCCTCCCCCCCCCCTCCCGTTCCACTCAACGGTGAATGGGTAGCCGGATCTGTTTGATCTGACAGAATGTGCTTTACCTTTGACTCGATAGACTGGCGTCTATTTAGGGTAGCAAGCAATTGCTATTGTCCGATTCTGCTACTACTACTACTACTACTACTACTACTACTACTACTACTACTACTACTACTACTACTACTACTACTACTATATACTACTACTAATACTAATTTTACTACTACTAATACTACTACTACGTACCTGGTCCGGAGAATGTAAGTTTGCCAGTTTTGAACACATCAGTTCCAGGGCATCCTTCATCTGCTTCTGGCAGTGCGTAAGAACCTTTTGGCCACGTAGAAGTTTTAACTGAAATCAAAGGAGTGATTTACAATTATCATTTCAAATTCTAAAGCAGTAGCTCTCAGTATAGATAGAACGAAGTTGACGTCATTCGGGTCTTTGTTATTGTTTTTTGCCATCAATGTTTATAAGTAATTCTCACTAAAAACGTATTAATCAGACTATAAAAGTTCATGGTTACACAAAGTTTTGTGTGTTCTCCGTTATACTTCTGGCTGGCAATGTTGTGAGTTTCTTCGCCAAGCGCATACTATCTATATTATAATACTCAATACTGTCTATTATTTTCAAAATAGGGTTTGGCGTAAAATTACTCAATACACTCCATATTAAAATTTTGCCAAAAAGCGCAGAACTTCCGGCAAATATGAAAATTATAAAACCACTACTACTACTACTACTGGTAGTAGTAGTAGTAATAGTAGTAGTAGTAGTAGTAGTAGTAGTAGTAGTAGTAGTAGTAGTAGTAGTAGTAGCAGTAGTAGTAGTAGAGTAGTAGTAGTAGTAGTAGTAGTAGTAGTAGTAGTAGTAGTAGTACTAGTAGTAGTGTAGTAGTAGTAGTAGCAGTAGTAAGTTAGTAGTAGTAGTAGTAGTAGTAGTAGTAGTAGTAGTAGTAGTAGTTAGTAGTATAGTAGTAGTAGTAGTAGTATAGTAGTAGTATAGTAGTAGTAGTAGTAGTAGTAGTAGTAGTAGTAGTAGTAGTAGTAGTAGTAGTAGTAGTAGTAGTAGTAGTAGTAGTAGTAGTAGTAGTAGTAGTAGTAGTAGTAGTAGTAGTAAAGAAGTGTATGGCCTCCAAATTCATTTCGTCAACCCAGCTTCGAAAGTCTTCCTCCGCTCCTGCGAAGGATCATCACGTTGTACAGGAACTTGCGTGCTGTCATTACCCTGAAGGTGATACCAGCCTAGATCCAATCTTGCTGGGACAGCTGAAGAGGAGTAGCCAGACCAAGAATGATCCAAGCCGGAGTCCAGACAAGGTACTTCCTTCTCCTGGACCCACGCCTCCAACTCAATAGATCTACAAGTAACTTGCAAACCTTTCATTTTATTTAGGGCAAGTCTATCATCCATTGACTCAAATTATCATTTAGAAAATCTGCGAAGCTATGATATTGACCATTTGTGACCCATCGTATCAAAACGGTATTATGTCTGATGAACCAGGTGTTAAAAACCCAAAATTAATACTAAATTGGTCAACCATATAAATTATTGGTATTGGTTCCATGAAAAATCATATTTATTCTCCTCAATATAACATAATATATACTCAACCCAAGTCTGATATTTCTAGTTATAAGTTCAATTTTAAGCATCTTAATCATCCCGACTTAATACCGTTTTGAGGCCAGGGGTCACATTTGAGGTTGTGAATTGTTATCAGGATGCCCTGTTGCCAGATTCATTTGCTCGCACCTAAATACTTTTTATACCGGACCGATTTTGGTCAACAAAGGGTGGGTAGCAAGCAATTACTATTGTCCGGATGAACTCCTCTCCAAGGGCTTATGGCTCTGAAGTACTAACCTTATATGAACGTCACCCGCCATGAGGGGCCGCCATGTCTTATATGTTTCTTCATTAAAATTGTGATCCTAAAAAAACGATATTGTGCGAAATGATAATATGGGTGTTGAAAGATAGAGCTCTTTGCTAAGAATATCAGGCTCCGGTTACGTTTATATGATTATTGATGTTATTAATATAGTTTCGTTACTAACAAAGAACTACAATTTTGTAATTCTGATCATTTTGGTTTCCAAGTCATTTTCTAACATTTGGTTTCCCTTACAGACCTGTCTACAATTACGAAAAAATCGTAGAATAACTAATTTTTTCTCCAATTTCAGAACATCATGAGTACTTCTAAGTCATTAAAACTTATTGAAAATTAAAGTTGATGCCAGACAATATAATTTTAAGGATAGTGACATGTTAATTAATCCCCGTGTGAAAAAATATTGTTTATTTTTAAAGTTAACTAAGAACTTATAAATAAGGAATTACAATTTTTAACACCTAGAAATTACAAATTTATAGATTTTAGAATAGGCAGGTCTGACCTTTACATACGAAAACAAAACCTTGAGTTTTTATATAGAGCAATATCCACGAAACGTGTCTCAAAGCGCTTGACAATATAATGGGTCCCTGACCAACAGCAAGACGTAAAATGTAAAAGGAGACATGACGCCTGTTAGGCGATATTACAATTTTATTCGACAGAGACAATGCTGTTAACGACCAGGTACTCATTTTACACCTGCGTACGGTAAGAAAATGTGAGAAAAGAGCCATTTCGTATTCAGACCGGTAGATATCAGTATCAGACAGGACACAGTTCTTTTTAAAAAATGGTCGTTACTCAAATTATCTCACCATACCCAGGTGTAAAATGAGTACTTCGCCTGTAAGAGAATTGTCACTGTCGAAAAAAAAATATTTTATGGCCTCATAGGTATTATTTCTCGTCCCTACCTGTTAACTGTTGATGTTGACTTGAGATCACTTGTAAAACAATCTGAGCACTTTAAGTGGATATTGCTCTAATTATAGTATGAAGTTGACGTCACTAAGGCCGCGGTTTTAAGTAATTCTCACTAAACTATATTAACCAGATTATAAACGTTCAAGGTTACACATAGTTGTTTTTTTTTAGTTGGTCCTTTTTACTTCCGGATGGCAATGTTGTGAGCTTCTTAGCCAAGCGCATACTATCTATATAAAATCTTAGAGTATTCATAGATTCATTTACTCGATAATATAATTACGTATCCATGTTTTAATCTAATAAATGGTATTTTACTGACCTTCCCTCAATGGTGTTTTACACAGATCGTCAGGGTCAAGTCCAGGAGGACATTTACATTGACATTTGCCGTGTAAAATGGTCTGATATCCATCATTAGCACATCCCAATATCTTCCCCATACATTGAGGTTTTTCTGTGTACAAAGACGTGACATTTCTATAACATAATTACGCAGATAGATATATACGAGATGTGGTTAAATATTGACAACACTAATCCCAGCGAGCTCTTCAAATATGCGGTTTTGACGTCGTTAAGAGAGGGAGTTCTCTACAACCACACCACAACCACCACCACCACCACCACCACCACCACCACCACCACCACACACAAACAACACAATACACTACAACTACAACACTATACTACTACTTACTACTAACATACTACTACTACTAAACTACTACTACTACTACTACTATACTACTACTACTATACTACTACTACTACTACTACTAACTACTACTACTACTACTACTAATACTACTACTAATACTACTACCTACTACTACTACTACTACTACTACTAACTACTACTACTAACTACTACACTACTACTACTACTACTACTACACTAACTACTACTACTACTACTACTACTAACTATACTACTACTACTACTACTACATTACTACTACTACTACTACTACTACATCTCTCTCTCTACTACTACTACTACTACCTCTCTCTACTACTACTACTACTACTACTACTACTACTACTATACTACTACTACTACTACTATAACTACTACTACTAATAATAATAATAATAATAATAATAATAATATATACTACTACTACTGCTACTACTACTACTACTACTACTACTACTACTACTACTACTACTACTACTACTACTACTACTACTACTACTACTACTTCTACTACAAATACTGCTAAAAAAAACTATTACTATTGCTAATACTATTGAGTATTTTAGTTATAAGGAATAATCACCCACCATGACACTGGTAATTGTAGGCTATTTCCATGAAGAAGTAAAAGTAATTTGACGTAACCCTTAAATCTTTGAAGAGCATGGTGTAAGTAGGTCCGTTAGATTTGAAAGCCTGCAAAATGAAAATAAATATAAAAAGAAGTTAAATTATTGCTTCCGTTTTTTGGTTAGGGGGGATATACGATAGCTCGGGTGGTAGAGCACTCGCTTCACATGCAAAATTGTCAAATATGATTGCAATCTGTTATTTTTCGTTGAAACATCTATGAGCGACTGGTGATGAACCTACTACTGCAGCGATGTTTCGCCTCGGTAATACCTACAAGGCTTGCCCAAGTCATGGATCAGGTTGGGGGGTGGGGGGGTATCACGGGGGGGGGGGGGGTATCACTGTTATCATTATAGACCACATAGGCCCCCATATTTCACCACCCTTGAAATAGTCACTGCTCCTATTCCCTTCTCAAACAACAAAACATGACCTTGTTTGAGTGTATAGACCCCCCCCCCCCCCCCCCCCCCCCCCCTTCCCGCCTATTAGAAAAATAACACATCAATACCAACAGTGCAAAGTGAATTTAAATGAACTTTTTGTGCAATTTTCGACTCGACCTGTCATCCCAATCATCTTTGGTGACTTCATTCAATTTCCACTTCTACGATGAGAAAGCGTCATCAATACTTCGCGACTTCTTCTTCCACCATAATCTCCAATAACTTGTTACTGTCCCTACCCATAACGCCGTCCACACTTTAAGACTAGGTACTGATGAAAGGGAGAACATCGAAAATATCTGGACTGATGTTTCAGCGCTACCTATTTCGGACAACCGTTCCATCTCTTTAACTCACTCAACTCTAACACTGACTATATCCGTAGTTTACCCGGGTTACTTTTACCCCATACCTATTTGTTGCATTTTTCTGAGACAAATTACAGGCGTAGTATCAAAGCTAATGTTTTTAGTTTTTACATATTAATGGTAGTTGAATAAAACTATCCATGCGCATGCTCATTTTTTATACATTTCTTTCAACTTTGAAAAGTAGATAGCAAAAAACTCTAGGGTTGAGTGACTTAATAATCAACATTTCCCGTCCAAAGAAGGAAAAAAAATTGAGCATTTATATAGCGCAATATCCACTTAACGTGCTCAATGCGCTTTACAAGGGGTCCCTGGTCAACAGCAACATTTAACATGTAGGACGAGACATGACGCCTGTTAGGCGATATTACAATTTTTCGGACAAAGACAACGCTGTTAACGGCCAGGTACTCATTTTACACCTGAGTACGGTGAGAGAATGTCAGTAAAGAGTCTTTTCCAAGGACTCAACTATGCGCCGAGCGAGGCTCGAACCCAGGACCTTCCGATCCGAAAGCGAGTGTCTTACCACTAGACCACAAAAAAGGAAAAGGTCACAATCACATCAAGGGACATTAGAGGCCATCGACCTCGTTGCATCCCGAGATAACCTAAGCAGGACAATGACTATCCAGAACTTAAAAACAGCTGAACAGTGGAATGCGCGTTGTGAGCAATGTTCATAATGGTCAAGCTCCATGGAAGACAGGGATTTTGACAAAAAGAGATGAAGTGAGTAGAAAAGTGCCAGAAGACAATAGAGAATAAAAATTTTCGCGGCGGTGATGGGGTTTGAACCCGCTACCTTATTGGTACGACAACTCCGCCTGGCAGGTGAGAGCGTGACTCTACCGTAGGAGCTATCCACGAATACAAAAATATTCGTATCAAACTCAGAAAGACAAAATGCCATAACGCTTTCTGCTTTCCAACACACGTTAAAGAAATGAAGAACATCCGAGCGAACGTACCAGAAGACTGGATACTCAAAGTCTCAATTGTTTCTATGTTATATAGGTTTGTGTTGAGAATATTGGCTATTAAGCTTAATTGCTGGCCAACTAACTTCGCGGAAGTTGTGTGTGTTGGACCCGCGATCTCCAGTAGTCGGTGAGAGAGAGAGAGAGAGAGAGAGAGAGAGAGAGAGAGAGAGAGAGAGAGAGAGAGAGAGAGAGCTCTAGAAATGAAAGACCTGAGTTAGATACGATTTTTATTGGGATCGTGGATAGCTTATACGGTAGAGTCACGCTCTCACCCGGCCAGGCGGAGTTGTCTTACCAATAAGGTCGCGGGTTCAAACCCCCATCACCGCCGCGAAAAAATGTATTCTCTATATATTGTCTTCTGGCACTTTTCTACTTCACAGCACAGAAGACGGGCTAACTGTACAGAAAGAAATCTTCAAGTCCTTCATTTGTAAGTGGAAATTGACCACCAGAAATGGCAAGTCGTCGTGTTTTGTTGCTAAATTTACAGAAACTAAGTCATGTA
>NC_088365.1:51969933-51974933 GCF_034508935.2 Berghia stephanieae | reverse complement strand
ACTACCCGTCGCGCTGTGTGGTTTTGAGCAAGTCATCTGGCCTTAGCTCACTCACTTTGCGGTGCTGCCATGCGGCTGACGCCTGTGTTATTCTAGCCTTCCTTTGGAATAGATCCCAAAGAAATATTTCCCCTAAGGGATGAAAAAAGGAAATGTATTGAATATATTTATTTCAATGACCTAATCACTTACACGGGAACAGCATCTGACTTTAGCTCCATTTGGAGATTTATGAACTCCTCTGGCGAATGAATGGCACCTGAAAGAGATAGATATCGTAGCTTTAATTCTGTGTGGGTCGGGGTTCAATTTTTGGGGCAATCGAAAATACTTTTCTGGCGCCAAAAGATGGATACCTAGGTAAATGGTAAAAGCGGAATAAATAAATTCAACAAAAAACATTACAAATAAAACAACCCACCCTCCTCTCACACACACACACACACACACACACACACACACACACACACAAAGCCGTAAAAAAATAAACATACAAACAAAAACACAAACAAATAAACAAAAATTGTATATTGGAAGCGTTGCTTTTCAATTCAGGTTTAATGATCAACGCAATATTATTGTACAAGACGACAAGACGGCATTAAAACTATCTTTCTCCATAAACATAAAATAAATAGTGAATAGTGATAGGTTGATAAGACCAGTTCCAGCGAGTAAGTTTCATGTTTGGCACCCATTCTTCATCTCCTTTTGAAAAAAAAAAAGTACATAATGTATTGGATCGAATAGGGGATGTATTTCACAAATGCCGATTTGATTAAAAACAATGCAAAGCTTCAATTTAATACACGAAAACATACAAAATGGACGTGTCGGGTTTCCCCTTTATCAACAAAACAGGATGAATGAATCACTACAGACGAATAAGGTAATGTGGTAGTGACGTTGTAGATGAATAAACAAAAACATTCATATTTTTGTTTATTCATCTCTTGTCTCTCCAAAATAAATGAATAAATGACATTACATTTTCAAAAAGTACTTACCCAATTCCGTTATAGAATTTGAGATGACCGGGGTGTCCGAGCCCATAAATGCTTTCAGTACTTTTGTTCCAATGCACGAACCTCACACAACTTTGATCTTCAATGAAAGGCATTACTCTCTGGATTTCAACTTTATCCTCTGGAATCACCAGAAACAGAGAATAAATGTTATCTATGATTGAAGGGATTGATATTTTATATAGCGCAATATCTACTAAATGTGCTCAAAGCGCTTTACAAGGGTTATCTGGCCAACAGCAACACTTAACATGTAGGACGTTTCATGATGCTTATCAGGCGATATTACATTTTTTTCGGACAGAGACAATGCTGTTAGCGGCCAGGTACTCATTTTACACCTGATTTCGGGGAGAGAATGTCAGTAAAGAGCGTTTTCCAAGGATTCAACTATGCGCCGAGCGAGGCTCGAACCCAGGACCTTCCGATCCGAAAGCGAGTGTCATACCACGAGACCACAAAAAAAGGAAAAGGTCACAATCACAAAACACAAAACACAAATGCATTTCTTGGAGGAGTGTTTTTAAATAATTTTTGAATCCTGGCATTTTGAAATTCCAAATCTTCTACTCTACCACCAACCGTTGAGAACTCTTCCAAAAACAAAAACAAAACAAAAACAACCCCCCCCCCCTTTTTTTTTAAACAAAAAAACAAAAACAAAACAAAACCAACCAACAAAAAAACAACAAACCCATGTTATAGGAAACGCGAGGTCCTTGCAGCTTAGTTTATAGAGCAGTCGCTTTACACGCAAGACATTCCGGGATCGATCCTAGGTTAAATCGAGATTTTTTTTTTTATTTCTGATTCCCCTGTCCACAAAAGAGTGATTGGGCAGCCGAGTCCTTGCGATAAACTAGCGTTCTATCCAAAGGATAGCAAGCAATTGTCTTTGTCTGTTTCGTGCTATAAAAAAACTGAGATAAACTCCGGCTTCATGAACCCTCTGGCTCTGAAGTACTAATTTTAAGATATGAAACCTGTGATAAATCAATGTCGTATTTAGTGTTGAAACCAAATGTATAATCGAGAAAAGTGCTACATATCAATTAAAGAGCTTTAAAAATGGACTAAATGTTCTTTAAATGTCCTTAATAAGACAAAGTAACAATAACACTGTACACAACATATTGCAGTAAAATTATGTTTTGAGAAAGATAAAAAAAGAAATCTAGATAAGAAAAACCCAAATTCATGTCATTAAAGTAATTAAATAATTTTAAAAATTTCATTTATTCATCCCATAGGGGATATTTGTCTTTAGCGTCTATTCCAAAGGAAGACTGGAATAGCCCAGGCGTCAGCCGCAGTGCAACGCCGCAAATTGAGCTAGGGCAAGGTGACTTGCTCAAGGCCACACAGTGCAGTGGCGGGTGATCGAACTTGATACCTTTCGGGTGCGAAGCAAAAACCGTACCGCTGAGCTACGCTGTCCCCGTATCAAAATATTTACTCAATCGTATACATAGTATGTATTAAAAATTATTTCAAACTACTGGGTTTCCTATTAAAGTGATACAGTGATACAAAGCTGCTAGAAGCTGTGGACTGTAAAGAGTAATAAACAAACATGAATATAACAGTATCACCTTTTAAAAAAAGAACAGAATGCTAAACACGGAACGTTTCGGCCTCAAAACCCTTCTTCAGCCAACAACAAAAAAAAACAACAACAACAACAAAAACAATGAAAACATGAATAAATTACTTTAAAAAACACCAGAGTGACTGGAGAGCAATAGTTAGCACGTCAGCCCAAAACGTTACGTGTATTACGTGTGCGGCTATGTGGTCTTGTGGTATGACACTCGCTTTCGGATCGGAAGGTCCTGGGTTCGAGCCTCGCGCTCGGCGCATAGTTGAGTCCTTGAAAAAGGCTCTTTACTCATTTTCTCTTACCGTACTCAGGTGTAAAATGAGTACCTGGTCGTTAACAACGTTGTCTTTGTCCGAAAAATTGTAATATCGCCTAACAGGCGGCATGTCCCGTCCTACATGTTAAATGTTGCTGTTGACCAGGGACCCCTTGTAAAGCGCTTTGAGCACATTTAGTGGATATTGCACTATATAAAGCTCAATTTTTTTTAATGGTATTCTATTATTTTTTGAAGCTGTTATATTTAATTTTGTTTATTATTTTTCAAAGTTTCCTTTTACTAAATATCCAGATTGGTCTAGTATCGCATGGAATCAATGTTTAACTTATTGGCAGGTCTGATAACCCAATTGTGATGGTCTCATTCTTGTAAAGGAAATACTCTCAAACCAACGCGTACCCAGAGATTCTCACCGTACTCAGGTGTAAAATGAGTAACTGGCCGTTAACAACTTTCTCTCTGTTCAGTGTTGCTGTTTGTCAGGGACCCTTTATAAAGCGCTTTCAGCAAGTTTAGTGGATGTTGCTCTATATAAAAGCTCAATCTTTTTTTGTTTGTTTTTTTTAAAAGCTAATTCTGTCACATGTAAGATAACTTACTTAGTCCCTTTGTGAAAACATAGGGAATGATTCCCTTTGGCCACATTCTGCTCATCTTCATCATATATCGTTTCTGTATTTGTGGAAGAGTGGACGATTCCGTTGCATCCTGGTGAATGAAAATAAATGGAACCTGTTGTGTATAACCGGAATTGGGTAGGTTGAACATGATGCTTAAAATAAAATCAATAAAATCTTAAGTTTAGATTGTAAGGAGGAGGAAGAGGAGTAGGAGAGGAAGAAGAAGGAGGGGAATGGGGAAGAGGAGGAGGAGGAAGAAGAAGAGGAGGGATAGGATGATGATTATGATGAAGAGGAAGTGAAGGAAGGAGATGCGGAGGAGAGGAATGTGGTTGGGGGGCGGTGAGGAGGAGGAGGAGGATGAGTAGGAGAACAAGAAGAACAAGAGGAAGAAGAAGATCCTACTGGTCTCACCTTATTAGCTGTTTCTGTGTAATCGTGTGGTAACGCGCTACCTCCACACAGCAGCAGCATCAATCCAGAGAGATATAGTGAGAATAACATCTTGCCTTCAGGGTGTATACAAACTACAATGGATAGATAGACACGGGGGTTTTTCAGCAAACAGAGAATTAGCAAAATTATTTACGATTAGTCAATGTCAGATAAAACTAATTCCAAAGTTTGTTGTATTATGTACAGATAACACATTTTGTTTTTAATCTCTATTCCGTTTTTCACATTTCAAGAGACAGAGACACGACAGGACTTCTGAATCACCCTGTTGTTCCTTTGGTTTTTTCTTAATACAATAATAGCTGAGAAAAATGAGAAATCGCCATGGATAATGATGGTCTTGATGTTGGAGATGACAATGATAAAAATTATCATGTTGATGATAATGATGATGATAATGATGATGATGATGATGATGATGATGATGATGATGATGATGATGATGATGATGATGATACGAAGAAATCTTAGAGGGGGTATAGGATTGTTTATAAAAAGTTAATAAAAAGGATGATGATGATGATGATGATGATGATGATGATAATAATAATAATAATAACAATAAAAAGGATGATGATGATGATGATGATGATGATGATGATGATGATGATGATGATGACGATGATGATGATGATGATGATGGTAATAATAATGATGATGATAATAAGGTATTTTCTGTGGACCCTAGAGCCTTTACTATAATAAATATTTCAGATTAACTTCAATTTTTTCATACAAATAATATATTTAATTGTACATTATGATCCTTTTATATTTAGTAGAACGCACTGACGACGGAAATAATTTTAAAGGCATTGTATCTTTCGTGGAAACAGTATAGAAAAGAGGCATCGACAATCTGAATAACCTATTTAGGGTAGGTATGTCACTTTGGATCGGGGGGGGGGGGGGGGGGGGGGGGTCCTGATAGCTCAATTCATTGGTAGAGCATTCGCTTTACACTAGATTCTTTCTTTACACGCAAAGATCAAGATCGATCTCGGGTGCAGTCGAGACTT
>NC_088365.1:51949933-51964933 GCF_034508935.2 Berghia stephanieae | reverse complement strand
TGCCATCTACCTCTTCCTGGCGCAACATTTATAAAAATATTATTTAAAAAATAATAACACAGCATTTATTTGGCGCAATATCCACGTGCTCAAATCGCTTTACAAGGGTCCCAATGCAACAGCAATATTAAACTTGAAAGACAAGACATGACGCCTGTCAGGCGATGGGACATTTTTTTCCCAACAAAGACAACGAACGGTTATGTACTCATTTCACACCTGAGTACGGTGAGAGAATGTGAGTTAAGAGCATTTTCCAAGGACTCAACTCTGCACCACTCAGAGCGGGTCTCGAAACCTGAACCTTCCGATCCGAAAGCGAGAGTCTTACCACTTGATCCATCACAAAACAGGGAGGGGCCCTGTTCTGTCGGCCAAATAGTCTCAATATTAATTAAAATTTATTTCTAATTTCATCAATTTTTGGAGTAAAAACATAGTTCTTGGTATCAAACCTATTGTAAATTCGAAGCTGATCATGAATCTGACGTCAAAACAGCGAAAATCTGAAAAAATTGTCCAATTTTTTTATACTGCCACGCCCCCGATCGCCGATCGCCTCGAAAAATATTAAGCAAGGCGGGCTTTGCGAGCGATGGACCGTACCTAGGTTTATCGGCCAGGTATTTGGCCAGGTATCTGTAGAGGTATTAAAAAGCCTAGGAGATCTAGCAATTGATGAACTTCACATATTATTCAACAATATATACAATACTGGGAAAATTCCAGAAGATCTCTGTAACTCTATTTTCATAGCAATACCAAAGAAAGCAGGTGCAGTCAGATGCGAAAATTTTAGAACTATAAGTTTAATAAGCCACATCAACAAAATACTGTTGCGTATAATTATCAACAGGCTAAGGAATAAGATTAACCCCGAAATCGCAGAAGAACAATATGGATTCCAACCTGACAGAGGGACAAGGAACGCAATATACCTCCTCCGTGTTTTAAGTGAAAGAGCTATACAGGTTCAGACCCCACTATACCTCTGTTTTGTCGACTACAAAAAAGCTTTTGATAGAGTACGCCACGAAGAAATACTAAAACAACTGCACTCCATTGCGCTGATGAGAAAGACCTCAGACTCATGCAAACATTATACTACACCCAGCAGGCATCTATCAAAATCGGAAACTCTACAGGAAATTCCATTCCTATTAAGAAAGGAGTCCGTCAAGGGTGTGTGGCCTCACCAGATCTGTTTAATCTATACCAAGAAACAATCATGAGGGGCATAAATAATATGGAGGGAATAAAAGTGGGAGGTCACAACATAAATAATATAAGATACGCAGACGATACGGTACTCATTGCAACATCAGAAATCCAACTTCAAAAGATTGTTGACAAAGTGGTAGTAGATAGTGAAGCCAAGGGAATGGAAGTGAATATCACCAAAACGGAATGCATGGTAATACAGAAAAACCCCGAAAACAACAACACCTGCAATATAACGATTCACGGCGAGCAACTTACCAACGTAGAAAGTTTTAAATACCTAGGTTCAATAGTGACAACAGATGGAAGATGTAACCGAGACATACGAGCAAGAATAACTCAAGCCAAACAGGCCTTCATGGACCTGGGAAACATTTTGAAAAACAAACAGATGTCGTTCGGGATTAGATTCCGAGTCTTGAAGTGCTACGTGTGGCCAATCTTGTTATACGGATGCGAAAGCTGGACTACAAATGCAGAAACACAAAAGAACATTGAAGCTTTTGAAATGTGGTGCTTGAGAAGGATGCAGAGAATATCGTATACTGCACACAAAACGAACGAAGAAGTGCTAAAACAAACATACCAACAAAGGAAACTAATGCCCTTAATAGTGGATCGACAACTATCCTTTTTCGGACACATAGTAAGGAAAGATAAGAATGAATACCTGGCAAGTTGTGGAAAAATACCTGGTAAACGCGCCCGGGGGAGACAAAGAAAAACACTCATAGACCAACTGAAGGGCTTCACCAGCCTAACAATCCAAGAGCTGTTTGAAAAGGCAAGAGACAGGGAGGAATGGAGAGAGATAATTCATGCAGTATCCGAAGCCTGGACCAGGCATGGAACCTAGAAGAAGAAGAAGAATTTGGCCACACACATTGCGTTTTCACCCCGGTTTGCCTGATCGTGGTTCGGACGCCTATCAAAACCGTGCGTGTATGGAGCCTTTTAGATAACACACCAAAAAGGTTAAATAGATAAAGAGACACACTAATTAAATAAACAAACAAAATTAGCACAAACAAAAAAGGAAATAAAACAAATACATGTAGGCTACCTACATCCAGTTTAAATAAAGATCACTTTTACTACTGGGTTAAAACAAAACAAACAAGAGCTTTGTTATATAACGCAATATCCACTAAACGTGCTCAACGCGCTTTACAAAATGACCCTGACTAACAGCAACACGTAAGACGTAGAACGAGACATAATGCTTGTTAGGCGATTTTACAATCATTTTTTTTCTTACAGAGAAAACGCTTTTAACGGCCAGGCACTAATTTTACACATAAGTACGGTGAGATAATGTGAGTAAAGAGCCTTTTCCAAGGACTCAACCATGCGCCGAGCGAGGCTCGAACCCAGCACCTTCCGATCCGAAAGCGAGGTCATACCCGCACATAGCCGCAGAGATGCTTGAGATTGTACTTAAACCTTAATCTGAAAGTGCACATTAGTAAATTTTAGTTTTAAAACTGTTGGTCCTTCAGAGATGCAGATTAATCTAGTTTCTAAAGTGTGAAAGGACTATAACAATTGTTTGCTACTTTTTGGATAGGACGCTTGTCAATCGCAAAATACTTTCCGCCAGATATGTCTGATAGACACAGCTACCCATTCACTGCTGGGTGGGTAAGCGCCGGAGGGGGGGGGGGGGTTGGTCAGCAAGAATCTCAACTTCATTAGGAATCGAACTCGATCCCTTTGCCTCTGAAACGAGTTTTCTTCCAACTGAGCTATTGAGACTATTAGTTACAGTGATATAATGCAATGATTTTAGAGATGTGATGCAATGATTTTTATCAACAGCCTTTTCCCTCCCCCCCCCCCCCCCCCTCACTCCACCAACCCAGCCTTCAAATTTTGTAATGTTGTTTAACCCTCTCCTTACCACCTATTGGAAAATGGTCACATTTGTTACGATGCAACCGTCACTGTTCTCATCCAGATTTTCTCTCTTTTTGCTATAGCTATAAAAACGTGGCATTCTTTAACTGTAATAGAGTTCATATTGTCGAATAATGAATGTTATGTATAGAATGTGCTTGTTATTTTCTGTTTGAGTAAGAAATATATGTTTTTGCGTTGGGTGGATGTGAAGTTTTTGGGGAAATTCTGAAAATGGCTGGTAAGGAGAGAGTTAAGTTGCCTTTAAATCTAATTTGCCAGTGTCTGGTTCATCCCTTCCGGAAAAGCTTCTACGAATCCACGATCTGAGGCTTTCGGTTGTGAAATTGATTGAAGCTTTATTCATTTTGACTCGTTATCATTGAAAAGTCTGTTTCCTTTTCATATCAAATTTAATCTTTATGAAATATAAGTTTATTTAAGTTTGACTTTGTGTTCTGTCTTACTATTCGGAATATCTTATGTCTAGGCTGTTTGGTAATTAAACGCCGAATCAATAGCTAGACAAATGCATTGAGTTTTTTCAAAACTTTAATGTCAAAGTCATAGGCTTTAAAAATCTTTGGATGTTCAATTGAACGTTAGAATATTATCCATTTATGTTTCAAAAGCTCTGAATCACAGCAATCATTTTCATCTTTAGCACAAGGCATGAGTTTAGTGGGAAATGGGAAAAGAAAGAGACACTTTCGGAAAGAAGTGGTCTCTGTCGAGCGATGTTATTTTATCAATGTTATGCTACCATTTTCTAAATGTTATCGAAAAGGGAATAATTTTCTAAGCGTGTTGCCTAAATATTTAAGAAAGAAAAAATAAAAGAGAACACATGATTAATTTCCAATTCAGTTTGGATGATACCGAAAGTGTCGATAAATCTAAATTACAATTTAGAGGACATAGCAACAGTACTTTCAGTCAACTGAAAGCAGAAATTAATATCTGTTCAAATTCCCCAGAAGTTTTAGTCCATGAAAATGAATTAGGTACTCAGCTACACTGTCAAAATCACAAGGAAAGCAGCGTATGTTGCTTTTTCTTTGCAGTTGTGACAGCTCATAAACACTCTCTAAATATTCTTAGTGCTCCCTTTCCTCTTGGGACTAAACTCCATCCTAATCACGACCTATAGCCATATTATATCATTCATACCTAAGAGTGTGTGTCGTGTCTTATTCAAGGATACAACCTTAGGATAAAAATGTGCACGCCAAAGTCCAATATTCTCACTCTTTACTGGTTCTGAGACATTACCATTTCTGATTAGGTAACTGGGGTTTACCATCTGGGTGCGGATGGTGTATGTGTATGTGTATATAATATGTTTGTGTGAAGGGGGTAAGGAGGTATTGACAGTCATGGGTATAAATTCTTACATATATATCCATCTTTAAAATAAAAAGAGAGATTCCATGTAGCGTGTTATGTGAAGTGTTCCTAATTCGTTTATCACACTATGTAGTGTTTTATAATTTTCTCAGGATTTTAGAATTAAATACAAATGTAATAATAATAATTATAATTATGATAATAATAATAATAATAATAATAATAATAATAATAATAATAATAATAATAATAATAATAATAATAATAATAATAATAATAATAATAATATAATAATAGTAATAATAATAATAATAGTAATAATCATAATATATAATAATAATAATAATAATAATAATAATAATAATAATAATAATAATAGTAGTAATAATAATAATAGTAATAATAATGCACACTCTGAGGAGTGCTTTGCCAGGGGTCCCTAGCCAACATAAATACTAAACGTGTAGGACAAGACATGATGCCTGTTAGACAATATCACGATTTATTCCAACAGAGACAACATTTCTAATGGCCAGGTACTCATTTTACACATCAGTACGGTGAGAGATTGTGGGTAAAGAACCTTTTCCAACTATGCGCCGCTCCGAAACGAACTCATCTGGTCCAAGACAAGTGTCATACCACATAGATGCACAATTCAAAGCAGTGTAGAATGTAACAGACAAGAGCACTTGCTTGCTACCCTTTGGATAACATATTAACTTATCGCAATTTACTTTCTGTCAGATTTATTTGACCCAGAAACCCAATCACTCCTGGGTGGACAGGTCATTAAAAAACCACATCTTCATTTGGGATTTCATGTGAGCTGACTAAGCAAGTCCGGGACTAAAATCACAGCACCTTCGGACTAAGTTTGGCTGAGTTTGAGTCATTTGCTGAGGCAAGAGACAAGCTTGAAAGCATTCATGAAATCCGATTTTTAGACACTTGCTTCGCTTGGGCTTAAGACGAGTTAGTCATTTACTAGACTAATAAATTACTAAATTTAGTCCTCGTTCATGAAAACGGGCCATGGTTTGGCTACTTTTTTTTTTTTTTGGTCTTCTTTCTACAGAGCGTTGCAAATGATAAATGCCCCATCCACCCCACACCCCTTTTTTCTTTTCAATCCTGTGCTCTCTCCCTTTTGGTTCCTTTCTATAGAATATTGCAGTGCCCTGGTTTTGGTCCATTATCCACAATTTGTGGAAATCCGTCGGACCGTGTATAAAAGTCTGTACGTCTAAATGATCAGGCATATGGAATTAATGTGTATTTTCCTCAAACGCATACTATCAATAGTCATAGATAGAGTTGACGTCACTTTGTTATTGTTTTTTTTGCCATCCACGTTTATGAGTAATTCTCACTAACTGTATTGACGACTATAAAAGTTCATGGTTACACATAGTTTTGTGTGTTGGCCCGTTATATTTCCGGATGGCAATGTTGTGAGTTTCTTAGCCAAGCGCACACTATCTATATCGTGTATTTTGTTTAGTTGAGCACGAGTTGCCATTTTTTACATTTAGACGACTGTCCTATGTGTGTGATTATAACCTTGTAAAGCGCTTTGAGCACATTTAGTGGATATTGCGCTATATAAAGCTAAATTATTATTATTATTATTATTATTATTTTTATTATTATTATTATTATTATTATTATTATTATTTATTATGTTGCATTTCACGAGGTGTTTACTAGTGTAATAAACTACGCAAACAACACGCGGTATTGATTTTTGAAAACCACAGCACAGTTTGAAAATAATCAACTTCCTTCTGGTAGACAAGAGACAATTTAAAAATGTCGGTCATGTAAACAAATGGATGTTGCTGATTTTTTATCGGATATAGTTAGTATGCGCTTGGCTTAGAAGCTCACAACATGACATTGTCATCCTGAAGTATAACGGACAAACACACTAAACTATGTGTAACCATGAATTTTTATATAATGGTTAATACAGATAAGTGAGAATTTCTCATAAACGTGGATGGCAAAGAAAACAATAACAAAGATACGAGTGCCGTCAACTTCAATCTATCTGTACTCACATGAGACGAGTTATTGTGGTACATTGGCCAGAAAAATTATCAGTATTGAGGATGTATAATATTATGACAGATGCAGAGTACAACAAGTCAGTACGACTATAGCAGCAGAGGTGGAAACCGTTCGGATACGTGGTCCGACGAGATGAAAATATTCCAGAACAAATAAACCTCAAACAAGGAGCCAAATACAGAGGGCGTACACCATCTTCACTTCCAGCCAACAAAATTGAATCATCAAATATATTTAGAAACAACAGCTGAAGAACTGATTTTAACAATACAAGGAAACATCCAATTGCCTCACACGTGACCGACCTTCAAAAGCCAAGAACACTTGCACTGGACAGAGAGAACAGATTACTAACTGGATATTAAGAACAGAGTGAAACACTCGAAGTAACACACATGTAGTTCACAGCAAGCGTCCATAGTGACAGCGCAGCCATATTCATTCACTCACACGATTTGTGAGCTGAAATGAAGTAAAAGGGTCGACATATCGGTGATACATTGTGTGATTGACACATTTTGAGGAATTAATAATAATAAAAAGCCTAAATATTAAGTTTTAAAACGGCTATGTGGTCTTGTGGTATGAAACTCGCTCTCCGACCGGAAGGTCCTGGGTTCGAGCCTCGCTCGGCGCATCGTTGAGTCCTTGGAAAAGTCTCTTTACTCACATTCTCTCACCGTATTCAGGTGTAAAATGAGTACCTGGCCGTTAACAGCGTTGTTTATGTTGGAAAAATTGTAATGTCAGGCGTCATGTCTCGTTCTACATGTTTCGTGTAGCTGTTGTTCAGGGATCCCTTGTAAAGCGCTTTGAACACGTTTAGTGGATATTGCGCTATATAAAAGCTCATTTAAAAAAAAAAACAAAAAAAAACTCTGAATTGTTCTATAACGCAAGAAGACATTTTCCTCTTTAACTCACTAAATAAGGCAAAGAAGTCACCGTGAAAACCATGAGCTTTTATGGAGAGCAAAATCGATTAATTATACTCAAAGCCCATTTCAATTGGTCGCAAACCAACAATATTTAGCTGACTCAACCCTAACACCGAGAACCTCTGTATTTGTCTGTGAGAAGTTGTATCCCATCATGACTTACATTTTTCAGAGACAATTTATAATATGTAAATTATTAAAACTACATTGCATGGTATTTATAGTTGAATAAAAATGTATACATTCCAATTTTTGTTTTAGATTGAGTAACTGAGTGTGTATATATTTTTTTTAATTTTGAAAAGTACCAGTCTAGGGCTGAGTGTGTTAACATGGCACTAGTAAAGCGCTGTTACTTTTTGTTTCCACAGAGACAACATTGTTCCTGGCCAGGTACTCATTTATACCCGAGTACGTCCTAGCCGAACTCGAACTAGAGGCATACAGGTTATAAGATTTGAGCTTTTGTATATAGAGTAAAATTCACTAAACATGCTCAAAGTGCTTTAAAAAGGATCCCTGACCAACAGCAACACGTACCATGTAGAACGAGACATGACATGACGCCCGTTAGGTGATATTACAATTTTTTTCCCGACAGAGACAATGGTGTTAAAGACCAGGTACTCATTTTACACCTGAGTACGGTGTGAGAATGTGAGCGAGGCTCGAACCCAGGACCTTTCGATCCGAAAGCGAATGATATACCACAAGACCACATAGCTGCATGTTATATTAAGGACTTTTATTGCAACATATCAAAATATAACTCCATTCATTTACTTCCTCAAGACTTTCCATTGTTTTTCAAGGGACCCAGGTACGGTCCGGGCAAAACTAAAGTAAATACCACGCAGACCACGGATTACACAAATAGCCAACGAAGGGTACTCGGCTCGAAACGTTGCTTGCTGTGTATTTGGTTGTTAATATGGAAGAAAAGTTGTGGTGTCACACCCTCTACTTTTCCGGTTCCAAAATCGTTGGAAGTGTCTATATAACCTATAATATAGTAGTAGTAGTAGTAGTAGTAGTAGTAGTAGTAGTAATAGTAGTAGTAGTAATAGTAGTAGTAGTAGTAGTGTAGTATAGTAGTTAGTAGTAGTAGTATAGTAGTGTTGTAGTAGTAGTAGTAGTAGTAGTAGTAGTAGTAGTAGTAGTAGTAGTATAGTAGTAGTAGTAGTATAGTAGTAGTATTAGTTAGTAGTAGTATAATAGTATAGTAAAGTAGTAGTAGTTGTTGTTGTTGTTATTATTATTATTATTATTATTATTATTATTATTATTATTATTATTATTATTATTATTATTATTATTATTATTATTATTATTTAAGTATTACTACGAATTAAAAATTCGTAATTTTCCTTAAAATTTCGTATTTGGTCATGGAATTTGTCTAAAATTCGTAAAATTACGAAAATTCGTAAGATTCGGCAGGTATGGATGTATAGGCAGATTCTAAGGATTACGAGACGTAAAAGAACGAGGATGGATGATCTTTATTGACGAACAGCATGATATATTATTAAGACTAGAAAATAAGATGACATCACTCTGAAACCAAGAATCACTTACCCAAGGTATATATTCAGTCCGAAGCAAGAGTGGTTTTACATTCCAATGAGATTGGAACCAGTGTTTTTGACATCTCACTTTTGTTACCTATTATTGAATATTATACCCCTCGTCTCAAAACGGTATTATGTCGGAATGATTAAGATGCTGAAAATTGAATTTATAACCAGAAATACGTGTATCCGACTTGCAATGAGTTTGTATGTTTTATTGACGAGAAAGAATATCGTATCTTAGAATGCTAAATGTCAATAATTCAAATTTTTGACGAGTTCAGATTTAATTTTTTTTTTTTTAGTATCTGGTTCATACCGTTTTGAGACAATGGGAGACATATATATTTTTTTTTTCTTTTGTTTTGTTTTTATCCTTTACTTTAACGCTATACTGCCTCGAACACACTCATAGAATTTGCTAATATGTCTGCCAAATTAGTCACTGAAGTAAAGGCGATTATTGACGTGCACTTATTTGCAGGTTTGATAATAGACAATATTTTGCGTCATTTTTTGAGATTTCCATTAAAACAATGAGCCCATAAGAAATTGGGTTATCAGACTTGCAAATAAGTGCTCTTCGAATCGCATATATCTCATCTTCGATTAATTTGCGCATTGTGTTGTCATTGTTAGAAAAGTGAATGTGAAATCGAGACAGATCAAATAAATGCACTTCTTGATGCATATGTGCCATGAAAATTATGCAAGAGAACATGAATACGATTAGCGCAATCTTATTAAACTTCTTCGATGCGAAAAAGCTAAAGATTAAAAAAAATAATAATAAATTTATTTTCTCGAGATATGATCGATCGAGAGAAACACAAAAAAGAAGAAGAGAGAAGAAGAAGAAGAAGAAGAAGAAGAAGAAGAAGAAGAAGAAGAAAGAAGAAGAAGAAGAAGAAGAAGAAGAAGAAGAAGAAGAAGAAGAAGAAGAAGAAGAAGAAGAAGAAGAAGAAGAGGAGGAGAAAAAGAAGAAGAAGAAGAAGGAAGGAAGAGAGGAGGGGAGGGAGGAGGAGGAGGAGGATGAGGGAGAGGAGGAGGAGGAGGAGGAGGAGGAGGAGGAGGAGGAGGAGGAGGAGAAGAATATCCGGTAAAATATAATTTACTTGTCTCATGTGTTGTACAATAAATTTAGTTTCACTACAAAGTACAAAAATATTATGTCTGTTATTTATTTGAAGAAATGGACCTGCGTACGTGTATTTTGAGCTATTTATCACCGGTTTGTTAATCTTTCTTTTCATTATGCATTTCCATGTAAGTCGGGAGTCACCGCTGATTGACCTACTTCTTAAAGTTACATACTCTTCTACTGCTCATAAATTTTTACAAATTCTGAATCCCCATATTTCAAGAGCCTTAAAATGATATATGACACTTATTTGTGGATAAAAGATGAAAATTGACAAAAATGGGCCTATTAAAGTAGATCATTTCATATCTAGTCTGTTTTCCACCTTAAACAAATACACGGACATTTTTTTTATGTGTTTTTCCCCAGTGTAGGCCATACACGACCACAGCCCACAGTTCAATGTGCCCTAATGTCACAATAACACGTAAACAATTTTATCGGGCCAGCCCACCGTTCAAATAAGATATCTAGACCGAAGGGCTAGAGCTCAGGTGGTCGCTGGTTCGGATAAGTAAGTAAATATATCTCAACGAATTCAGTGTTCTCTTCCATAATTTGGTGTGTCATTAAAATTTTATAAATGTACACACGTGCTTGATCATAGGTCTGTATCACCCCTTAATCTCTCCAGAAGGAAAAAAAATATTACTCACTCCACCAAACAACCGCTGTCATCATCAACACCTCCACATTTATCATCAGCTCCACTACCACCATCATCAACACCACAACCATCATCATCGTCAAAATCATTATCTGAAATTTGAGGTTTTATTCATACATGTCCCTGAAATTTGAAATTGAGGCTAGGCACGCCTGTGATGATGTGCGTTTAGGTAAAATACATACAACATGCAAAGTCACCCCAGGGACTGAAATAGGGTTTAAGGGTATTTTTTTTAAATAAAAAATTGAGCTTTATATAACGCAATATCCATTAAATGTGCTCAAAGAGCTTTACAAGGGGTCCCTGGTCAACAGCAACATTTAACATGTAGGACGGGACATGACGCCTGTTAGGCGATATTACAATTTTTCGGACAAAGACAACGCTGTTAACGGCCAGGTACTCATTTTACACCTGAGTACGGTGAGAGAATGCGAGTAAAGAGCCTTTTCCAAGGACTCAACTATGCGCTGAGCGCGAAGCTCGACCCAGGACCTTCCGATCCGAAAGCGAGTGTCATACCACAAGACCACATAGCCGCATTCTCCTGTCTTCCCCAATTGTAGCCTAATTGATCAATCAAGGGTTTGTTTTTTTGTTTTTTTTTTTAAAAATAGAATGACATATTCAACTAGCCAATGAAGTATGAAATAGTTGTAGTTGTAGTATTTGTGACGAAATCAACTTATTTATCAAGTTGCTTTATGCTGAAAACATCAGAACCAATCTTATGAGACAATATTATACTTGGTTTGGTAATGGCTTTTGTATTGTGAAATACCATCATTAAGTTTTGAACATTTCAGAACATTGAAGTAAACTTATTTATATGGGTTCGGTTTAATAAACGGGTACTGTAAGTACGAATAGACACTCCGAATAAAGAATTAAGATAGTAAGAAATATAAATTTCACGTTTTTGCAATGAAAGATATTATTTTTATTCTCTAGCATAACGAGTAGAAATTTTCCCCCATTTTTTATATTGTTCTTTATGTGTAAATAAAAAAATTCCTTTATTTTCCAACTAAAAAAAAAAAAGAAAAGAAAAGAAAAAGAACAGTTTTTCTTCACATTTCCATAAGGGGTCCTGGATTCAAGCCTCGCTAAGCGCATAGGTGAGTCCTTGGAAAAGGCTCTTTACTCACGTATTCTCACTGTACTCAGGTGTAAAACGAGTACCTGGTCGTTAACAGCGTTGTCTCTGTCCGAAAAAAAAATTGTAAAATCGCCTAACGGGTGTCTTGCCCCATTCTACATTTTAAGTGTTGCTGTTGACCAGGGAACCCTTTGTAAAGCACTTTGAGCACGTCTAATGGATATTGCGCTATTTTTTTTTTTAATAAAGCTCTACTCTTTTGAACTGAAATGGACACAATGGATACATTAACTCTCTCCTTACCAGGAATGTTTCAAATTTTCTACAAAGCTTTACACCCACCCAGCACAAAAATATGTTTTTCTTACTCAAACAGAAAAGAAAGAAGTACATTCTATACATAAAAGTGGTCAGCAAAATGAGATCTACAAAGCAGTATAAAGTTTTTTTAAGCTATAATAAACATATTTCCTTTAAATATTGTAATGTTCAACGGAATTAGAAAGAGAAAAATGTTGGTTGTATCGTAACGAATGTGACGATTTTCCTATGGATGGTAAGGAGAGGGTTAATGAATGTATTCTTCATTTTCATTTCTTCTTATTCTTTTCCTTCCCCACCCAGGTCTCTTGTTGACACTCTATTGCAGTTATTATTTCTCTGCATCAAATACACAATACAGGAGTGGAAGCACCTAAAATGGTTACCTATGTGTGTCAGACCATGACAAAATCAGTTGGATGGGGAAAAGGTTTGAACTGAGATATTCCAAGTTTAGTTAGAAGGTCAATTTTTATCAAAAATGAGTCCTGTCACAAATGATTAAATCAACCCTTTTTGTACATCTTCGGGAAATATCAGATCTTAATTTCACTTCTAAAAAATTTTTACAGCTAGTCAAGTTGAAAAAGTATGAAATTTGAGAAAAGTTGCTGGATAACTTTTATTTCCCATACATCCGAATCTGACCATAACTTCATGAAATATCACCCGATTTACCTCAAATAAAGATTAAAATGCTTTGGGGAGCATATTCTTTCAGAAAGTGCAAAAAAATGCAAATCCAAAATTTTCACCTTCCGACTGATTATGTCATACACTTATATGATGACTTTACCAACCAGCCATGCGTCGTTTCACCGCTTGGTTCCTTTGACACTAGGTTAACCGATTCATTTTAAATTGAAAAGATTAAATCAAACATTGGATGTTGTCTTAGAAGCTACTTCTGTTCAAAACTGATCTTCTTGTGCATTCAGACTCATCTCTGGCATCGCATTGTCGCACGACGCAACAAAAAGCAGAATATTAAAATAATGTAATGTGGCTTTTTGGTACGTCGACTTATAAAATGAATATCAAACACTTAGAGTCTAAGATTTTCACATGTCATAGATTGTTGAATTCAGAGAAAGATGTAGTTTTTCATGGTGTTCTTTATTTGTTGGTTATATATTTCTCAAATAAATTATGGCGGTTGCAAAAGTGGTGAAGTTATTTTGATGTTCAGTATATATTGCTGATTTGACCGTACACCCATATCTTAAGAATTCCTAGCTGTCAAAACATTCAGCACCATCAACAATCACTGTGGAAGGGTCCATCAGGCGGTTTCTACTAAATAGCCATCGATCGAACAACCAAAATTGGAAAATTTCAAGCAAATATATTTTATTTACAAATACATGTCACATAAATCATGAAATTTCAGCAGTTTTTTTTTCATAAATTTGGCAATGAAAAACCCTATGGTGTCTCTATCCCATGGATCACAATCGGCCTGAGTTTTTGTTGGGTCAAACCTCAGTACTTTAGATCTGTCATTCTCAGATAAATTGCAGCTTGAAAGTCCCCCACTAATTGATTTAAATTGCTGAAAATATATATGTAAAATAATTCAATGACATCCCATTTTTCCTTATAACGTGAAAGTGACCATAAATATAAACAACACAGCAAATTAATATGAGACATGATTTGCATCTTCACTTTTGACCCCACCAAAGTATAATCACATTATATCCATACGCCCGATTTATAGCAAAGCTTTTTCCCTTTCATTTTTACACATTTGAGTGTGCATTTACAATTTTTTTAGATTCTTTGATCTTTTAGAATTTAACCTTCTCGCTCCACACAACCCTCCCACCCCCCCCCCCCCCACCCCCCACCCCCCCCCCCCTTCCACCCACCACAAAAAAAAAAATAAAACAACAAAAAAAGCATAATAAACCATAAACAAAAAAGAAAAATCAAACAAAGCAGTAAAAGAAAAAAAACCAACTCCCCACAAAAAAAACCCAAAGAAATTTTCTACTCGTTATGGTAGAGAATAAAAATAATTTCTTACATTGCAAAATTGTGACATTCATATTTCTTACTATCTTAATTTTTCATTCGGAGTGTGTATTAGTACGTACAGTATCAGTTTATTAAATCAAACCCATCAATATATCCAACCTCATTTAAGGTCAAATTACTAACTGTATATTATAATAAAATGAATTGCTATATTATACTGCCAACTTTCCCAGCCCAGCTCCCAGAAAGATTGACGATATTGCAAGATTTACTGTGTCGGCCTATGGTATTGAAGTAGCCATGAGGTGGAAAAACAAAAGATAAGGCAGCTGTTTGCCCTTAGCTTTTTTTTTCTACCTCAATTCATTTCAAGATCTTCAAGGTTGTGTGGAGCGAGAAGGTTAAATTTTAAAAGATCAAAGAATCTAAAAAATTGTAAATGCACACTCAAATGTGTAAAAATGAAAGGGAAAAAGCTTTGCTATAAATCGGGCGTATGGATATAATGTGATTATACTTTGATGGGGTCAAAAGTGAAGATGCAAATCATGTCTCATTCAATGAATTCAAGATCACAAAAGAAAGACCAATCTCCCTTGACATTTTACAACAACGATGGCAACTTTTCGGTCACATACTACGCAGGGACAAAAACATACCAGCTAACCAAGCCATGTCGGGATACTTCCAAAAACACGGGAACCTTTTCAGAGGAAGACCGATCACAACACTCCCTGTGATCC
>NC_088365.1:51812433-51944933 GCF_034508935.2 Berghia stephanieae | reverse complement strand
AACTCTGTAATCTTTCTTTTCTATTTCAATTGGGACGATCTACATCAATTGTCCGCGTGCTTGAGTCATTGGTCTCATTGCAGATGTGCTCATAATGGCCTAGATAATAAAACGTTCACAGTTCTTGAAATATCCAACGTCACAATATGTTACTTTTCTAATTTGACCGATCAGTATGTTTACAACTTTCATAGACAGAGCAGCGTGTTTACTTTAATTAAGAAATGATCAATCGTTTGCTAGAACCAAATCAGACTAAAACCTAATTATAGATCGCTCCCACTTGGATTAAAATCTTAAATCTATGTTTGCTTGTTTTTAAGGGTTTTACGGCGCTTGCAACACATTTAGGTTATATCAGCGCCAGTAAAAAGGATGAAAATTGGATAGTAAAAAGTTCAAGAAGAACAATTAAAAGGACTGGAGGAAAAAGTAAGATAAAGGTGAATGGTTCAAATAGGGAACAGAGTAGATTCTAAGAGCACAACTATCAATGTACTTAGTTTGAGATCACTTAAAAGTCTGATCCAGTCACAAGCACAGGTTCCCACTAAGAGGAATACACTCAAATGTTTTACAAATCATATATAATATAAAGAAAACATAAGTGTGTGGAATTTACTACCACTAGAGATACGTTCTTCGTCTTCACTAGAGGAATTCAAGCGTCGATTGAAGACATTCTTATTCCGACAGGCTTTCTGTTGATTATGTGTATAATTAGCGTTGTTCGTGTACTGTGTTAGGGCTTCATTATTAAGTTAATCTATGTTATGCGCCCAGAGCCCTCCTGATGAAGGGATGTTTGGCGCACTATAAATCTATACCATTATTATTATTATTATTAATACGAAGCATAATAATAGAGAGATGATTTACATGGAAAAAAATATCATCTCCCTAAACTAACTGACTGTGCCAGAACAAAGCCAAGTAATGTCATTCCATGGCAAAGACAGAAAGCATGTTGGAAAACAGATATAGGTGGATAGAAGACACAGTAAGTGCCTTCCTGCCCACTATGGGAGGTCAGGAATCCCAAGGGATAGAGAAAAAGTAATTCTAGAATTACAAGTAAAGGTAGCCAAGAAAAAGAAAGACAAAGGGGACTGGTTCAAATAGGGAACAGATAAAGGTTCCAAGATCACACTGGACAGTGCACTTTGAGATCACCTAAAAATTTCATCCAGACACCAGCACAGGATACCAATAAGAGGAACACATTCAAATGTTTACAGAATATACCCAAAACAATACATAACAAAGAGATGATTTTACAAGGTAAAAAAATATCTTCCAAAACTAATACTCAACCTTTGATTGTTTCCCCATCAGATACGGACTCCTACAAGATCCAGGACAATGTTTTTAAGGGTTTTAAGCGCTTGTAACACATTAAGGTCATACCAGCGCCAGTAAAAAGGAAGACAATGGGATAGTAAAAAGTTCTAGAATTACAATTAAAGCTCAAAAGAAAAGATAAGACAAAGGGGAATTGTTTCAAACAGGGAACAGAATATAGATTCCCAGACCACACCGTCAAAGTACTTAGTTTGAGATCATCTAAAAGTCTCATCCAGACACAAGCACAGGTCCCAACTAAGAGGAATACACTCAAATGTTTACCAATCATATAATATAATACGTAAACTAAACATAATACAATGCATAACAGAGAGACGATGTACAAGGAAAAAATTATCATCTCCCAAAACTATAACTATACATTCGACTGTTTCCCGCCCAGCCAAGGAACTCCGGCAAGGGTCAAGACAAAACAAAGTAATCTCATTCCAAGACAATGATTTTTGTTTGTTGCTTTAGGTCTCTTCCAACACAATTGAGGTTATATGAGAGACCGCTGAAACAAAAAAACAAGCAATCTAACAAAAATAGTACAAATGTAAATCAAAATCATAACCTAAAGATATCATAAGCTAAATTATAAATAACCAAGAACAAACAGGCAGAAGATTTACAGAAAAAAAAAATATATCCCCTGTCAAAAATACAATCACAAACCAAAGAAGCAGGATAGGCTAGTAAAGAGAAGAAGAAACGACATCACTATCGGATCGTACACCCATGCGAACATCATAGGTATATGATTCAAGGGTGATGCTCCCATCCAACCACCCGCCAAGACAATGACAGGAAACAATTGGAAAACGGGTATGGGGGGATAGAAGACACAGCATGTACCTCACTGCCTAGGTCCAGGACAAAATCAAGCAATCGCATTCCAAGACAAAAGAAAGCAACTGGGAAAACAGATATAAGGAGATAGAGGATATAGCAAGTAACCTCCTGCCCACCATGGGAGATCCAAAAACTCTACCCAAAATCATCACTTGACCTCCTCTGTTTTGTTTGTTTTTGTAGGATTCTACGGCACCTGCAACACATTGTTTTGTTTTTAAGGGTTTTAAGGCGCTTGCAACACATTTAGGTTATATCAGTAAAAAAGGATGAAAATGGGATAGTAAAAAGTTCTAGAATTACAATCAAAGCACCCAAGAAAAAAATAAGACATAGGGGAAATGGGAACAAATAGGGATCAGATGTAGACTCCAAGAGCATACCATCAATGTACTTAGTTTGAGATCACCTAAGTCTCATCCGGACACAAGCCCAAATCCCAACAAAGAGGAATACACCCAAATGCTTACATTATACATTTAAAATAACAAAAATAATAATACATAACAGAAATATGATTTACAAGGAAAAAAATATCATCTCCCAAAACAATAATTATGCATTTCACTGTTTCCCTCCCAGCCAGGACTCCGGCCAGGGACAGGACAAAACCAAGTAATCTCATTCCAAGACAAAGACAGAAAGCATGTTGGAAAACAGATATATGGGGATAGAAGTATATACCTCCCTGCTAACTATGGGAGGTCAGGAACCCCACCCAGAAAATCAAGACTTGACCTCCCCTGATCCACAAGAGAAGATTGAGGTTTGTCAAACGAATATAAAATGAAAAGAAAATCATTTAAGTCAGTTCAAAGTAAGTATGCATTTTAATTATATATATTAATTGTACAACCAACACTGATGTCAAAGAGGTAAAAAGATTACTTACCCCCAAAAATATCAAACCAATGCCAATAAATACATTATCACCATAACCTGTAAAAGTAAAATGTTATTTAAACATACAATCTTCATTCACATGACCATACTACAGTACTTTGTATGAAATCAACTCCTCTCTCTCTCTCTCTCTCTCTCTCTCTCTCTCTCTCTCTCTCTCTCTCTCTCTCTCTCTCTCTCTCTCTCTCTCTCTCTCTCTCTCTCTCCAAGCAAAATATGTGTCATCTACAGTGAGAACTAGTTAAACATGGGGCGCCCAATGTGCCCCCACTCTAAAGGGAATTCCACCGACAAGCCTGGTTGTCTTCTCAATGTATGCAAATCCCCAACCCAACCTCAAAACGCACAGACACTAGAAAAAGACAACAATTTTGACGCTCGTATTTCGGTTCAACTAGTTTTGACTGTAATAATGCGTTTATGTTAAGGTCAAAGAAATATTAAGTATTAGTACTAGGAAGAATCTATTCACTGTAGTACTAAAGTAAGTATTAACACATGTACGCTCCTGTTGTCCTGATTGGACTTTTGAAATTCTCTTAAAAAGGAAGAAAATATTTAAGTATAAATTAAATAAACAAAACACCCATAAGGTATTTTTCAAAAATACTGCTCGTTTGTAAAACCATATCATAAAATTTATCAAGCATGTTCCAGGCAATTACACAACCAAATCTAAAAGAAAAAAAAAAAGAAAATATTTAAATATATTAATGAAAGCGAATTGCCAAAGCTGAAAATATAACTATGCTATTGTTCGTTTTTAGTTTTTTAAGGGTCATACGGTGCTAGCGACACATTTAGGTCATTTCTGTACCAGTAAAAAGGAAGAAAATGGGATAGTCAAAAAATCTGATTTACGATAAGAAGCACACAAGAAAAGAAAGACAAAAGGGGATTGTTCAAATAGGGAACATGTAGGTTCCTAGAGCATACTCTCAATGTACTTAGTTTAAGATCACCTAAAAGTCTCATCCAGACACAAGCTCAGGACCTGCCTAAGAGGAACAACTCAAACGCTTACATTATACATGCAAAGCAACACATATAAAAATACATAACAGTGAGATGATTTACAACAACAGAAATATCATCTCCCAAAACTGTCACTAAACATATGGCTGTTTCCCTCCCAGCCAAGGGAAAGGACAAAATAAGTAATATTATTCCACGACAAAGACAAAACGCAAGTTGGAAAATAGATAAATGGGGTATAGAAGACATAATAAGTGACCTTCCTGCCCACTATGGGAGGTCAAGAACCCCACCGAGAACTATGTTATTGTAAATCAAAATTATTTGCTACATTCCTCAAAGAGCTGTAGAAAGAAAGTGTTAGAAAATGGCCATAAAATGAGGAATTTAGAAAAGATAAATTGACAAATTACATATGCGTCTCCTTTTATGCTGAACACAGTTCGGTAAATATTCATACATTTTCCCGTTACTATTTGAGCAAGATGTGTACGTACAAAGTCCTCAAAATAAAAAATTCATGATGCGTCTGAATGTTTATTTTTAAGAGATATGTTGTGATTGCAACGATTTAAAGTCATTTAAATACCAACAAAAAATGGACGGTGATGAGGTAGGTACTTTGTTGATCATTTCAGCACCAGTTAAAATTATGTTCATAGATTATATAAGATAGACATCAAACTAAGAAGAAAAAAAAAAGTAAGACAAATGTTTTGTTATTTAACGGATTTTACAGTGCTTGCAATACTGAACAACAATGATAAACAAACATTTTTTTGGCCATCTTAATTACTTCAAACCATTCATCTCAACAGCCTTAAACTGTGGTCACTCTGTGCAGGCAATCAGTCCCTTTCAGCGGGAAACCTGTACCACTGTAGCAGACAGACGTTTGTAAGAATAAAAGTTTGTTGGTTTTTTGTTTTTTTTGTTTTTAAGGGTTTTACGGCGCTTGCAACACATTTAGGTCATATCAGCACCAGTAAAAAGGAAGAAAATGGATAGTAAAAAGTTCTAGAATTACAATTAAAGCACCCAAGAAAAGGTAAGACAAAGGGGAACTGGGAACAAATAGGGATCAGATGTAGATTCCAAGAGCATACCACCAATGTACTTAGTTTGAGATCACCTATAAGTCTCATCCGGACACAAGCACAAAATCCAACAGAGAGGAATACATTCAAATGCTTACATTATACACTAAAAATAACAAATATAATAATACATAACAGAGAGATGATTTACAAGGAAAAAAATATCATCTCCCAAAACAATAACTATGCATTTGACTATTTCCCTCCCAGCCAAGACTCCAACCAGGGCCAGGACAAAATCAAGTAACCTCATTTCAAGACAAAGACAGAAAGCATGTTGGAAAACAGATATAAGGGGATAGAAGACACAGTATGGACCTCCCTGCCCGCTATGGGAGGTCAGGATCCCCACCCAGTAAGAATAAAAGTATCATCTCCCAAAACTGCAGCTGTACATTTGACTGTCTCCCTCCCAGCCAAGGACTCTGACAATCTCATTCCAACTCAATGAAAAAAAAAAAGCAAGTTGGAAAACAGATAATATAATGGTATAGAAGACACAGTATGTGACCTCCCTGCTCACTATGAGAGGTCAGGAACCCCTCCAAGACTGAAAACACACCCTATGTCAATAATAGACGTTATTGTAAAGTGAGCACCAAAGGAGCACACTCAAAATATTTTCAACGACACACACATAAAATCAATCATGACTGTACAATAACAACAGAATATCACAGAACGGTTCATCGAGTAACAAATCATAATTTAGCAGGCAAAGGCACTTTATAATGTATATTTGATATTTCATAATATTGTACCATTTGAAAGATTGTCACAAATTCTTTGTTAATTTAGGCAAGTATTTAAGTGCATGATGTTAGTGAATCAAAATAGTACAAACCATATAATATAGGATCTGTCATTGATAATAGACTTATCATTTTCCACAACTTTTGATTGTAAGCAAGACTTTAAAAATTTCAATTTAAAAACAATATTAATATAAATTAAATTTGACCTATAATATTATTTTACATTAAATCGGTAAGTTATATAAAAGGGTAAATATATATTGATGTACAAAAGAGTTCTTTTCCTGTGGCTCATCAAATGATGAATATCGTGTGTTTACAGCAACAGGTTCCCCCCCCCCCCAAAAAAAAATTTTTTATTTTTTTTATTTTTTAACTCAATGACAATCAGACATTTTATCCAAATATCAATTGATCTTCAAGAAAACTAAGCTTAATTAAAGAAGAAAAAAATAATATTTCCTTAACAGTTAGATGCATCATTATAAAATTGGAAACAGTTAGAGAAAGAAATAATAATAATAATAATAATAATAATAATAATAATAATAATAATAATAATAATAATAATAATAATAATAATAATAATAATAATAATAATAATAATAATCAAATAGGGGAAGAACAAAAAGAATTGTAAATTTGACTCATTTTGTCCATAATTTCAACCCACACACTCAAAGGAAAACCCAACTCAAAAACATGGAAACAATAGTCGGCCAACTAAAATATTGTTAAAAATTTATTATTTGCGCCCCTTATCCAACAAAGATTGGTGTGCTCTTCCAGAAACAACTGTCAACAAAACCTTTAAGAGATGTTCGAATGAAGATCACTTGGTCACAAAAATGCTCAACAAAACTGAAATGTTGTATGTTTTTAAGGGTTTTACAGCGCTTGCAACACATTTAGGTCATATCAGCGCCAGTAAAAAGGGAGAATATGGGATAGTAAAAAAGTCCTAGAATTACAATTAAAGCATCCAAGAAAAGGAAATACAACGGGGAGTGGTACTAATAGGGAATTGGTGTAGACTCCAAGAGCATAACATCAATGTACTTAGATTGAGATCACCTAAAAGTCTCATCCAGACACGAGCACAGGTCCCTACCAAGAGGAATACACTCAAATGCTTACATTTAAATTCAAAACAACAAATATAATAATACATAACACACAGAGAGATGATTTCCAATGAAAAAAATATCATCTCCCAAAACTAAGCATACATTTGACTGTTTCCCTCCCAGCCAGGGTATCCGGCCAAGGCCAGGACAAAACCAAGTAATCTCATTCCAAGACAAAGACAGAAAGCAAGTTGAAAAACAGATATAGAGACAGTAAGTACCTCCCTGCCCACTATCGGAGGTCAGGAACCCCACTCAGTACACAAAACTGAAAATTTAAGAGATTAAAAAAAAATAATTTAATACTTAATACAAAACATTTCATACTCAAAGTCCTTTTTCAGCCAAATACATTTTCCTGAAAACGCCTGCGGTTATTTTCATAAATACTCTTGCGCATACATTTTCCTTAAAACATTTGCTTACAATTTCCTGAAAATATTTCCGTACATTATCCTTAAAAACATTTGTCCTTAACACACTCACATACATATTTTTTCAACAACAACAAAAATACAAAAACAAAAAAAAAACAATCAACACCAATATGAAGAGATTCATTAATAAAATAAATAAATAAATAAATAAATAAATAATAATGTATCTGAGTCAGAACAAAACCGATAGAATGTTATAGGTATAGAATGAAATTTGACAAAAGCATAAAAAATCCAAATATAAAGCAGAGAGCACCAGAAAAAAATTAAAAAATTAAGAAATATAAATGCTGTATGGCAAAAAAGACAAATCTAATTGAAAACAATTGTATGTATATATATATATATATATCATTAACATCTTATAATTCCACAAGTCCCAATTCATTCAGAGGTCATTAAAGTAAAGAGAGAAAAAAGAGAAATTAACATTAGCATAAATATGTCAGTAAAACAATTATGGGAATAAAGGATAATCCTTGAAAAAAAACCATTCAGCTTTAATGTTTGTTTTGATTGTTTTTAAGGCAGGGGTTTCACAATGCTTGCATGACATTTTAAGCATTTTAGCGCCAGTAAAATGAAGACAATTGGATAGTTCAGGTACGCACTTACGAACACACAAGTTTTAATGAGACAAAGTGGGACTAGTTCAAATAAGCATCAGAAGGTTCCTTGTTTTCTGCTTGAGAGCACCTAAAAGTCCCAACAACAAACTAGTTTAGTTATTTGTCTTAAGGACTGCTGGAGTGCTGTTACAAATTTTTAAAATCAACACCAGGGAGAAGGATGACAAAAAAGTTAAAAGATCATAGGGTGTAAAATGCACCCCCCCCCCCCCCCCCCCCCCCCCATTGGCTTTTGTTAAAACATGTTTTACAGTACTAATGAAGTGACATTATAATGGTATCTGAAAAAATAAGTCTTGAAATTTTCTTATTATCAAACGTTTAATGATGTCGAAAAAATAAATAAATGGTATTCTCCAAACAAACATCCATTATGAATATTTTTTTTTCATTTAAGCTAGAGATAAATAAAAGCTGATACTACAGAAGAGGCATTAAAATGTTATCTACAAAATAAGTCAGAGATTTTTTTCATGTTGTCAAACTTTTAAGTTATAACGATGTAAACAAAAACAAACAAAAAAACAACAACAAAACATGGCATCCCCAACCAAGTATCCATCAGGAAATCTCTCATTTTAAAATAATACAATGAATGATGTTAATGATGGTAACCTTCCATAAATACTGTATGCATAGACTAATACCTAATCTTACTTTGTCACACAGACTAACCAACGACTTTGGCATGGTAGGAGTGATCAATTTGTACTGAACAAGACAGTTTATAACTTTAACTCACTCAATCCTAGAGACAGTTTGTAATGAGCAAAATGAATAAAACAGATTTAAAAATTACAAAACTCTGAATTCATAAGGTTGATGGCTCTTTATCTGACAAGAAAAACAACTAAAACATAGGGAGAAAGGTCTCAGTCGAGTTTAATGATGGCAGAAAGACCAAAACATTTCCTTTTTAAAGCTGTTATATTCATTTTTGTTAACACTTTGTACTGTCTACTGTTTCCAGCAGATTAGCACAATTAACTTTGTCCGTTTGTAAGTAGCATTAACTCTTTCAGCACCATTGGCCGCACTGTGCGGCCAGAGCAGAATCTGTTCTACAGGCCAATGGTCGCACAGTGCAGCTAGTCTTGAAAGGCAAAGATAATAATGTAATCCAATCCTACTTTCTACAAAAGTACTATAAATTGAAGCAATGGTATCATTTCTTTCATCAGAACATTCAATTGGCCCTAGGGGGTGGTATTTTAATTGAGATTCTGCGCCGAATTCAAATGTCGCTTTGTCTTTGCTTGTCATTCTCATGCTGCCTCAATAAGGTGTCAGCCCTTTTGTGACGGAAATGTAAATATAGTGTCAGTGTTGAAAGAGTTAAGTAATAGATCAAGCACTTCTGGTTCTACCCATCGCCATCTTCTTGTTAAAGCAGCTACCATCTTGTATTAATTTGATTTAATTAACAAAACAAATTGCAGAAATAACATAACCGTTAGATAAGCCAGTAGAAGATGAATGATCCCAAAGCCACAAAATGGCTCAAATACCCATAATTTGCCCACTTGTCAAGTGTATGCCACATGGTATAACCCTGAAAAATAAGAACAAAACCAGAAGCAAATCAATTATTATTATTTTTTAAGCCACACCATCTTCAAACATTTGGCATTTTTAACAATGCTTGTTTTAAATAATTGGATCAATCCAAACTAAAATTTTATGATTAAAAGACAAAAATCTGAAACAAAGCCAGACAAAGTGGTAAGAATATCATCCCAAAATATTCACCTGCCTCAACTGGGGATCAAACTTTAGACCTCCGCATTACAGGTCAGATGTGCTACCATTACACCATAGATATTATTTGGTTTGTTTTTTTTTTGGTTTTTTTGAGGCTTTTAAAATTTTTTAATTTTTTTTTTTTTTGGTGGTGGGGGGGGGGGGGGGGGGGGGGGGGGGGGGGGGGGGGGGGGGGGGGGGCGTATGAGGATTGTATTTTTCTTTCTGTTTTGTCTGACACCGTTTCATACATACACACAGTACAGGTCTGGAGTACATTACGGTGTATCATTGGCAGCCTAAACTCCAGAGGGGGTGACAAGATCTTGTAAGTAAGTTTGGCTTAACTTGAGCTCTTTATATAGCACAATACCCACTAAATGTGCTCAAAGCACTTTACAAGGGGTCACTAACTAACAGCAACATGACATGTAGGACGAAACATGACGCATGTTAGTGTTAGGCGATATTACAATTCTTTTAAGACAGAGACAACCCTGTTAACCACCAGGTACTAATTTTACGCCTGAGTATGGTGAGAGAATGTGAGTAAAGAGACTTTTCCACACAGATTCAACTATGCACTGCTCAGAGCGGGACTACTCGAACCCAAGACCTTCCAATCCAAAGGCGAAAGTCATAACACTAGACTACATAACCGCAATAGAATATATATTCCATACCTTCACCTGATCGTCACTGCTATCAAACATAAGGCCAAGGTAGGCAAGATGGAATATGGCTAGAAGAGTGAAGCAAAGGTTGACGAATATCACCAATGGATTTAGCTGTGGGAAAGAAAAACAACATCAATTATATAAATCATTTGTAATCCATTGCCAGTTATCTCAATGCTAACATTTATTTATTTCTATTTTACTTATTTTAGAGCATTTATATAGTGCTATATCCACTAAATGTGCTCAAAGTGCTTTACAAAGGGCCCCTGACAAACAGCAACACGTAAAATATAGAACGAGACAGGACACCTATTAGACGATATTACAATTTTTCCGACAGACAACGCTGTAGACAGCCAGGTACTCATTTTACACCTGAGTACGGTGAGAGAATGTGAGTAAAGAGTCTTTTCCAAGGACTCAACTATGCACCAAGCGAGGCTCGAACTCAGGACCTTCCAATCTGAAAGCGGTGTGTTATACCACAAGACCACACAGCAACATTTACTGAAGGGAGTGCAGATAGTTCAGTTGGTAGAGCATGCGCTCCACACACAAAGGGCCCAGTATCATTCCCAGATGCAGTTAAAGACTTTTTCTGACCCCTCTGCCCATCGAGCAGTGATTGAGTAGCTGCGTCTCTCACATTTGGTGGAAAGTACTATGCAATAGACTAGCTTCCTATCTAAAGGATAGCAAGCAATTGCTATTGTCCTTTAAATGTGATGCAAACTGGGATAAATTCCAGCCCCATGGGCTTATGACTATGAAGGACTATTTAACTTTTACTGGTAATAAAAAAACAAAAATTTAATTAAAAAATGGAGCTTTTATATAGCGCAATATCCACTTATTGTGCTCAAAGTGCTTTACAAGGGGTCCTTGGCCAACAGCAATACTTAACATTTAGGACGGGACATGACACCTGTTAGGCGATATTATCATTTTTCGGACAGAGACAACGCTGTTAACAGCCAGGTACTCATTTTACACCTGAATACGGTGAGAGAATGTGAGTAAAGAGCCTTTTCCAAGGACTCGAACTATGCACCAAGCGAGGCTCGAAGCCAGGACCTACCAAACCGAAAGCGAGTGTCATACCACTAGACCACATAGCCGCACATAATAACGAATCCTCGATATCAAAGGAGAAATAGTTCTTATCAATCCAGTTTAGTTTGTGGCCAAGCCAAGTACTATCAGACTACTTCATTGAAAGCTTCAGTTTTTTTTTAGAAAAGCAGCACCATGGCAGTTTGTGATTCTATGTCATAAAGCAGTCTGGTTGTTTGTTTAATTTTTGTTTTTAAGGGTTTTACGGCGCTTGCAAAACATTAAGGTCATATCGGCGCCAGTAAAAAGGAAGAAAATGGGATAGTGTAAAGTTCTAGAATAATTGAAGCACACAAGAAAAGGTAAGACAAAAGGGAATTTGTTCAAATAGGAAACAGATTTAGATTCCACGAGCACACAATCAAAGTACTTAGTTTGAGATCATCTCAAAGTCTCATCCAGACACAAGCACAGGTGGAAGACCTAATAGTCCCATCCAGGCACAAACAAAGGATCCTGCTATGAAGGATATGCTCAAATGTTTACAAAGTATCATTTAAAAATACACAGTATTCAAAACTAATAATTATAATAGATCATAACAGTAACAGAGAGGTGATTTACTTAGAGAGAAAAAACATCATCTCTCAAAAAAGATTCATTACATTTCACTGTCTCCCTCCCAGCTCAGGATTTCCACCAAGACCAGGGGAAAAACAAGCAATCTCAGTCCAAAACAAAGAGAGAAATTGGTTGCTTGTTTTTAAAGATTTTAGGGCGCTTGCGACACATTCAGGTCATATCAGCACCAGTGAAATGAAGAAAATGGAATGGTCAAAATATTCTAGATTTACCAAAGCACTCAAGAAAAAGTAAGACAAAGGGGAATTGGTTCAAATAGTGAACAAATGTAGATTCCAAGAGCATACCATCAATGTACTTAGTTCGAGATCAACTTAAAGTCTCATCCAGACACCAGCACAGGATCCCACTCAAATGCTTACAGAATGCATAACTAACAATACATAACAGAGATATGATTTACAAGGGGGAAAAAAATCATCTCCCAAAACTATAATGATACTTTGACTGTTTCCCTCCAAGTGATATTTTGACTGTTTCCCTTCCAGTCAAGAACTCCAAACATTCAGATAAACCAATCATACAAGATTACTTGCAATGAAAACTCACCGCTTGATACTTGTGATCACACTTTTCTTTACATTTTCTTGCCTGAATGCAAGCATCAAAAATTTGTGACAATCGTCTACGCAATACTGAAATTGAATAAAAGTAAGATATGCAGACATAAAAAGTTTGTGACATTGGTTAAAGAAAGAGAAAATTATTTGGTATTCAAGATCATGCTTATTTTTTTTGTCTAATCAGCCAATACAATTTCATGAATTGGGTGTCAGTAATATTATTTATTTTTTAGGGTTTTTCTTTGGTTATCTTTGTAAATTACTTTTGGCAACAAGATTGTTGATTAAGGGAATGAGAATTTATCAGGTTTTTGTTGAGGAGTGAAACCCTGAAAAGCTCAATTGGAAGAGCGCACACAAAGGGACTGAGATCGATCCCAGGTGAAGCAGAGTTTGTTTATTTTTCATTATTCCAACCCCCGTGTCCACGCAGCAGTGATTGGGTAGCTGGGTCTGTTAGCTCTGGCAGAAAGTATTTTGCAATAGACTAGCACCCCATCCAAAGGGAAGAAAGCAATCGCTTGTGTCCATAGCATGCTATAGAAACGGGGATAAACTCTGGTTCCATGGGCCAATGGCTCTGAAGGACTACCTTTTTTTTTTGTTGGAGAGCAAGAATTCCCATACAATTCTCATATATAATATAAATAGAATTCTAATATCCTATCATTGCATAACAAGATATTTAAGAATTGATTGAAGAAAAATCAGCAATTTCAAATTACATCTGCTAACACTACATCCTTTTGTTCTGGGTGCTTACCATATTCTGTGTAGGAATAAAAACCTAGAGACAACAAAACTGCTGAAAGTTGGAAATTCAAACCCTGAAAAATAAAAGGAAACAAACAGATTATATATATATATGAGCTAAGTGTACAATCCATTTTATAGGTGCTCACATTGCAGCATTCAATGATTTGAATAAATGGTTTTGTTTTGGTTTTGTATATACAGTCTTCAAAATGGCAACTTTCAATTACTTTTCATAAACCTCACCCTGGATTCTCCAATTTTCTTCTTTTCATTTGTTTGTTACTACAGATGACAATTGTAAATATCTATCATTATATCAGTAAGATTAATTCAACTCTAATTTTGTCAGTTGTGATAAACTGCAACCAAATTATTGGTGTGTAAAAATTAGCAATCCACCACCATGCAAATATTTTATGACCAAAAGTAGTTTGAAGACCAGATCTGAGTACCTTTTTAATTATTGAATAGCATTTGATCCCTAATAAAACAGTGATGATAATTGCAAAAAGGAGGAAACTATATCGGCTCATCTGTCAGAGTCAATTCGAATACAAAAATAACACATAAGATTAATAGTTTTGTGATATTAAGTAATCTATTACTAATAGTATTGTACCTACATCTTATCATTAGACATAGTTTTAATTTTTCTAAATATTAAATGAATTGGCCTTTCCCCAAACAATTTTGACCGCCCACAATATTAATTTTACCACTCCTGCATCAAGAGATAACGATAAACTTTAGGCTAAAAAAAACAAACCCAGAAAGTATTTGTTAATACTTTACCAAGAATATTACAATATCTTTGTGACTGCAAGTTCTGCAAGAATCTTTGTCTATTTTTAAACATTTGCTTATCTGTTTCGTCTTTAGTAGATGGTATGAGAAGCAAGATAGGTCTATCTGGTTTGTGTTGTGTGTTGTGTGTATGATTGTGTGTGTGAATGAGTATGTTTTAACCAAAGTAATTTGTAATTTAAGTGCTTAGAGTCTGGTGTCTCAGAGTTATAGCGCCATATAAGTTTTCAGCATTATTATTATAATTATTGAGTTAGTGGTCAGTCAAAGTAGTAAATTTAAAATTAAGTCTGATAATTGGTTTCTAAGTCTATTACTCTTGCTTAATGTATTATCTTTCAGTAACCAGTGAGTTCTAGAGTTCTATAAACCTGAAGAGAGAACAGGTGGTTAAGGATAAGGGAAAGAGAGAGATAGAGAGTTTGAGTTTGAGAGGTATATACATATATATATTGAGAGAGAGAGAGAGAGAGAGAGAGAGAGAGAGAGAGAGAGAGAGAGAGAGAGAGAGAGAGAAGAGAGAGAGAGAGAGAGAGAGAAAGAAGAGAGAGAGAGAGAGAGAGAGAGAGAGAGAGAGAGAGAGAGAGAGAAGAGTGTGTGTGTGTGTGAGAGAGAGAGAGAGACAGAGAGAGAGAGAGAGAGAGAGAGAGAGAGAGAGAGAGAGAGAGAGAGAGAGAGAGAGAGAGAGAGAGAGAGAGAGAGAGAGAGAGGCTACTACGCCAAAGTAATTAATGACTCAAATATTTTGGCCTCATCAACTTTCCACCATCAATTCATCTAGGACCATCGCTGGTCTTGTGTCACTTTCGACATTTGTCACCAGTCTGTTTAGGGAGTGTTGTCAAAATTTGTTTCAGGGCACGGGTGTCTAAAAATGACACAAGATATGATGGTGATTTTTCTGCAGTTCTTCAACTCAGCAGCCTCAAGATCAGTGGAAAATTACTGAGAAAATCCCAAAATCCCGGAATCCCATGCATGGCTTCTGTTCAATCATCATAATGCAGAAAACTTTTAGCTAAATTTACCAAATTCATAAGCCAGAATGATATAATAATAACGTATTAAGGTTGCTTACATGTAATAATGAACTAGCAACATAGGTAATAATCACAGCTAGAAAGGCACCGTGAGGACGAATTGGCTTGAAAACATCTGAAAAACAAAAGCAGTACTTATATTCAAATTATTCTTTGAAAACCAGTCACCTTGAATAAAACAAAATCTCCCTACCAAAACCTTGACATTCATAACATATTGTGGGCTGATTGTTGCACCATAAAAACAATCCAAGCAGCCATATTCTAATTTTCTTAACAAAAAAAAACTCTTGCTTAAAACAAACTCTGTGGCTGGTCCCGATTTTTCTGCTCTAAATTATTAGTTATTTAAAACATTTAGGATAAACTCCTCAATCTGGAGTTAGTCCAGATACGATAAACCAATCAATCTGGAGTTGGGCAACTACGGTAGTCAGGGTAATGAAAGTTGATCCTTCAATCATTCCACCTCCCTTTCCCCCCTCCCCCCCCCCCCCCCCCACACTTTCTCCCATCTCCTCTCCAGTTCCTCACCCGCGCAATACATTCCCCCCCCCCCCCCCCCCCCCCCCCCACCTCTCCCATCTTCTAGTCTCCTCATCGCGCAATACATTCACTTGCCACAATTAAGAAAACATTAGCTATATTATTGTGCGACGATGTGGTCTAGTGGTATGACACTCGCTTTCAGATCGGAAGGTCCTGGGTTCGAGCCTCATTCAGCGCATAGTTGAGTCCATGGAGAAGGCTCTTTACTCACATTCTCTCACCGTACTCGGGTGTAAAATGACTACCTGACCGTTAACAGTGTTGTCTCTGTCCAAAAAAAAATGGTAATATCGTCAACAGGCGTCATGTCCCGTCCTACATGTTAAGGGACCCCTTGTAAAGCGCTTTGAGCACATTTAGTGGATACTGCGCTATATAAAAGCTCAAGTTTTAAAAAAATTATTCGAGTGTGTATTGTGTGTGCAAAGATTCACTGAAATTCACAAGCATGTCGACACATGATGCACACACAAACACAAACACGTTAATATGTTGGTTTGTGCCTTTGTCATATCAAACATGAAATTATGGGTATGGGAGACAAGGCCTTACCAAGACGACAGAAAGCAAATTAGAAAAGAATATATATGGGGAGAAAAGAAACAGTAGAGGTGACCTCTCCACGTGTAATGGGAGGTAAAAAGAGCCCACCCAGAGTCTGGGATAGCACAGATGAATACTTAAAATTAATGATTTTATTTTTAAAATGACATTAATTACAAGTCTTGAGCCAGAAGTGCATGGGTAGATTCCAGTTAGTGACCACCTCCACAAGAGACCGTGGTAGCTCAATAGTCTGTGGTCTTGAGACCGATCTATAATTTAAAAAGAGAAAAATAGGATCTTAGTTACAATTTTATTTTTCATATATGTGTCTGAATAAACAGATGACAAAAAAATTCTTTTAATTTTCTGTATTATTATCTGTTTCTCCCCAATCTATGATTTAAAAAGAGAAAAATAGGATCTTAGTTACAATTTTATTTTTCATATGTGTCTGAATAAACAGATAACAAAAACTTTTTTTTTAATTTTCTGTATTATTATCTGTTTCTCCCCATTTAATATTTTTATCTTCAAGAATATGCAATGTGTAACGTACAATATCCTTATGTTTTAAGGACATTTAAAAAACAATTGGTCCATTGTAAATACAACTGATATGATATATGATATGATATATGACATAATAACCAATAATAATATACTTTTATTCATTATCAATTTTTTAAAAAGGATTTAATCAAATCAAATAAAAACTGCCATTCAATTCAAATGTTCTTACCCATCCCACAAACTGTCTTGTTTTGTCAACCCAGAAAGAGTGGCTGAGGCATCCGATGTAAAACTGATAAAGTAATGGCTGAATCGGAAAGATTGGGCATCCCTGTAAGCCAGCAACCATCTGCAAAACACATAAGTATAAACATCCATTTTAAAGATAGAAAGAAAGAAAAGACAGAAAAAAATTGTTCAGTACATACAGCTCATTTTAAATATTTGCCGACAAGCACAGAATTACCTTCAAATCTAAAAATACGAATAATTTGTAAACCTTTTTCAATCTTGGATGTTGGGAAGCCTGACCAATTTTGATCATTAATGGCTCAAAATATTGGTCTTGATCTATGTTCATTTCTATAATTGATGACTACTTGTTCGTAATAGCCTTGATATCCCCACAAATGTTGTGGGTTCTTCTTTAGTTCTTATAAAAAGCAACAAAACACGGAGGGAGAGAGAGAGAGAGGGGGGGGGGGGGGGGGGGTGGGTAGAGAGGGGTTGATGGGTCAAGAAAGGGGTAGTGAATAATCAGTGTGAGAATTAACCAATTAGTTTAGGGCCCATCAATCATTCATTGGGTCACTAATCCAATGAGTACCATGGAGTAGAACAAGCATACAATGAAGGGGGGGGGGGGGTCAAGAAAGGGGTAGGGAATGACCAGTGTGAGAATACCCAATCTTGTTTGGGGCCCATCAATCAACCATTAGGTCACTAACATAAATGTACCTGAATGCATTATCCATGATGATCCAATGAGTACCACAGTTGGAGTAGAGCAAGCAGACACCTGCGATTATCACCTTCAACAAGACTTGAAACACCCACTTGAAGCTCTACAAGTTAAAATGAGGTTAAAATAAAATATTAAAGCTTGAAAGAGTTAGTAAACTAATATAGGTCCTTTACCCAAACTTAGAAGCTCTGGTCAAAAAAAAAAAAAAAAAAAAAAGTAACAGACACTATCTAATATTAATTGCATTTTGACTATCGCCTGCACAGGGAAAGGGTTTGTTAAGAGTTGTAGATGTGCATATCCTAAAACGTTTAGCACACTATTTCTTTTCAAGTCATCTTCCTTTTCTACTACCCAATATTTTCAATAATGCACCTGAAAATAGCATAGCTGGAAAAAAGGCTCCTAAATTCCACATGTTGAGAGAAATGAGGAAACCACACCATTCTCCAGATTTTCTAACGATTCCGCCACTGAACGATATATGTATTAATCTTTTCCTTCCTTCAGCATAGATACTTTTGTGGAATGAACGGATTCTAGTAGCAGAAAATGAGTCCAAACACAGTGCAAGGATCACAGAGAGTGATTTTCATCTTAAAAAGTATCAGTGCTACCAAGGCCTAGCTACAGTCGGGACCTAAAATTTATTAGAATAATTTGGGATGCCTTGAGTGGAAATTAAAGCATAAACAGCTTTAAAATATATTTGACGTGAATACTGAAAGAAGGTCTTTCACAGGACAATTTATCGAAAATATACAACTCCTCAGCAAGGGTAACCATCACAAAACATTGATAACATTCACAGACATTTGGGAAGTTATGCTGTATCAATATCTGAAGAAATTATACAGAAATACTTTCTTTGTGTTCTTGTATTCACATTCACATGAGTCCAGGTTAGTCTTTGTTGGTCATTTGCGCTTGCATGGCAAAAGGCAGACACCCACATCCAATTTTTTTTTTTTTTTTTTTTTCATTAAAAAGACCCTCAGAGACAGTAGTTTCATGGAGCCGGAGTTTATCCCAGTTTCTATAGCATGAAACGGAAATTAGCAAATGCTTGTGCGGCTATGGGGTCTTGTGGTATGACACTCACTTTCAGATCAGAAGGTCCTGGGTTCGAGCCTCGCTCAACGCATAGTTGAGTCCTTGGAAAAGGCTCTTTACTCACATTCTCTCACCGTACCCAGGTGTAAAATAAGTACCTGACCAGCATTGAAACAATATATCTTAATGATCAAAAAACGAAATTTACAGACATGACTAACATATTTTCTGCCATCACTTTCATTTACTATACTATGGTATCAATTCTTGATCAATGGCTTTTTTAAAGAATTTTGATATTCGCTTTATTTTTATTCTCACAACGTTAATAGATTGCATGAAAAATCATCTTCGATGAATCCATGAGGAATATTATGACTTATCATATATATAAAATAAATATTTCAAATTTCCCTGCTATGCAAAAAGATAAGTGAAAATTTCTTACTATAGGACTGTCGTAGTCGGTCAAAAGCCTCATGTAATCTTCGTAACTGATCCATGGGCCAAAAATGACAGAGCCAACATTGAAGCAGTAGCCAGTATACTCCAGAATGTTGGGAAGAAGGGATATTTTGCCAGAGGAGATGTCCGATGCCAAAGAGATGATTTTCATTGACAGTATAATTTGTGCACCTTGAAAGGAAAATAAATAAGAGGTGAAAAATAAAAAAAATAGTAATATGTGACCCAATGCCTAAAACTAAACCATATCATGTGAAGACAGTTTAGGTGATGAATAATAAATGTACAGACAGACACATATAGAAGGAATGAAGTTGACGTTACTCAGCTCTTTGTTATTCTTTTTAGCCAGACATTTTTATGAGTAGTTCTTACTAAATTGTATCAATCAGACTATAAACGTTTATGGTTACACATAGTTTTGTTGTGTGTTGGTATGCTAAATCTGGTTGGTGGATGTTATGAGTATTTTATCTAAACGCAATGCATCAATAGAGGGCATCCCACTCTTACTGTATAAGTGTGAGAAAGGTGAATTTTAGAAAAATCTTTTTTTTTTTAAACCTGTGTGACTTCTGCAAGAAGAAGAAAGAGATGGAGACGGAGGAGGAGGAGGAGGAGAAGAAGAAGAAGAAGAAGAAGAAGAAGAAGAAGAAGAAGAAGAAGAAGAAGAAGAAGAAGAAGAAGAAGAAGAAGAAGAAGAAGAAGAAGAAGAAGAAGAAGAAGAAGAAGAAGAAGAAGAAGAAGAAGAAGAAGAAGAGAAATAGGAGGAAGAGTAAGATGATGAACACGTCATTTACCTCGAACTTTATGCCAGTCTGATGTCTTCACAAAGAATAATTCACTGAAAATAATAGAAACAAAAAGTAAAATCCATAACAAACAAAACTTAAAAACCAAGAAGAAAAAAAAATAAAATCAGTCAATATTTTTCAAATGCCTTTTAATCAAACTTTATTTGCAGCATCACATCTAAATCATATGGAAGAGAAACTTACGTTTCCGTTTCACGCTATAGAAACTGGGATAAACTCCAGATCCATGACACTACTGTCTCTGAGGGTCTTTTTAATGTAGCAAAAAAAAAATACAAAAAATATATTTTAATAAGGTTTTGGACTCTTTGACTTTTGCTCCATTGATTTTTGTCTAAAAAACAATTTTGTTCTCATAGATTCTGTTCTTTGATCAGTACGATCTCAGTATAATTGTATTATGTATGAGATGCAATGTTAAAAGTTTTTGAATATACGAGTCTTTCAATTCTTTGTATTTATTAAGCGAGTTATCTTTTATCATGCCCAATAACACTACAAGCTTGCGAGTATGTGTTATTGCATGATAATAAAAGAACTAGTTCAATAAATACAAAGAAATGAAAGAATACGTTTATTCCACCCGCCACATAAGATCTAATAGATATTTCGTGACCAATTGTATGGTAGTAGTACTTCTATTCACCATAATTTGTATTTTTCTCCTTTTGCTTAAAGGAAAATTTGACCCCAAAAAATATAAAAATGTTGGATTTGTATTCATGCGCACCAAATGATTATTATTAATTGCCAATCAGCTGTCTTTTACATTTTATTTCACACCAATGAAATATGTGCAAATATTCTGCAATCGTTGAATAAAAATGTTATTCAACGCGTTCAAAGCATTATTAAACAATTACATATTTACTAATAAATGATAGGGTTTTCCAATGGGAGGGGTGGAATAAAATGTTGGGGTAAAATAATGGTATTATTTCATGACTATCGATTTATAAAATTTGTTATTTTCACTGTACATTAGCTAGCTCATGGTGTTAATTTAATTGACACTAAAAATAACTCATTTACTAAATCTGATGCCATGTAGGAATCTTTTATTAATTGATACATTAATTGATTCCAAAGTACCCCGATACACCAGAACCGAAATGAAATTTTTAAAAGTACAACATATGTAATGTATAAACTCATGTTTTCATTTTGTTCAGTGATGCAAAATATTTGGGACCCTGAGCCAAGCACTTGGAGCTGTGAAGACTATGTGTTTGATTACAAGATTAATAATAATAACAATACATTTATCATTTGTAGAGCACATTAATAATAAATATAATAATATAGTATACCTTCAGAGCCATTAGACCCATGGAGCTGGTTTCTATTTCGTGAAACAGATAATAGCAATTGCTTGCTATCCTTTGGATAGGACATTAGTCTATCGCAATGTATCTTCCACCAGATCTAACAGATCCAACTACCCTGGGTAGACTGGGTCAGAAAAAATCTCGACTGAACCTGGGATCGATCTCAGTCCCTTTGCGTGTGAAGCGAGTGCTCTATCAACTGAGCTATTGGAACCCCCAGAGCACATTAAATAGATAAAATTAACTCAATGCGTAGAAGCAAAAAGTCTGATGCCCATCAAGAACAGCTGACTCTTGCTATGGCCCTTCATTGTTATTATGAAAAGCACAATAATTAAACATAAGCTGAAAAAGTAAACATCCTAAGATGATACATGTTACATACCATGATATGGTAAACAAAACGATGAAGAGAGACACGGCTACAGCACTGTATTGACGAGCATGCTTGTACACCTTATATAGCAGTAGATAGCTGATGAGACAGCAAATAACTGGGTACATCAGAGTCATCTTGAAGAATGAGTTGAGCACAATCACACCAAAAAATACGCTTGTTAAGTGAACCATCCATCGTGTAATACTGAGGTCTTTGTGACCTGGAAAAGCAGAGAATTTTTTTTTTTTATTGCCTACATTCTATATGATATATTTTCCATAACGGCCAATTTTAAAAAGAGCTAAAACAAGACACCCTTATGCACATGACCCAAAACAGCAGTATGTTTGGAATGTTATATAATCTTTAAAAAAACAGTTTTTTTTAATTGAGCTTTTATATAGCGCAATATCCACTAAATGTGTTCAAAGTGCTTTACAAGGGGTCCCTGGTCAACAGCAACATTTAACATGTAGGACATGACATGATGCCTGTTAGGCAATATTACAATTTTTTCGGAGAGACAATGCTGTAAACGGCCAGGTAAGCATTTTACACCTGAGTACGGTGAGAGAATCTGAGTAAAGAGTTTTTTCCAAGGACTCAACTATGCACTGAACGGGGCTTGAACCCAGGACCTTCTGATCCGAAAGCGAGTGTCATCCCACAAGATTACATAGCCGCACATAATCTAGATTTAGAGCTTTTTTTAAAGTCCTCGTTTTACTTTCCTAGTCAAAAATATGCAAGGGTAATTTGCATACATATAAACAATCCGATTTTTAAAAATTTTTCTCTTGATTGTCAAATCGGGACAGTACTGATTTTATCAGGACAGTCAGCCACTATGCTGTTCTAAGAGCAGTGTCACTTGACCTCAAAATACAATAACATTCCATCATTTTGATTCAATATATAAATATATATCAATAGCACGATTTGGACTCGAATTACACTTGTAATAATTGCTTATGTCTTAAATCAAAACTTCAAAATTTGAGGTAATTTTTTTTATAAATTTTTATATGCATTTTGACAGTTAGTAATTGTGAATCCAATTCAGTTGGTCACTTTATTGGAAGATGATGATGAAGGAGAAGAAGAAGAAGAAGAAGAAGAAGAAGAAGAAGAAGAAGAAGAAGAAGAAGAAGAAGAAGAAGAAGAAGAAGAAGAAGAAGAAGAAGAAGAAGAAGAAGAAGAAGAAGAAGAAGAAGAAGAAGAAGAAGAAGATGGTGCCAATCAAGCAATATTGCAGTTTTACACCAAACTAGTGCAGGAGAATGAAGAGGAGGAGGATAACAGCTTAATGGAAGTAATTCTACGTGAAACAGTGGAACTTAACAAATGAGGTAGAGTTGAACTAAATTTTGATAATGGCTGTTGTAATTGTAAACTTAGCTTTGAAAATTTTGTATTGCTACCCACTGGAAGAAATAGTGTGTTTGTGTTTATATATAATTCACCATTAAATGACTTTATCAAGTTTAATGATAATAATGAAGCCATTCCTGTAATTAAGTAGTAGCATGCCCTCCCTTTTTATCATTCCCTCACATTATTCTGCTATGCATGATAATGGAGATGCTTCATTCTCTGTATTGTTCCCATCCAAAGCCTGCCCATTATAACTCTTTCGCTAGTATTTTCACAATCCCACGCTTCAGGTAGCTCCCAGCGCTCTCTAGAAAAGAAAAAAAATACACATTGTCTGTACTGTATTGTTCCCATCCGAAGCCTGTCCATTATCACACTAACCCATCGCTCTCTCTAAAAAAAAAAATACACATTGTCTGTATTGTTCCCATCCGAAGCCTTCCATTATCACACTAACCCATCCCTCTCTCTAAAAAAAAATACACATTGTCTGTATTGTTCCCATCCGAAGCCTGTCCATTATCACACTAACCCATCCCTCTCTCTAAAAAAAAATACACATTGTCTGTATTGTTCCCATCCGAAGCCTGTCCATTATCACACTAACCCATCCCTCTCTCTAAAAAAAAATACACATTGTCTGTATTGTTCCAATCGGAAGCCTATCCATTATCACACTAACCCATCGCTCTCTATAAAAAAAAATACACATTGTCTGTATTGTTCCCATCCGAAGCCTTCCATTATCACACTAACCCATCCCTCTCTAGGAAAAAAAATACACATTGTCTGTATCGTTCCCATCCAAAGCCTTCCATTATCACTCTTTCGCTAGTATTTTCACATCCTTCAGGTAGCCCCCAGCGCTCTCTAAAAAAAAAAACACATTATCTGACTTCTGTCCTTTATCACATTTTCATTAGTATTTTCATGATCCCAGGCTTCAGGCAGCCCACACGACTCTCTATGTAAATGTATATAGGGTCCGTTTGCATATCGTTGAAAAATTATCAGTTTTCTCATGTAAGAGCCTGATCTTATCTACTACTACTATTACCATTAAATTTCTGAAATAGTTTCATAATTGTTGTTAAACTTCATAAAATCGTTTAACTCACTCAATCCTGGGGATATTTGCTACTTTTCAAAATTGGAAAAATTTTATTTAAAATGAGGATGTACATAGATCTTTTTATTCAACTACCATTAATATTAATATGTAAAAATTTAAAACATTATCTTTGATACTACGTCTATAATGTGTCTCAGAAAAATGTAATAAATAGGCATGGGGTAAAAGTAATCCTTTATACTACGGATATAGTCGGTGTTAGGGTTGAGTGAGTTAATTGTGAATTATGACTCCAGGATTATGATGATATTAACGACCTTACTATTTTCATCATTATCCCCGTCTTGAAAAACTTACACAAAAGGTGAATTTGACAAATGAGGCGGAACAAAAGGCAGAGGACTAAAAGAGGCATAAGAGTGTAAAATGCTTGAGTAACCGAAGGAGTGACACAATTTTCAAACAGCTCAGACAATGCTATGCGAACTGGCTCAGGTATTTGTCCTGGTCTGAAATAGTGAAAAAAAAACATGAATTATATAAGAGAAATTCCACGAAGAGAGATAGTTATATATTGGAAAAAACAACCAGCCTACATTTATATTTCATAATTTAGTCATGATAAAACAAGACAAATTGTTGAACAAAATCATGTAAATCTAAATTAAATTGAACTTTTATATAGCACAATATCCACTAAACGTGCTCAAAGTGCTTTACAAAGGGTCCACGGCCAACAGCAACACTTAACATGTAGGATGTGACATGACGCCTGTTCGGCAATAGTACATTTTTTCGGACAGAGACCACACTATTAACGACCAAGTAGGTACTCATTTTACACCTGAATACGTTGAGAGAATGTGGTAAAGCGCCTTTTCCAAGGACTCAACTATGAGCAGAGCGAGGCTCCAACCCAAGACCTTCCGATCCGAAAGCGAGTGTCATACCACAAGACAACGTAGCAGCACAAATATCTTTACATATCTACCATGAAATGTGACTATAGAAGTGGCGTTAAATATCGACCATCCAAATAAAAACAGGCAGTAAGCAACTTATGAGCAGAAAATACTGGCGCATTTGAAACTGCACAATTCAATTCTCTGGTGTTGTAAGTGAATTTTAGTGTAATAGCTGTAATATCTCATTGTGCATGTGAGTATTGTTTATTTTTTCTTCAATTTATTTTTTATAGTAAAAGATAAACGTAAAGGGAATTTGCACTTAAAGCTGTGGTTCTAAAACTGGGGTCCACGAAGCCGTTTTGGGAAGACTGAAAAAAGGTTAGTAAATTTTTTCTATAATTAAAACAAAGGATCAATATAGTTATTTACACTGATTTCTTTAAATATAAAAACCAAATTGTTACATAAAATGGTTGCTTTAATAAAAAAAGAAACAAAAGACTTGAGCTTTTATATAGCGCAATATCCGCTAAATATACTCAAAGTGCTTTAGAAAAGATCCCTGACCAACAGCAATATGTAACACATAGGAGCCATGACGCCTGTTAGGCAATATTACAATTTTTTTTCCAACAGAAACAACACTGTTCAAGGCCAGATACTCATTTTACACCTGAGTACGATGAGAGTTTGTGAGTAAAGAGCCTTTCCAAGGACTCAACTATGCGCTGAACGAGGCTCAAACCCAGGACCTTCCGATCCGAAAGCGAGTGTCAAACCACAAGACCAAATAGCCGCACAATTTTGATTAAATCTGTTTCTGAAACTAAAGAGCAGCAATCTTTATCATGAACATGACATCATTTGGTCATGATGACATATTCATGATGCCTCAATCAGGAATCAGCCATTTTGTGAAGGAAATGCAAATATAGCGTCCGCGCTGAAAGAGTTGAGTTACGAACTACTTTTCAAGTCAGTTTAAATTTAAGGGACTTTTTGTTTTTATCACTTTTTTTCATATTTTGTTTTGGTTGGACACCAAAAGTTGAGTTGGGGATGGCAAGAGAGTCCAAAATTTCATAGGGGACTGCTGATTGTAATTTTCAGAAATGCTTGAGAACCACTGATTTAAATCAACATACGTGTAATGTATCGATTAATAAGTTTAGTTGTATTTATTTAATGTTTAGTTGCAAACTGCCAAACTGGCCCCACTCCACATTGTTTTTAGTTTAAGTTGAATAGTAACCTTTTTCCAATTATCATCTAAGAATCTTGTTTGTGTTGTTCCTTTAGGTTTGACTTCTATGTGCGCAGTTGAGTCCTTGGAAAAGGCTCTTTACTAATATTCTCTCGCTGTGTAAAGTGAGTACCCAGTTGTTAACAGCGTTATCTCTGTTGCAGAAAAATTGTAATATCGCCTAACAGGCGTCTAAGCCTACATGTTACGCATTGCGGTTGGGCAGGTACCCTTTGTAAAGTGCTTTGAGCACATTTCATGGATATTGCAAACTGTAAAATTCACAATACATCCTCTGTATATTTTGAATTTTTGGCTGAGAATAAAATCTCGGTCTATCAGTTTATTAAAAAAAAAAAAAGAAGACATTTATTTACACTTACCTTCTTGGATACTGTTGCTGCAACATGTTCATTATGTCTGGCGTTATTTCCTGGCCAGAGTTTTGTATGTACTCTATTACATCCTCAAGATACTGCGGCCCTTCGTCATAGTACTCATCATCCATTTTCAAATTGACAAGGCAAGTATCACAACTTTTTTTCCTTGTGGTTAAACTATTCAGTCAGTGTTTAGTTTCTTTATCTAGTCGTTTATTTTTTTGGTCTTGTACAGCTTTACAATATTAGTAATCTGAAAAATTAAAATAAAATTCACATCATGTTAATTTGGGCAAGCCAAGTCTCTAACTAGAAAAATTTATTTAACTCTCTCCTTACCAGCATTTTCAGGATTCTCCCCAAAACTTCACACCCAACTAACACAAAAATATATATTTTATCACTCAAACACAATAGCAGTAAGTTCTTGCGATACATAATTTCTTTAGCAAAACATGCTCTACAACACACTGTTCATTTTCTTTAAATTTTATGACGTACAACAAGAGAAATTTGGAAAAGAAAAATGTTGGTTGTATCGTAACGAATGTGACAATTTATCTTTAGTTGATAAGGAGAGAGGGACATGGAACGCACCATCATCCATGCTTTGCCCTCTGGTTTAACAGACAGGTTGATTCAAGTTTCTAACTGTAGTGTGCAACAGCCAACATTTAGAAATAGTGGCAGTATAGTTTTGTTTTTTTTAAATATATTTTAAATATTGATAAATACATATAGATTGATGCAAATCAACAAAACAATTATAGTAACTATCAACAGGTAGTCTATACCCGCCTTATTTGACAAGACAGACTAAATCATGGATCAGTTGGGAGTCCAGTTTGAAATTAAAATGAAAAACAAAATTGAGCTTTATATAGGGCAATATCCACTAAATGTGCTCAAAGCGCTTTACAAGGGGTCACTGGTCAACAGCAACATTTAACATGTAGGACGGGACATGCTGCCTGTTAGGCGATATATTACAATTTTTCGGACGACACCCCTGTTAATGGCCAGGTACTCATTTTACACCTGAGAGAATGTGAGTAAAGAGCCTTTCCAAGGACTCAACTATGCGCCGAGCGTGAGGCTCGAACCTAGGACCTTCCGATCCGAAAGCGAGTGTCATACCACTAGACCACATAGCCGAAAAGAGTTAAAATTCTTCAAAAGTAATAAAATTCAATTAAAGTAACTGTGGTCTAAAGGAAAAGCTTTGTAAACAACACAATGCATGTCCAAACAAAATCAGGAAAATTTTTTTAAATAACATATTCTGATAGTGCTAGACAGGCAAAAATCATTCTTCAGTCCGAAGCAGTGGTTAGGAGCTGAGTCAGTCTGATATGAATATGAGCAAAACAGAATTTCTTCTCAACTCTTCTTCTGTTTTTACATCAGTTCCGCCCTCTGTCCACTGCCGCACTGTGTTTCACTGTGCACACACAATGGAATTTGAGTCCGAATAGCCATGGGAGACTATTCAGACTCGAGTCCAAATTGCCACTTCTTTCATGAATAGAAACATAACATTCATATATAGTTTTTGTCCGACATTTGAATTTGACTCATCAATGTAATACTATGCTCATATTTGCAGGTTTGATAACTGAACACAATTATTGTTGTAATGGACAATATTTTGAATTGATTTGAGAGTTCCCATTACAATGATGAGCCCACAGCGAAAAAGGAGAGTTGTCCCTGTCGCCATCTTGCTTTGTTTACACAGAGACCGTAGCCAGATGATTCGAAGAGTTTTAAGGTTAAAAATTAGCCAACTTTTTTTTTCTGTACCAGAATTTATACTATTTTAGCAACCAAAAATATAGCCAATTTTTTTTTTAATCTTGCCAATAATCATTTTTAAACGTGCCATGTTAGTGATATCCAAAAGAATTAAACCCAATACTACTGTGGTATATAAAGAAAAAAAGATTGTCCAAAAAAATATTAAATTGAAAAATGTTTTCAAGGAGTTTAAAAAATTCTAAATGATTAGCTCTATAATCCAGATTGTAATCGGTGAGGCAATTCTTATAATAATAATAATAATAATAATAATAATAATAATAATAATAATAATAATAATAATGATAATAATGATAATAATAATAATAATAATAATAATAATAATAATAATAATAATAATAATAATAATAATAATAATAATAATAATAATAATTATATATCCTCTCTTCTTCTTCTTCCTTTGATTGCCCACTGCTTTCTAATCTCTCTGTATTCCTTGTTTATAATCGTTAGTCTAAAATCAATTTCCAGGGACATTCAGGGGTCGTCAACGTTGGTCAGTGATGGTTTGTGTAGGGTCTAAGTATCTGCATAGCAACTTGCCACAAAAGCATCAATTGTAATGGCTTCGGTCACTTTAGCGTCAAGCTGGTTCCAGTCCCTGACCGTGCGCAGCAAGAAGGAAAAACCACGGTATTGTGTTCTGTGTGTTATGAGGCTGTATTGGTTGTTGTTACCTCTTCTCTGTCTCAAAGGTGCTGGTATTAGTTTTTTCTTGATGACTGCACATTCAGCGAGGTTGGTGCTTGATCTTAAATAGCATTGTTAATCTTGCTGATTTTCTGCGGTGTTCTAATTTCGGCCACTGTAGTTTTTCTAGCATGTCTGATACACTTGGTGTTGTGGTGTCTGTTCAGGATGTAGCGCGCAGCTCTTCTTTGAACTGATTCAATTTTTGAGACATATTTTTGGGTGTGGGGATCCCAAACAGTGAAGCATATTCCAAAACAGGTCTTACAAATGTTTGGTATGTCGTTTCCTTGATTTTCGAGGAGCTAATTTTTAGGTTACGCCTTAAAAATCCCAGTGTTTTGTTTGCCTTACTTGTGATCTTGATAATATGCTCATCCCATGTTAGGTCTTTTTTCATGCTAACACCAAGTTTGGTAAGTTAAAGTTTCTCTTATAATGTCTTTGCTGCCATGCCTCCCCCCACCCCCTCCTCCAGCCAAGGTGGCAACTCAGTCTATGATTAAAGGTAGCGGCAGGGACCTCTCTCCTTTATCAGTGCCGCCATAACAATTTGGGTTATCAGTATCAGTATCAGAACTGCAAATATAATAATATAACTACACATCGACTGTGAATTTGAAGGTTGTCATTATCCCCAGACACCTGTCTGGGGATAACCAAATTTCGTTATTCCCCGACACATATTTGAAACTCCGCTCTTTTAAACAATTATCCACATTTCAGAATATGGAATGTTTCCAAATGCACATAGAAATAAGGAAAGTTAATAAAATATCTTAAAGTTAACCAACATTAAATCAGTTGTTACTACATATACACAATATGCGTCGACTTCGAAGTGGGTGTCATGGCCGAATGGTTTAGTCGTCTGCCCTGGAAGTTTTACCAGAATCGACGTTGCGGGTTCAAGTCCTGGTTCCGCCACTTTTTTTTACATTCCGTCTTCTTTTAACAGAACGGTGCAAGGGATAAATGTGCCATCCATCCTCCCCCCACCTCTTTTTTTTTTTAAACTCTCTCTCTCTCTCTCTTAGTTCCTTTCTAGTTTCTAGCAAATTGTCATATTCGTCCCCACTCCGATCTCAAATAGTGTCTAAAAAGGATAAATAATTAATAAGCAAACAAACAGAAATATTCAGAGAGCGACCAAATGGTCAGATAGAGGAGAAAAAAACAAACAATAATTTTTTTAAAAATAAAAACAATTTTAAGAAATTCATGCTCAGAAACGGAACAAAAGGTCAAACAAAAAGGAGAAAATATTAGACTCGCACATAAAAAAAAAAGAGGTGGGGGGAGGATGGATGGGACATTTATCCCTAACTAACAACGTTCTGTATAAAAGAAAACGGAATTAAAAAAAAAAAAAAAGTGGCGGAACCAGGATTCGAACCCACAACGTCGATTCTGGAAAAACTTCCAGGGCAGACGATTAAAACATTCGGCCATGACACCCACTTCAAAGTCGACGCATATTGTGTATATGTAGTAACAACTGATTTAATGTTGGTTAATTTTATGTTTTTATAGATAGATATTTTATTAACTTTCCTTATTTCTATGTGCATTCGGAAACATTCCATATTCTGGAATGTGGATAATTGTTTAAAAGAGCGGAGTTTCAAATATGTGTCTGGGGATAAGGAAATTTGGTTATCCCAAGACAGGGTAACGAATTTTCATTATCCCCAGACGAGACACTGGGGATAATCACAGCGGAATTTGATGAAGCAGTCGCTTGCAATATCAATTTGAAACATTTCTAATTTAAAAGTAATTCTAGTAGAACAACCTCTCTTTTCACACATAATTCAGGATCCAAAACTATTAGCATTAGAAACAATTGCCGGTGAATACAGTCCAACAAAATGAAACCGGTCTTTGGAGAGTAATAGACTATCTATAATATACCTAATAATATAAAAGTGAGGTAGAACGAGTGAGTTGAACGTGCCGATTGGGGAGTGGAGGCATGTTAAATGTGCGCTGTGTTACAGCAATGCAGTCCTAGCACCTGTCATGGACTAAGGGTTGCAACTGAGTATATTAACAAGTACAATTTAACTTGGTTAAGTCCCTTATATTGAGACTGCTACCGTTGGAACTGTATTCTGGTTACGCAACACTTTTTACCAGACTAAGAAATAAACATGTTGCTTTGAGTTTCAAACTAAACCTTCAGCTTGTCATTCCTTTAATCAAAACATTACATGGTGGCAGCGAATCTTCATTCCCCATTTGATAAGTATTTTAAATTTCTAAGACTTTAGTATTTTCCCACCAAGCATTTTATTTTCATTTTTTCACCTGTGGTCTACCGAGTCAGAAGTACTGACTTCTATCCTCAAACCGGCATTCAACTGATTGTTCGTCATGGCCGATAAACCTCCAACAATGGACTGGGGTGCCCCCAATTTGTCAGATGCTTTCAGACTATTTAAACAGAGAATGGAGCTTTACTTCATAATTAATTCCAAGCTCAAAAACGAGGAAAAAGTGGCAACAATACTCCTAGCATCAGGAGAGGAAGGTCTCACCAGATTCAACAGCTTGAATCTTACCGAGCAAGAGAAGTCAAACCCAGAGATAATCTGGGAAAGATTTGCAAGACAGCTCGATCCCGCTGATAACTTTCGAATCAATCGTCTAAAACTCTCTACCTTACGACAACAAACTGAAGAATCGTTGGATGATTTTGTGAATAGAGCCAAGCAAATCGCAAACAAATGTAAATTTACAAACGATGAATTGCAAAACAGACTAATCGAGATAATAATTGCGGCAACACCTATCGCTGATTTCCAAAAAGAACTCCTCACCAAACCCCAAACGTATACTTTAGATGAGGCTCTGCAACTCGGAAGATCGCACGAAGCTTCCCTACAACATCTAACTGCACTGAAAGCAATCGAGCATCCAACCACGAACCAGAAATCAATCGATATTATCCATCCACTACGTAACAAATCAGCACAACGACCCATCCATAACAAACCAGTACAACGGTCGGTTTGCAAAAACTGTGGCCGAGATCACCCCTTCAACAGGGGACAGTGCCCAGCTGCCAAATCGACATGTGGCGCTTGTGGAAAACTTGGACATTGGGCAAAACTTTGCCTAACAACTAAATATCAACAACAAACTAACCCACAACAACGTAGTTACCGAAGACAACCGCAAAACAATATGCACACAATAGAAAGAGACGAATCCGGTGCAGAATCAGAAACAGATGACATGAATTCACAACTACATTCCTTCTCATTTTCCGAAATCAAAACAAAACAACGCGGTAGGAACGAAGCATTCACAATACTACAAATCGAACTTTCAGATATTCCAGGTATCCATGATTTACAACTAAAATTAGACACAGGAGCACAGGCAAACACACTACCTCTCAGAATTTATAGACAAATGTATCCGAAATACATTGACAGCAAAGGGAAACCGGTGGCAGGGACATTAAAACATACAAACACAAACCTCACTGCTTACAATGGAACAGAAATCAAGTGCTTCGGCACCACAAACATACCATGCCAGCACAGACAATCAAAATGGATAAACACCCAATTCTACATAGTAGATGTTGCTGGACCAGCGATACTCGGTCTCCCGAGCTGCGAAGAATTCAAAATCATCACCCTCCACTGCCCCCTCCATGCTACGAAAAACAAAAACACTACAATAAGAAACATCCACGACCTGAAAGCGCTGTACCCATCGCAATTTGACCGCATCGGCGAGTTCAAAACTGAACACAAACTAACTATTGACCCCAATGTACCTGCCCGCATCGACCCCCCTCGAAAAGTCCCCATCGCTCTAAAAGAAAAAATCAAACTGGAGCTCGACAATATGTGTGAACAAAACGTGATACGTCGAATAGAGGAACCAACCAGTTGGGTAAGCTCATTGACCTATGTAACAAAACAAGATGGCAGTCTGAGAACCTGCCTTGACCCAAAACACCTAAACAGAGCGCTTCTGAGACCACACCATAGAATTCCTACTGTGGAGGAACTCAATCACGAGTTCGCAGGTGCAAAGTACTTTTCAAAGTTGGATGCTAAATCTGGATACTGGTCTGTAAAACTTCATCCTGAGAGCCAACCTCTCACCACATTCCAAACCCCTTTTGGAAGATACTGTTTCCAACGCCTTCCTTTTGGCTTATCAGTAAGCCAAGATATTTTTCAAATGGAAATGGATAGAATACTACAAAGATGCCAAAATGCATGCGGGATAGCTGACGATATCATTGTTTATGGAAAGACAGAAGAAGAGCATGACAAAAACCTGATCAAGTTCATGGAAATCGCAAATGAAGAAGGCCTTGTGTTAAATTCGAGCAAATGTCAAATCAAACAGTCTGAGGTACCATTTTTCGGACATATATATACCAGTAATGGGCTTAAACCAGATCCATTGAAAATCAAAGACCTAGAAAATATGCCAGAGCCAACATCAAAAACAGAACTACAACACTTTATTGGGTTCGCAACATACCTATCCAAATTTATACATGACTTCAGCCAGAAAACAGCTACCCTCAGAGATCTTTTAAAACAAGATTCTATTTTTCTTTGGGAAAGACACCACAGACAAGCCTTTGAAGACCTAAAACGTGAAGTATCAGTAAACTCCCTCCTTCAATACTATGATCCTGCCAAACCAGTAGAACTACATTGTGACGCCAGCCTTCGTGGCATTGGTGCAGCCTTACTCCAACCTGATGAAAACAACCAACTAAAACCAATTGCTTTTGCTAGCAAAAGTTTAACAACAACGGAGCAAAACTATGCATGCATCGAACGTGAACTTCTTGCCATTGTATTCGGAGTCCAACGATTCCATACCTTTCTTTATGGACGTTTTTTCAAAATCATCACTGATCATAAACCATTACAAATGATTGTCAACAAATCAATCACTGCTGCACCGCCTCGTCTTCAAAGAATGCTTATTTCCCTGAATGGATACAACTTCACATTGTCACATCGACCCGGATCAGAAAACAAACTAGCAGATGGGCTCAGTCGTCTTCCAAACAAATATAATCAAAACAACATCGACCTCGACATGAGGGTTGATATAGTATACATGTCAAATGATCGTTCGACAATCATCAGAGAAGAAACACAAAAGGACCCTGTCCTTCAAGGCCTCAAAGATTGCATCATCAACGGTTGGCCAAACAAACAATCAGAACTGACATCAGATCTCCGTCCCTACTGGAGCATACGTGACCAAATGTCTGCTGAAAATGGTCTTATTCTCAAAGGTCAATGCATTATGATTCCACCCAGTCAAAAACAAGAAACTCTCCAACAGCTACATACCGCCCACCTTGGCAAGGTAAAAACTAAACTTCTTGCAAACGTCACCGTCTACTGGATAGGCATTCACAAAGATATTGACGCAATAATTGATAACTGTCAAATCTGCCAAGAACATCAAAATGCCCAAACGTCCGAACCACTCGAACCTCATGACATTCCCCTACGACCTTGGTGTACCCTTGGTACAGATATTTTTGAGATTAAAAGCCAACAGTACCTCATCATAGCCGATTATCATTCAAAATTTCCGATCATCCGAAAACTTCCTCAACCCGCACCTAGTAGTTCAATAGTAAATATCACAAAAAATATATTTGCCGAATACGGAATACCTGAAAAGGTTATAAGCGACAATGGCCCACACTTTGCGAGTCAAATGTACAAAGAATTCGCCGATTCGTGGCAATTCACACACGTCACATCATCCCCCCACAGACCACAAGGAAATGGTTTCATTGAGAGACAAATCCAAACTGTCAAAAACATTATCAAAAAGGCTATGCAGGCCAAAACAGATCCCAATATTGCCCTTCTGCACTGGAGGTCCACCCCCATCACCCCGTCTTTGGGCAGCCCGGCACAACTACTTATGGGTCGACAAATTAAGACAACAATCCCATCAAAGCAAAGATCCAATACTATACACAACCAAGATGACATCTACAACAACCTGAAACAACGTCAAGCTCAACAAAAGTTCTATTTCGACAAGACCGCCCGCACAACCCCTTTCTCACACCTCTACCCAGGACAACCTGTACGAGTTTTACACCCTGAGACACATAAATGGCTCCCTGCAACTGTTATGCGCCAAATTCAGAATGATCCCAGATCATATGTTCTCGAAGACGCGAACGGGACCAACTTCCGAAGGAACAGACAACACATCAGAGAAATACCTGCCTCTTCCGCCGTTGCCCCAGAGGAATATCAGAAAACTATCGCTATTCCCCTCTCTACAAAGACCTGTCCCCAAATTGAATCCCCATCTGCCTCAAACTCAAAAGAGCCTACTGCTCAAACTAAAACTCCTAATGAACAACAAACAAAATCTCGCCCGATTCGCACGACCAGGAGACCAAGCCGTTTTGATGACTATGTATAGAACAAAACGAACAATATAGTGTGTCAACCAAATGAGAACACTTATCGCTACTTATTATTATTATTATTATTATTATTATTATTATTATTATTATTATTATTATTATTATTATTATTATTATTATTATTATTATTATTATTATTATCATTATTATTATTATGATGTACTCTATCCCGTTTTATTTTTTAAAAATTTTATTTTATTTTTAAAATTTCTATTTCATTTGAAAACAAGGAGATGTCATGGACTAAGGGTTGCAACTGAGTATATTAACAAGTACAATTTAACTTGGTTAAGTCCCTTATATTGAGACTGCTACCGTTGGAACTGTATTCTGGTTACGCAACACTTTTTACCAGACTAAGAAATAAACATGTTGCTTTGAGTTTCAAACTAAACCTTCAGCTTGTCATTCCTTTAATCAAAACATTACAGCACCTGTTGACACTTTACCACAAATTATATCAATTTTTTAAAATAATATATTATTATATATATTATTTATTATTTAGGACGAGGCGAGTTGCGAAAACAAATCAAATTAAATCTAAACTCGTTCCGTACATATAGATAGAACGAAATTGACATCACTCGTCTGTTTGTTCTTTTTAGCCAGCCATTTTTTTGAGTAGATATTACTAAATTTTATCAGACTATAAACGTTTAAGGCTACACATAGTTTTTTGTGTTGGTACGTTATAGATGTATGCGCTTGGCTAAGAAGCTCACAACATTGCCATCCGGAAGTATAACGGACCAACACACAAAACTATCTGTAACCATGAACTTTTATAGTCTGGTTGATACAGTTTAGTGAGAATCACTCACAAACGCGGATGGCAAAATACACTAACAAAGGCTTGAGTGACGTCATCTTCGTTCTATCTATATCAGGCTGGCGAAATGATGTGAGATTTTTGGATAAATGCATAGCATCAATCTACGTACGTATTGTTTAAATACCAGTCGGTTTATATCAATTGTATGATGATGAGCTCACTGTAACTAATGAGCTGTCGTTATTGATGTATTGACTCAAAAAAACACGACATCAGCGGCAATATTAGTGATCTACCGCCTTAAAAATCGAACCTAACAAAACAAAAACAAACAAAACAAAACAAAAACAAAAAAATTTAGGTTCAATCATTAAGTTTGATTTAGGACAACGTGTAGATATATCTTTTTTTTTCATTTTCGAATACAAAAACTACCAGAGGAGACAGATTTACAAACTTTATAATATACGGATAAGTGTGTAGTTCACCTAACCGGCAGTCGTGTTGTTATTTCTCTCCCTAATTGTGTGATTTTTATTGATTTCTAAAACAAAAGTCTGGAATGTTTTTATACAGTCGTTTTAAAAAAGTTTTATTCTACATTGAGATATATATTTCTAGGAAATTCATTAGAGGAATTTTAGATAAATTAACATTTTAGTGGTGTAGATCCCAGTGTTTGAAGTATTTTACTAGCCATATATTGTTTACATTTACGCTCAGATTTTTAGTCACGATGTCCCATATCTACTTTTATCCTTATTACGACAACATTTATTGGAATGACACAGTATAGTTAGTATAGTTAGTATAGTTTTCCAGCGTATTAGGCGTTTTGTGCCTTTGCTGATCTTGGCATTCAGTTCATCGAGATAAAAGTCAATAAAAAGCCCTAACAGATCTTTTGACCTGTATCTATAATATATAAACTTTTTGATAAATTGAAGGCCCTAACCCTAACAGATCTTTTGACCTGTATATACGTCTAACCCTTTGATGGGATCTTAATGGGCGGTTCAACTATGCTAAACATGTAATCTGCTAAGTGGCTATCTAAGCTATTTTTGAAGGCGTTGACACTTGGAGCATTGGTCACCGTTTCAGGGAGACTGTTCCAGCGGTCGATCACACGTTGATTAAAGTAGTGTTGCCTAAGCGATGTGTTACACCTTGGTTTATGCAGCTTGTAATTATGACCTCTGGTTCCATTGTTTGCAAACACGAAAAGTTTACTCTAGACTTGATACAAACTGTGTGTAAACTTGTATGTTTCAATCATATCACCTCGTACTCGTCTGTATGTCATGCTTGGAATTTCAATACGTTTCAGTCTATCCTCATATTGCTTATCTTTCAACCCAGGAATTACTTTTGTTGCTCTGCGAAGCACGCCTTCAATAAGTTTCTTATCTTTCTCAAATTGTGGTGACCATACTGAGTTGCTGAACTCGAGATGGGGTCTGACTAATGCAGTAAATAGTTTTTTAATATTTTCTGCATCAAATGGGTAAAAGATTTTCCCGATGAGCCCAAGGGAAACTTTTTCCCTTATTAATTTTGTGTTTTCTATATCTTTGGGGAATTTTAATTTAGTATCAACATGTACTCCCAAATCTTTCTCAAGTTTTGATTTATTCAGAGTTTGTTCTTCGAAAGTGATGCTGTCTCATATGTAGTAAAAAATTTTGTTTTTCTTTTCCCAAGTGAAACCACTGGGCTTTTTTCCACCCTTGAACTTCAGTTGCCAATCGTCTCCCCCAGTTGACTAGATTGTAATATTAACTGAAGACTGTCTCAAATTTCTAGATTGTTTCCCTTTTCTGAATACTTTTATCATCGGCATAAATTGAACATGAGCTAATAAAAAAATTTTGGAAAATCAAAAATAAAGATTAGAAAAAAAGTTGGCCCTAAAAACGCTGCCTTGTGGCACTCCACATCGACCCGGATCAGAAAACAAACTAGCAGATGGGCTCAGTCGTCTTCCAAACAAATATAATCAAAACAACATCGACCTCGACATGAGGGTTGATATAGTATACATGTCAAATGATCGTTCGACAATCATCAGAGAAGAAACACAAAAGGACCCTGTCCTTCAAGGCCTCAAAGATTGCATCATCAACGGTTGGCCAAACAAACAATCAGAACTGACATCAGATCTCCGTCCCTACTGGAGCATACGTGACCAAATGTCTGCTGAAAATGGTCTTATTCTCAAAGGTCAATGCATTATGATTCCACCCAGTCAAAAACAAGAAACTCTCCAACAGCTACATACCGCCCACCTTGGCAAGGTAAAAACTAAACTTCTTGCAAACGTCACCGTCTACTGGATAGGCATTCACAAAGATATTGACGCAATAATTGATAACTGTCAAATCTGCCAAGAACATCAAAATGCCCAAACGTCCGAACCACTCGAACCTCATGACATTCCCCTACGACCTTGGTGTACCCTTGGTACAGATATTTTTGAGATTAAAAGCCAACAGTACCTCATCATAGCCGATTATCATTCAAAATTTCCGATCATCCGAAAACTTCCTCAACCCGCACCTAGTAGTTCAATAGTAAATATCACAAAAAATATATTTGCCGAATACGGAATACCTGAAAAGGTTATAAGCGACAATGGCCCACACTTTGCGAGTCAAATGTACAAAGAATTCGCCGATTCGTGGCAATTCACACACGTCACATCATCCCCCCACAGACCACAAGGAAATGGTTTCATTGAGAGACAAATCCAAACTGTCAAAAACATTATCAAAAAGGCTATGCAGGCCAAAACAGATCCCAATATTGCCCTTCTGCACTGGAGGTCCACCCCCATCACCCCGTCTTTGGGCAGCCCGGCACAACTACTTATGGGTCGACAAATTAAGACAACAATCCCATCAAAGCAAAGATCCAATACTATACACAACCAAGATGACATCTACAACAACCTGAAACAACGTCAAGCTCAACAAAAGTTCTATTTCGACAAGACCGCCCGCACAACCCCTTTCTCACACCTCTACCCAGGACAACCTGTACGAGTTTTACACCCTGAGACACATAAATGGCTCCCTGCAACTGTTATGCGCCAAATTCAGAATGATCCCAGATCATATGTTCTCGAAGACGCGAACGGGACCAACTTCCGAAGGAACAGACAACACATCAGAGAAATACCTGCCTCTTCCGCCGTTGCCCCAGAGGAATATCAGAAAACTATCGCTATTCCCCTCTCTACAAAGACCTGTCCCCAAATTGAATCCCCATCTGCCTCAAACTCAAAAGAGCCTACTGCTCAAACTAAAACTCCTAATGAACAACAAACAAAATCTCGCCCGATTCGCACGACCAGGAGACCAAGCCGTTTTGATGACTATGTATAGAACAAAACGAACAATATAGTGTGTCAACCAAATGAGAACACTTATCGCTACTTATTATTATTATTATTATTATTATTATTATTATTATTATTATTATTATTATTATTATTATTATTATTATTATTATTATTATTATTATTATTATCATTATTATTATTATGATGTACTCTATCCCGTTTTATTTTTTAAAAATTTTATTTTATTTTTAAAATTTCTATTTCATTTGAAAACAAGGGAGATGTCATGGACTAAGGGTTGCAACTGAGTATATTAACAAGTACAATTTAACTTGGTTAAGTCCCTTATATTGAGACTGCTACCGTTGGAACTGTATTCTGGTTACGCAACACTTTTTACCAGACTAAGAAATAAACATGTTGCTTTGAGTTTCAAACTAAACCTTCAGCTTGTCATTCCTTTAATCAAAACATTACAGCACCTGTTGACACTTTACCACAAATTATATCAATTTTTTAAAATAATATATTATTATATATATTATTTATTATTTAGGACGAGGCGAGTTGCGAAAACAAATCAAATTAAATCTAAACTCGTTCCGTACATATAGATAGAACGAAATTGACATCACTCGTCTGTTTGTTCTTTTTAGCCAGCCATTTTTTGAGTAGATATTACTAAATTGTATCAGACTATAAACGTTTAAGGCTACACATAGTTTTTTGTGTTGGTACGTTATAGATGTATGCGCTTGGCTAAGAAGCTCACAACATTGCCATCCGGAAGTATAACGGACCAACACACAAAACTATCTGTAACCATGAACTTTTATAGTCTGGTTGATACAGTTTAGTGAGAATCACTCACAAACGCGGATGGCAAAATACACTAACAAAGGCTTGAGTGACGTCATCTTCGTTCTATCTATATCAGGCTGGCGAAATGATGTGAGATTTTTGGATAAATGCATAGCATCAATCTACGTACGTATTGTTTAAATACCAGTCGGTTTATATCAATTGTATGATGATGAGCTCACTGTAACTAATGAGCTGTCGTTATTGATGTATTGACTCTATAAAACACGACATCAGCGGCAATATTAGTGATCTACCGCCTTAAAAATCGAACCTAACAAAACAAAAACAAACAAAACAAAACAAAAACAAAAAATTTAGGTTCAATCATTAAGTTTGATTTAGGACAACGTGTAGATATATCTTTTTTTTTCATTTTCGAATACAAAAACTACCAGAGGAGACAGATTTACAAACTTTATAATATACGGATAAGTGTGTAGTTCACCTAACCGGCAGTCGTGTTGTTATTTCTCTCCCTAATTGTGTGATTTTTATTGATTTCTAAAACAAAAGTCTGGAATGTTTTTATACAGTCGTTTTAAAAAAGTTTTATTCTACATTGAGATATATATTTCTAGGAAATTCATTAGAGGAATTTTAGATAAATTAACATTTTAGTGGTGTAGATCCCAGTGTTTGAAGTATTTTACTAGCCATATATTGTTTACATTTACGCTCAGATTTTTAGTCACGATGTCCCATATCTACTTTTATCCTTATTACGACAACATTTATTGGAATGACACAGTATAGTTAGTATAGTTAGTATAGTTTTCCAGCGTATTAGGCGTTTTGTGCCTTTGCTGATCTTGGCATTCAGTTCATCGAGATAAAAGTCAATAAAAAGCCCTAACAGATCTTTTGACCTGTATCTATAATATATAAACTTTTTGATAAATTGAAGGCCCTAACCCTAACAGATCTTTTGACCTGTATATACGTCTAACCCTTTGATGGGATCTTAATGGGCGGTTCAACTATGCTAAACATGTAATCTGCTAAGTGGCTATCTAAGCTATTTTTGAAGGCGTTGACACTTGGAGCATTGGTCACCGTTTCAGGGAGACTGTTCCAGCGGTCGATCACACGTTGATTAAAGTAGTGTTGCCTAAGCGATGTGTTACACCTTGGTTTATGCAGCTTGTAATTATGACCTCTGGTTCCATTGTTTGCAAACACGAAAAGTTTACTCTAGACTTGATACAAACTGTGTGTAAACTTGTATGTTTCAATCATATCACCTCGTACTCGTCTGTATGTCATGCTTGGAATTTCAATACGTTTCAGTCTATCCTCATATTGCTTATCTTTCAACCCAGGAATTACTTTTGTTGCTCTGCGAAGCACGCCTTCAATAAGTTTCTTATCTTTCTCAAATTGTGGTGACCATACTGAGTTGCTGAACTCGAGATGGGGTCTGACTAATGCAGTAAATAGTATTTTCATAGTTGCTGCATCTAAATAGGTAAAAGATCTTCTGATGAGTCCAAGGATTCTGTTTGCCTTATTAACTTGTGTTTCTATATGCTTTGAGAATTTTAATTTAGTATCAACATGTACTCCCAAATCTTTCTCAAGTTTTGACTTATTCAGAGCTGTTCTGTCGCTACAGTGATGCTGTCTCATATCGTAGTGAAAGATTTTGTTTTTCGTTCCAAGATGTAGCACTGTGCATTTTCCAGCGTTGAACTTCAGTTGCCAATCGTCTGCCCAGTTGACTAGATTGTCAATATCTAACTGAAGACTGTCTCTATTTTCTAGATTGTTTACCTTTCTGTATACTTTAGTATCATCGGCATACATTGAACATGAGCTAGATAAAATACTTGGTAAATCATTAATGAAGATTACGAAAAGAGTTGGACCTAAGACGCTGCCTTGTGGCACTCCACTAAGAACTTCTGTCCAATTTGACACTGTGCCTTGCACGCTAACTCTCTGTTTCCTGCCTACTAGAAAATGCTTAATCCAGCTTAGAGTATTTCCTTGAACACCATGAGCTTCCAGTTTGTTTAAGAGTCTTTGATGGGGAACAGAATCAAAAGCTTTAGCAAAATCTAAGTAGATTGCGTCAACCGAAGATCCTTGGTCGAGAAACTCTGTCCAATCATTTAAAGTCTTTAGGAGGTTAGTTGAACATGACCTGCCAGAAACAAAGCCATGTTGGCATTCAGACAGTAACTTGTTGTTCTTTAGGTGAGTTATGACATAGTCTCTAATAATGCTCTCCATTATTTTGCAAACCACTGAGGTGAGGCTAACTGGTCGATAATTGCCCGGATTACTCTTGTCTCCTTTCTTGAATAACGGTGTAACTTGTGCTTCTTTCCAATCGGGTGGAAGAGTTCCTGAGTCAAGTGATTTTTGGAACAGTAACGCTAATGGTTCGGAGAGTTCTTCTGACAACTGACATAATACGCGGGGGTGGAACATGTCAGGTCCTGGGGACTTGTTCATATTGAGTTTGTCTAGTTTCTTCTTTACAGTGTCTTTGTCGAATTCTATATCTGATAGTATGTTGTTTACACTTTTTCTTTCACATGTAGGTATATTAGTAAGATCCTCGTTGGTGAATACACTGCTAAAGAACTTGTTAAGAATATTGGCTTTGTCAATGTTAGATGAGGCTGTCTTATGATCATCATACAAATCCGCAATACCGTCTTTAGTCTTCGTTTTTGTTCTAGCATATGCAAAAAACTTTTTCGGGTTCACTTTAGCCATACGAGAAATAGATCTCTCATAGTCCTTTACAGCAATTCTGCATGAGCTTTTGGCTTGATTTCTGGCCCTCGTGTAATTAATATAGTCTGCACCCTCTCTAGTTTCTAAGTACTTTTTGTAAGCTTGCTTCTTTTTCTTGAGTTTTTCCAAGACTGTAGGATTGATCCACCGAGGTGAAGTTCTGTCTGAACTACTTTTAACTTTTGGTACGCTGATGTCCACTGCAGACATAACTTCAGATTTGATAATAGTCCATGCATCGAGTACAGACAGGTTTATTATTTTTTGTGTTAGGTCTGCAGCTGAGACTAATTTAGAAAGCTGTTTGTAGTCGCCTTTATCGAAACAGTAGCGGGGTTCGTTCGAGTAACATTTCTTTGTGTAACATCTAAAGTCAAAATATAAAACCTGGTGGTGACTCTTGCCTAGTGGAGCCTCATGTCTTATTGAGTCAATCATTGAATGTTCATTTGTAAAAACCAGGTCCAAAATATTTGGGGTTTGCTCTGAACGGTAGTGAGTTGGTTGCTTAACGTGCTGTGTTAAGAATGAATCCCTGACAGCTTCCATGAATTTAGAAGTAGAGTGATTTGAGTCCTTGGGGGATAACTCGTTTGCCCAGTCTACTTCAGGAAAGTTAAAATCTCCCGTAACTAGAACATGTGATTTGCCTTCTGTCATTTTAACTAAAAGTTCATTAATCTTATCATTGTTTTCAAAAGAGCTATTCGGTGAACGATAAACCGAGCCAACTAACATCCTATCATTGTCTCTAAGTGTTATTTCACACCAAACGGATTCTTTGGATGATGACAAGTTGTCTGACAACTTGACTGGTTGAGCATTTAGCTTTGAACGAACCCATATGGCTACACCACGATGACAACTTTTATCCTGAATATTGTGAAAACAATCAAAGCCTGGAATCTGAAGTTCTACCGGCTCGATTTTACCTCTTTGCTGATTTTTAGGTAACACTTCAGTTATACTTATAACATCAACACTCTCAGCATCAATCGTTAATAAAAGTTCATCTCTCTTGTTGATAAAAGAATCTGAATTTGTATAAAAGCACTTTAAAATGTCTACGACAACTCCGCCTGGCAGGTGAGAGCGTGGCTCTACCGTGTGAGCTATCCACGAACACAAAAATATTCGTTTCAAACCCAAGTCATTTCTAGATCCCTCTCTCACCCACTTCTTGAGATCGCCGATTCGTTCGCACACCACCATCGCGAAGTAATTTTTGACCAGCAGTTAAGCTTAATAGCCAATATTCTCAACACAAACATATAACATAGAAACGATTGAGACATTGAGTATGCTCCGGTGTATGGGGTGAATTTTTAATTCAGAAAAGTGAGTGGAGCAGGCACTTATGTTGGTAACAACAAGATATGAAGTGAGTAGAAAAGTGCCAGAAGACAATAGAGAATAAAAATTATTCGCGGCGGTGGTGGGGTTCGAACCTGCGACCTTATTGGTACGACAACTCCGCCTGGCAGGTGAGAGCGTGGCTCTACCGTGTGAGCTATCCACGAACACAAAAATATTCGTTTCAAACCCAAGTCATTTCTAGATCCCTCTCTCACCCACTTCTTGAGATCGCCGATTCGTTCGCACACCACCATCGCGAAGTAATTTTTGACCAATAATTACTTCGCGATGGTGGTGTGCGAACGAATCGGCGATCTCAAGAAGTGGGTGAGAGAGGGATCTAGAAATGACTTGGGTTTGAAACGAATATTTTTGTGTTCGTGGATAGCTCACACGGTAGAGCCACGCTCTCACCTGCCAGGCGGAGTTGTCGTACCAATAAGGTCGCAGGTTCGAACCCCACCACCGCCGCGAATAATTTTTATTCTCTATTGTCTTCTGGCACTTTTCTACTCACTTCATATCTTGTTGTTACCAACATAAGTGCCTGCTCCACTCACTTTTCTGAATTAAAAATTCACCCCATACACCGGAGCATACTCAATGTCTCAATCGTTTCTATGTTATATGTTTGTGTTGAGAATATTGGCTATTAAGCTTAACTGCTGGTCAAAAATTACTTCGCGATGGTGGTGTGCGAACGAATCGGCGATCTCAAGAAGTGGGTGAGAGAGGGATCTAGTAATGACTTGGGTTTGAAACGAATATTTTTGTGTTCGTGGATAGCTCACACGGTAGAGCCACGCTCTCACCTGCCAGGCGGAGTTGTCGTACCAATAAGGTCGCAGGTTCGAACCCCACCACCGCCGCGAATAATTTTTATTCTCTATTGTCTTCTGGCACTTTTCTACTCACTTCATATCTTGTTGTTTAAAATGTCTGTACGATGACGGTCTAATTTTTTGTACAAGCACTTAAAACTGTCCGTCTGATGGGGGTTAAAAACATTCTGTACATTAGAACTAAAATCGTTGGTTATTTTCTTTCCTCCTCCTCTCTCTTTCTGTCTGCTGGCCTGCCCTGTCTTCGATTGGAATCTACAACTTTCCCCCTCCATATTGTCCACTTCTCCTCTCCCCCTTTCTGTATTGTCTCTTCCCTTTTTTTGTCTCTCATCTCTACCAATTTCCTCATCTCTTCCCTTTCTAAAGGGGTGTAATCCTTTTTTAAAAAAATATTTTTATGTATTTCTGATTGGCGGAGTTTACGACCATTTCTCAGAACTCCAGAAGCCTGCTCCTCATTCTTAATTGATATCAGAAGAGGTCTTGTACCAGGGGCTTTGGAGTGTAGGCGCTTACAGGTTGATATGTCAACATCAGTGTCTAAAGTTTCTTTACAAAGCGAGATGAGAAAGGTCTTATCATCTCTAATACGCTGGTCTAGTTCCTCAGCACTGCTCTCTGGGATACCGAAAAAGACAATATTATTCTTCCTCCTATCTCTTTCTGCTAGTTCCTTTGCACTCTCTGCTGTCACTTGGCTAGCTAAGTCTTTTCTAACCTCTTCTGCATAACTTTGTTGGGCATTTGCTGTTGGGTTTCGTGGGACACTCTTATCTCTTTTCAAAGTATCAATTTCTTCCCTGAGATTTAAAATTTGGGACTTCAAATCTTCTAGAACATTCCTTTTAAAATCATCCAGGATTTCATTGCATTTTTGTTCTATTAATTTATCTTTTTTGACTGCTGACATAGCTGGTCGCTCGCACTCCTCACAAAACCAGTGAAACTTGCAGGAATCATCTATCAAGAGGGCATATTGTTCTATTGTTATTTCACTACAAACTCTGCAAACATAGCAATCACATCTGTCACAAATAATCATTTCATGGTTTGGATCACTGAACTCTTGGTGACATACTTTGCACTCATCAACTTCAATAGTAACACAGAATCGTCTTGGTATCAGGGTAACAATAATAGCAGTACTATCCAGCGGCTACGACCAAGTCGTGGTGGTGTGCGGAAACGAAGAAAAATAAATATTCAAATAGGTCACAGACCACCGCCCTTTCATTCTAATCGAGCACTCACAGGACATAACACACAACGGTACCCAAGGTCTCTGACCAACATACCAGTCAACGACACTCACAACAACATGCCGATAGTAAACGACAAATCAACACATCAACAAAACATAATGACACCAGCTGATCACGTTGATGGTATGCAGGACTAAAGTAAACATAACGAGAATGTGACTTGTGAAAATAAGACAATAACAACAAAGAGGGGAAGAAGGCTCAATATGAGGCCAAATGAAATGAAAAGAATCAATAACCGAATCAACTCAAATCATAACACGCTTAATATAGCAAACAGGCAAACTAACAGCGATCGTAATGGTGAACCGAGAAACATGCTTAGAACTATGACCATAAACTTTCAAAGTATAATTCCAAAACTACCTGAATTTTGGAAATTGATATCAGACATAAAATCAGACAAAACTATAGGTACTGAAACATGGCTACATTCCGAAATAAAGGACAGTGAAATATTTCCACCAGAGACAGATCTCAACGTGTTCAGGAAAGACAGAGGAGATATGTAGCCTATGGTGGGGTGCTGGTTGCAACAACAACGAACCTCTCAGTATTAAAGCTTGACATCCAAACAAAATCAGAATCTGAGTTCGTAAATATCAAAACAGAACAAGGCCTACTCACTGTGGGCTATGTACAGAACACCTTCAAACTCAACTATGGAACAAATGACTGAGATAACACGCTGTATTGATAGCCTAGACCCGAAAAATGTACTTCAGGTTAAGCGGAGACCTGATATCAATTGGGAACAAGAAAAAAATAACCAGTTACCAATACCCTTCATTTATAAACCAAGCATTTATTAACAAATTGCAAGATTTTGGCCTTAGTCAAATAAACAAAAATCCAACAAGGGGTACAAATATCCTCGACTTATTTATCACAAATCGACCAAATTTAATTGTCAAGTGTACAACCATTCCAGGCATGAGTGACCATGACATCCTCATCACGGAAAGCAATATCAAAGCAAACAATATCACACAAAAATCGCACCCAATTACTATTTAGAAAAAGTCAAATATCGCCGAAGTGCGGACAGAAACATGTCTTTTTAGTGAAAACATGATTAATCAACATCTAGAAAGCACTGAGGACGTTTGGACTGCCAACAACGACCACCTAAACAAAATGATGACCAAACATGTACCAACGAAGGAAAGCTCAGGGAAACTTCACCAACCATGGATAAACACTACCGTCAAACGATTATCCAGCCGGAAACAAAAGGCATGGAGCAGACCGAGAAAGTCCAACAGTAAGAAAGACTGGTACAATTACACCCGACTGAAAAAAAAAGAAACATAAAGAGAGAGTAGAAGAGCCTATCATAATCATGCTAAGGAACTTGTCAGTGAAGACTCAAACGAAAAGCTCTGGAAATTTATAAAAAGTAGGAGGTGCGATTCGGTTGGTATAGCGCCCATTGAGCATGATCGTGTATTATACTCTGACGCAAAGGAAAAAGCAGACATACTTAATAACCAATTCTGCTCTGTTTTTGCTTCAAAAGCTCATACCAAAATTTCCACTCAACAACTACAAGGCGAAGAAAACGATTCCAACAGTATGGCCGAAATCAATGTGACAGTAGAGGGCGTTTCCAAACTCCTCGCCACTCTAGATCCAAAGAAAGCATGTGGCCCAGACAAAATACCATCCCGTCTCTTAAAGATATTGAGTAACGAATTTGCACCTGCCCTCACACAGTTGTTCAAACTCTCTCTTGAATCGGGAGACATACCAATTTTTTGGAAGCACGCTCTTGTCCAACCCATCTGCAAGAAAGGTGATAGAAGTAGGGCTCAAAACTACCGTCCAATTTCCTTAACTTGCATTTGCTGCAAACTGTTAGAGCATAGTGAGATCCTCAATAACTGAATATCTCGAAACTAACAGTATTTTTTGTGATGAACAGCACGGATTTAGGAAGCACCGCTCATGTCAAACTCAACTTATATCATTAAAACATGATCTGTCAGCTGCTATTGATAAAGGAGGTCAAATTGATCTAGTACTACTGGACTTTGCCAAGGCCTTCGACAAGGTTCCTCACCATCGGTTAATCCATAAATTGTATCACGTTGGTATCAGGAACAAAACCTTACAATGGATTGCAACTTTTATGGACAATCGCACCCAACAAGTTCTTATCGACGGCGAGACTTCCACTATCGGGATGGTGACACCGGGCGTACCTCAGGGCTCAGTCCTTGGGCCCGTCCTATTTTTAGTGTACATAAATGATCTTCCACGAGTTATAAGGTCAAAAGTGCGCCTCTTTGCTGACAACACAGCATTACATAATCAGATAAGAACAACAGACGACTGCAAAACACTAAATGACGATCTAGCTAAATTACAAGAATGGGAAACAATAAATCAAATTGAATTTAACGTATCAAAGTGCAATGTTCTAACAATCACAAATAAGAAAGCACCTATTAAATTTGAATACCAACTTCATGGTCAAAACCTAGAACATGTAAAGACAGTAAAATACCTTGGCATTGAGTTTGCTAAAAACCTCAAATGGAACGACTAAATATGTCACCCGGCCCGGCTTCAAAGGCAAATCAAACAAGCGCTTACATCACCCGCAATGTTTTAAGCTTCTTAGCCAAGCGCATACTATCTGTAGATAGAATGAAGTTTACATCACTCAGGTCTTAGTTATTGCTTTTTGCCATCAGCGTTTATGAGTAATTCTCACTAATCTGTATTAACCAGACTATAATTGTTCAAGGTTACACACATAGTTTTGTGCGTTGGTCCGTTATACTTCCGGATGGCAATGTTGTGAGCTTCTTAGCCAAGCGCATACTAACTAGATAGAATGCGCTTGGCCAAGGAGTTCACAACATTGCCATCCGGAAGTATAACGGACCAACACACAAACTCTGTGTAACCATGAACTTTTATAGTCTGGTTAATACAGTTTAGTGAGAACAACTCACAAACGCGGATGGCAAAAACAATAACAAAGGCCTGGGTGACGTCATCTGCGTACTATCTATAGATACTGTGGGCTTGGCTAAGAAACTCACAACATTGCAATCCGGAAATATAACAGACCAACTCAACACACAAAACTATGTGAAACCTTGAACGTTTATAGTCTGGTTGATGCAATTAAATGAGAATTACTCATAAACGTGGAAAAGACCTGAGTGGCGTCAACTTCGTTCTATCTATAACTGCTAATTAATTGTTATATATATATTTTGCTGACTCATCATCATCAAGCCCTCACTGCTATTTGGCGCCTCAAGATTAAAAAACAAACAAACAAACAGTACGTCTAATATTAGTTTAGGAGACACAATGGTTCTCAAGAGATTGACTGAATATTGTCAAGACAATCTATAACTGAACTACAATACCCAGCCAGAAAAAAGGGCATTATTGAAAGAACATAACCTTAATGGGTAGCTTCACATTTACCCATAGACACACACACAAACACGCGCGCACACACACACACATAAACGAAGTAGAATAGGTCATCCGCAACCCACAGTTTGGTATATATCCAGGAGCTCATAACATACCCAGAGAGCTCATAAAACACGGTCGTGAAGCAATAATAATAATAATAATAATAATAATAATAATATGGCTGGGCAGATTCTATGGACGCTTGCCGTGAATGTGTGCGTCACTTCGAGTTTGTCAGTCTGTTTCTATTATCCAGTTAGTAGTGAAGCAATGGCCATATTAAATTCGTAACAGCTATCTGTCAGCAAATCTGAGAAATGAATTAATGACCTGCGGTACAGACCCAACCTCCCATCATCCAACCCCCCCCCCCCCCCCCCAAAAAAAAAAGCATATCTGAGACAGTGCCAAAACTATCGTACAATCAGTCTTATTAATCATGCAAGAAAGAAAAATCATGTTAATAACAATAATAATAATAATAATAATAATAATAATAATAATAATAATAATAATAATAATAATAATAATAATACATTGTAATTGTTGAGCGCTCTTTCACGAGGAAGTGCTCAGAGCTCTTTACATGTACATCAACAATGCAATTTGGATAAGAACAAAGTCTTTTTAAACATATCTTCCGATGAACAATGCCGCTATTTTCTAATTTATTGTTTTTGGAACCTTGCTCCAGAACTATAAAAAGATTGTCCTCCAATGACTCGTAAGGGATCTTTCCTTGAGTAACAAACAATTTTCCATCGGATGACGAGCGAATGGATCGGGTTAATGTATATAATTGCAGTTTATCGTTATTTCCATAATATTGATGACCATTCTGAAAGGGGAAGCTGAAGACCACTCAACTGATGAACATGCTGGGTTCAGAGCCAAAAGAAATCAACGGAACGTATATTTAACTGCCGATTACAAATGGAAAGACATTTTCAACACCAAAAATAGTCTTTAATTCCATTGATTTAAAAAACCAAACAAACAAAAAAAAAAAAAAAAAAAAAGGCATTTGACCGAGTGTGGCATGGCGGTCTCTGGCTGGAACTAAGGAACGTTGGGATCGAGAAAGGACACATCCTGACAATTCAAACGCTACACAAATCATCGCTATCTTCTTCAATTCAATAATCGGATTGGTGAGTATTTGAAAACCACAGTAAGAATAAGATTGGGGTGCCTCCTTTTGCCCTTGTGGAAAACATCATGAAACACCTCACATGTTTCACTCTACAACATCAATTAGTGGGCGGCCATTAAGTAACATCCACTTTACGGATTATATTGACCTTATTAGGGAAAGCAACCAAGAATGCAAGAACTGACAGATAGATTCCCCCCCCCCCCCCCCCCCCCAATAAAAAAATTTAAAAAAATGCAAAATCGTATGGGATAGTTTGGCACAGAAAAAAAGCAAAATACAGAACTTGTGAACAGCACATCAAATATCACTGCCCAGATCTTCATGAATGGAGGACTACCAGAAGAGGTCAACTCAATCAAATATCTGGGCGGCTCCGTTAGTAAAGATTGAAAATGAACATCTGAAATAAGAATTCGGATATATTTTTGCTATTTCGCCAATGGCCAAACTAAATCAAATTTTCACGAGCATCAACGTCACATTTCCATCAAAATTGAAGCTATTCAAATCCATCATTTCATCGATGGTTTTTAACGACTGCGAAATCTGGGCACTGTCAACAGAGTCAATGAAATGACTGCAAACCTTCGAGGAAAAATATCACAGAAAACTCCTCGACATTTCGTGGAAAGACCACAAGACAATTGAATAATATTATGTGCTCAATGAAATAGATTACTGGTAGGTCCTCAAGAGCGCATCTTGCCACCATCGTGTGACACAACACGAGTCAATGGCCAAAATAATATTACAGGGAATACTGAAATAGGGAGAGAAAAAAAAGGTCGACAAAACAAGAAATGGGTCGACAACATCAAAGAATGGGCAAGGATGGACAGTTCCTCTCTCAAACAATAGGGAAGGAAAAAAAAAACAAAAAAAACAAAAAAAAACATGTGAATTGTGCTAAATAGCTGATATGTCAGCTCCCATGTCTCCTCTGCAATCGACGCGACCAGGAGACTGATGTGAGGTTGGGTATACCTATCATCATCATCATCATTATCACCATCATCATCATTATCATCATCATCATCATCATCATCAGCAGCAGCAGCAGCAGCAGCAGCCGCAGCAGCAGCACTACTACCACCACCACCTCCATCATCACCATAACCACTCACTGTCACTACAATCTCTATCAGAGAATATTACGTGCCTATATTATCCAGACCTCGTCCAAAAATAATTAACACTCAATGTCCTCTGCGGTAATCAAAATCACCACGCTCAGCTAGGCCAATACGTGTGATAAATAAAACACGGTAGACATTAATTTATGCCCTCTCGATTAATGAGCCAATGAAACGTGCGTGTCAATAAAATCAAAATTAAAAAAATGCTTCCCCAACAGACTGTTGAATGTGTTAACGGTAAATATTGATTCAAACAGGATCGGGGAGAGAGTATATCGGTGAATGACGAACGGCTTCAATGTTGACACAACGCATTTCATTTTCAACTGTATGTTTTCTGCTTGATAAACGTAATTGTTTACATTTGTAATTTTCAGAGAATAAAAAAGGAGAATCTTTTTAAAAAATGGAGAGATAGATAGATAGAAAGAAAGAGAGAGAGAGAGAGAGAGAGAGAGAGAGAGGAGGGGGGGGGATAATACTACTACTACTACTACTACTACTACTACTACTACTACTACTACTACTACTACTACTACTACTACTACTACTACTACTACTACTACTACTAATAATAATAATAATAATAATAATAATATCATTATTATTGTTGTTGTTGTTGTTGTTATTATTATTATTATTATTATTATTATTATTATTATTATTATTATTATTATTATTATTATTATTATTATTATTACTACCACTACTACTACTACTACTACTACTACTACTTATGAAATAAGTATGAGGAAGGTAGCAGCTTCTTATGGTTCACACTATTATGTTATGACGATCGACCCAATCAGCAAAGTCCGGTCCGCATTCGTGCACCGTCGCGAACCCGCCTGGTAGCATCGTCACAACACACCTTTCGACTAGATGCTCTGCCGTTTCGGGTTCTTGCCCACAGCGTGGACATAAAGGACAGGAAGTTAGACCCCACTGATGTAACGCACCGGCCGTTAGGCAGCTCCTCGACCGAAGCCGATTCGCAGCTACCCAGTGTCTCCTCTTACTGGTATCAAAGCCTGGCAACTTCTCACCAAGCTTAGAGGAGTGTAGGTCCCCGCCCCCACGAGGGATTGAATTCGTCCAAACCGACTTCCATCTCGTATGTGCAGCTCTGTCCGTAGTCAGGGATTCTGCGTACAAGGGTTGCCGGGACTTATTTCGGCTCGAAACGGGGGCACCGTTCATTATGCGCATGAGAGGGGTATCCCCATTCCCTCTCTTTGATCTTACTCAGCCAGTTTCCCGTAATGGTTCTCCCTCCGGACATCGGGGGGCTGGATCGCTGCCATCACCGGGCCACATTCTCTAGGGGTTGTTGCTAGCGTTCCCGACACTATGTGCATCGACTTGCGAAGTTTTACATCCACCTTCTCAACGTTTCTGCTTCTACCCCACACTGGAGCGCAATACTCCGCGGTGGAATAGCATAGTGCCAGGGCGGATGTTCTCAGGAGCGCTTGGCTAGCGCCCCAAGTCGATCCCGCCAGCTTCCTCAGAAGACTATTCCGCTTCTCTATCTTCCGGGCAACCCCTTCGAGATGAACCCGATAGGTAAGGCTGCGATCCAGCGTCACCCCTAGGTATTTTGGACGCGGCTCATATGGGAGTGGCTGGTCCCCGACTAGGACATTCAGTTTACGGGTGTGCCAACCACTGCATAAGTGAAATGCAGTGGCCACGGTTTTTGAAGTGTTCATCTTCAGGTACCACTTGTCAAAGTAGGATTTGAGTCTGGTGACGTCCTCGCTGAGTACGCTCTCGAGACGGGTCCACACTTTACTCTGAGTAACGAGTGCCCAGTCGTCTGCGTATCCCAGCCTCAGGGAGGAAGTGTTCGGCATATCGCTAATGTAAACGTTAAACAACATTGGCGCAAGTACCGACCCCTGAGGGACCCCGTTCTTCAATTTCCTAACTTTGCTCGTGACGTCTCCCAGCGCGACGTGGAATTGCCTTTCCCCTAAGATCGAAGAGAACAACTTCAAGGTCTTTTTGCACCTTATGATTTTTGCAAGTTTGAGCATTAACCCATCGCACCAGACCGTATCGTACGCCGCTGATATGTCTATAAACACAGCACCTGTTTGCTGTTTTCTCTCGAACCCGTGCTCAATATGCTCTGTAAGGGCAATGACCTGCTCCGTGGTGCACCTCCCTTCCCTGAAGCCTGCCTGCTCAGGTGGCAGGGCAGCGTCTAGGACCGGCCCCCATCGGTTTAATAGAACACGCTCCTACAGGAAGGTGAATTCTATTTCATAGACTTCAAAAGATTTACGTCATAATTACGAGGGTTGATCCAATATAAATTGCCCTGATTATGAAGGAATGGCCCGATTCCAAATAGGAGTAAAGACGATTTTTCCAAGGATTCAACTATGCGCCGCTCAGAGCGGGACTCGAACCCAGGACCTTCCGATCTGCAGGAGTGCAAAAAACAATTCGACCACAATATAGGCTATAGCTGCATACTTTGATCTCATTATTAACCAATCGTCTCAATATGTTGTACGGGTGAACAGAATTGTCTCTGTGAGATAAAATTGCATTATCGCCCACCAGGCGTCATGTCTCGTCCTACATGTTAAGTGTTGCTGTTGATAAGGGACCCCTTGTAGAGTGCTCTGAGCATTTTAAGTAGACATTGCGCCATATAAATGCTCATTTATTAAAATGGTGTTGTCGGAGTGAACTGTATGCTAACAATAATTGAAGTTTTTATCAAAACCACATAACCACGGATAACATTACATTTTTCTGCAGTTCATGAAATGGCATTTAAAATGTAATATCTTTTAATAAGGCACATTAACCAGTTACTGCCGTACTCTAATAAAACAAACAAACAACAACAACAACAAAAACTCGTCGTTTATCCCTGTATAAATACAAGATCGGTCAAAATATAACATTTTCTCTTTTTATAGTAAATTACATATATATATTTCGGTAGTATCGCAACGCCTAGTGCGCATCACGCACGATGTTTGATGTCAATCTTACTTCGATGAATTCAATCACCGCACGTGCGCGCCCACGCACACACACACACACACACACACAGAGAGAGAGAGAGAGAGAGAGAGAGAGAGAGAGAGAGAGAGAGAGAGAGGGGGGGGGGACTGAAATTTCATTCAAATGAACATTAGCGATGTTAGTCGAGAGAAGAAGACCTTTGGGAAATTATCATTTGTTTCCTCTTCCTCCGTATTATGACCTGATGAGGAATTAATGAAGCTGTGTGAATCGCTTTGAGGGCGATGGACTACAGGCTTCTATGATGTTAAATTCTCATTAAAAGCAATACTTGAAATTGGCTGAGTCTATTAAATTATTATGTTTGTTGTTATTAGGATGGGAACAATACAGACAATGGGCGTTTCGGGTACAAACCCTTCGTCAGCGCAATAGTCTATTGTGCTGATGATTTGTACCCGAAATGTCCATTTTCTGTAATGTTCCAATCCGAAGCATCTCCATTATCACTCTCGTTCGTATAACCTTTATTTGGGTTTTTATCCGTTTTTGATAACATTGTATAGATAGTATGCGCTTGGCTAAGAAGCTCACAACATTGCCATCCCGAGGTATACCGGACAAACACACAAAACTATGTCTAACCATGAACTTTTATAGTCTGGTTCATACAGTTTAGTGAGAATTACTCATAAACGCGGATGCCAAGAAGCAATAACAAACACCCGAGTGACGTCAACTTCATACAGATTCGGGAGGTCTGATGTTCGACCACCAGTCGAGACAGGCTGATTTTTTCGTGTTTTTGTTTTGTTTTTCTTGTTTGTATTTCTGCTTCTTTCTGTCAGACACACCTTTTCTGTCGTACTCTGGAAAAACCCATATTTAAAAAAAAAAAATGGCCAGAAAACTTGTTCTTCAAGCGAAGTCACAGGTTTGAGAGTTATTGCCAAGATGAGGGTCATTTAAATCGATCGATATTTGAAGGACGGGTTTTCTGGCCAAATTTATATATATGGGTCTTTCTTCTAATGGCGCTCACACTACGATAGTCTTCAGATCTAATGGGAATGATCTATATTAATAATAATAATAATAATAATAATAATAATAATAATAATAATAATAATAATAATAATAATAGATCTTTATTGTCCATAAATATGGCAATTTGTCATTTAGTTACACTTGTTATAACGTTAAACGATAACTGTAACATTGAACAGATATTTCACTCCTACTTATTTTCTCTCTCTCTCTCCTCTCTCTCTCTCTCTCTCTCTCTCTCTCTCTCTCTCTCTCTCTCTTCTCTTCTCTCTTTCTTTCACACGTGCGATAAACACAACATAAACATATTCATTTCGTTTTCAATTTGTTACGATTGTGGCAATTCGACAACAAAAATTATCATCATTATCAATTAGTCAGTTAATCTTACATTAAATAAATTAATCAGTTAATCAGTCAACGAATCAATCCTTGGTTTTTCTGTACCATATGAAATATTCAAAATTTTTATTGCTGATGGAACGAACGTTGATTTATACTTGTTAGTTCTACATTTAATCAGACAAAACCTTCTCCCAGATGGTAAAAGACTAAATTCATGGTATAAAATATGTTTTTTATTGTTGGTAATTGAGAATGCTTTCCTTTCTATATATTACATTTCCATGTGCTCGAGGTCATTGGTCACATTGCAAAGTGGGCTCAGAATGACCCACATAGTGAAACGCGTTCAGAGTTTGAGAAATATCCAACGTCACAATTGGCCATTTTGCTCAGCATGACTCATGGGTATGTCTACAACTTTCCTGAACAAAGCAGCCTGTTTAGATATATTGAGATACATGCAATCGTTGTACAGCAACATATCATGTGATTTATGACTAGGTTGGACGGAAACATGAATATAGATAGAATGCGCTTGGCCAAGGAGTTCACAACATTGCCATCCGGAAGTATAACGGACCAACACACAAACTCTGTGAAACCATGAACTTTTATAGTCTGGTTAATACAGTTTAGTGAGAACAACTCGCAAACGCGGATGGCAAAAACAATAACAAAGGCCTGAGTGGCGTCATCTGCATACTATCTATAGATCGCTCCCATTGTTCACTGAACTACTCTGAGCATCACACGTGTCAGCAAAAACTTTGACAATAAGTGAGTTGTGTAAACAACCAAATTGATATTCAATTCTCATTTGTAGTTATACCAACACAGGTACAGATAAAGTCAACAAAGCGAGATTTGTGTGTGTGTGTGTGTAGGTGTGTGTGTGTTTGTGTATGTAGGTGTGCGGGTGCAATATCAGATGGGGATGCCATATATTCTATCAATATCTATAAAACACAATTTATTGGGCAGACACATGTTGACATAATAGTATTGAAAACAACACACCAAATAATGATAATTTGATAAAACAAAAACACATCAAGCAATCACGAAGATACTGTAGAATGGGACGGCAGCCTTAGAAAGGATTTTAAAAAAATAAAAAAGCAGTAGTCCTGCAAGGCCAATGGAGCTGGATAAACGCTTTCTATTGATTGTTTCCGCTTGGCGAAGAAGCTCACAACCATGTGTAACCATGGACATTTGTAGGCTGGTTAATATTCAATAGTCTGATGTCATGTCGCCCAGCAACGGCGGCCATCGTGGTTCTATACAAAGAAAATCGATACTTTTTACTCTTCATACTGGCTAGAACTTTTCATGTCTTGTGATCAGAATGTGTAAAAGTCAAAAATGATCAGAGTTATAATGGGTTTTTTTTTTCCTCTGGATACGCTTTTATGCTCGTCGGAGAAATGTTTCATAAGGGCGTCCACCATTGTTCCGATAGTTTAGAGCCAGTTACTAAGTTACCATGCGTCATTACGAAGGAAGTGACGTTACGACTGTTGAAGTTGAAGCGTCATAAACATGGATGGCACCAAGGAAGAACAAAGGCCGGAGGAACATCATAGCAATTGCTTGCTACCATTCAGTCAGGACGCTGGTCTATCGCAAAGTAGACTTTCCATCAGATTTTACAGTCCCTGCTACCCGAACACTGCTAGGTGGACAGAAAAAATATAGCTGCACCCGCGATCAATCTTAGTGAAACTTGTGAAACAGGGGTTCTACCAACTGAGCTATCGGGGCCCCAACTGGGCGTCTCTATAGCTCAGATGGTAAAGCACTAGCTTCAAAGCAAAGGGATCGAAATCGATCCCGGGTGCAGTCGAGATTTTTTTCTGCCCCCGCCCCAGAAGAAGACGACTACATCAACGACGAAAAAAAACAAAAAAACAACAACAACAAAAAAGAATTAAATGTATACCTTCAAATGATGCTATTGATAAAAACTGACACAAGGTAGGAATATTGATATGTATATATTATCATTTATTATGTAAAACAGAAAGAAAAATATAAAACTTGTAGATTCCGCTTCAAAAAACAAAAACAAACTCTCTCACGCACACACACAAACACACAAACACACACACACACACACACAAAGAAAACAAAATCATAATATTATGTGGTTTTTATAAATGATAGAGGAGAAAAGTTTTATTTATTCATTTATTAATTCATTTATTTATTTAATTATTTTGTTGTTTGGTAAAATATGACCTGAAAACGTCAGTAATATTGTGAGAGAAGCCTTTATAAATCACATCATTTCATAATTAGAATAATATTATATGGGATTTGTGGACAGTCACGAATGTTAAACATGATACATTTCAAATAATAAGGATAATGGTGATGGCAACGACCAGAAAGACGACAGTGATGATGATGATGATAATAATGACGATGATGATGATGATGATGCTGAATAATAATACAGTATCAAAAATCGTGAAAACTGATGGAAATGAGGGACAACAGGAATAAGAACAATAAATAATATCAATAATTTCCCGGATAAAACCGTGAGAGTTGGTGGGTCTGCTGATGATTTATTACTCTCACTAGAAAGACAATAGAGGGCAAAGTGGCAGAGTGGTTAAGGCATTGCACTGTGACCCGAAAGGTCCTGGGTTCGAGCCCCGTTTCTTTTTCCTTGGGCAAGATTATTAACCCCCAATCTGTTCACGGGGACAACACGGTGATTCCTGTTGACATCAGACATCTTGTTTGATGAATTATCTATAATATTCCTTCGTGGAATGCCTAGGCGACGGTATCTTATGATGTTGTGGCGGAAGGGCATAATTAATTTAGAAAGACAATGGGTAAGTAAAATTACAATTGGCAATACAAACAAAAATACAAAACAGAAAATGGGGAAAAAAAAGAGGAAAAATGACATATCCTAATGTTTTTATTTTAACTCGCACAAGTTATCTTAATATTAGAGGAATGAATAAAAGGTATAGTATTCAGTAGATAGAGCAACTTGGGAAAAAATAGTATGTTTCGACAAATTTGGGATGGTATTGAAAATAGACATTCAATCTTCAACAATTATTGATAAGTAAAATGATATAGCTAGCATTCATTAAAATGGTTTGTGCAATATTTTTTTTCCATGAAATAAAAGTTGAATATTGCTTTTTAATTAAATTTTTTTAACCTTCATACCAACTATAGGAAAATCGTCACATTCGTTACAATACAACCAACATTTTTCTTATTCAAATTTCTCTTGTACATCATAAAACTTAAAGAAAATGAACAGTGTGTTGTAGAGCATGTTTTGCTAAAGAAATTATCTATCGCAACAACTTATTGCTATTGTGTTTGAGTGATAAAAAATCTATTTTTGTGTTAGTTGGATGTGAAGTTTTGGGGAAAATCCTGAAAATGGCTGGTAAGGAGAGAGTTAAATAGTAAAACCTTAATCATTGTTTTGACAAAGAGCTGCACATCCACGTTTGATCCAATGCTGAACACTCTTCGGACCAGTGGGTAAAAAGATGGCAAGTACAAAATTGGTGGAATGTCCAGTCGTTGAGAGGACTCCTTTCCGCTCAGATGTTTTGTACACTGGGCAGACGTAGCGAGCATCGGATCGGTCAATGTCAATGCTCATCTTAGGCTTTAGCCAGATTATTGGCATGGCTTCATATAAAATTCTTGGCCTTTGTTCTTCCAGGTGATCCCTGGAAGGATGAAATACGAAAATGAAACAATTTATAATACAGAAAGAGGATAGTATTACAAATAGCTTAACCGGTTAACTGGCATTCTCTGGAAAAATTTGTATAAAAAAATTTGGCGGAAAACTTATCCTTCAAATATCGATCTATTTAAATGACCTAATCTTGGCAAAAACTCTCAAACCCGGGTCTTCACGAAATACGAGGGGTTTTTTTTTCAGAGTACGGGAATGAACTGGTTAAAGGAATATTTTTTAAAAGACATAAAGATGGTCTGTGGACAGAGAGGTGAAAGAGGAAGGATTGCCATGGCTTCAATTGAGGGAAAAGGTTCAGAACTGGGTATTCTGGAAGAGGGATTACAAGGGATCAAGAAGAATAAGTATGTAAATAGCTTAAAGCAAATTACACACACACACACACACACACAACATATATACCTCCTCACACACAATTGCTTAGAATTTTATCTACAAGTTAACTCTTACGTGTCTTTGTCCCAACGAGCTCCATCCAGAAAAAGGCCATACACATAAGCACCATCCTCCGGTGCTTGAGTCATTCGATCCTCTTTCAAAACCTGAATTTTGAGTATCAATTAAAATGAAGAAGAATAATAAGGAATCAATGAAATTCTTAATATATTAAAGTCGTGTCATCTAAGTTGGGCACATACCAATTCTTGCATCTAAGTTGGGCAACTACTAATTCTTGCACAACTCTGCTAAGTTTAGGGGATGATGACATGCTACTAAAAGAATCCTTTCACGTCTTTTCATTTGTCAAATTAAAATTGGTATGAAAGATGGGGAAAAAAACAAACAAAATTTATACCTGTCAATTTCTACTCTAGTTTTAAAGTAAAGATTTTCATTTTTAAAAAAAGAAAAAGAAAAAAAAGTGAGCTTTCATATAGCGCAATATCCACTAAACGTGCTCAGGGTGCTTTGCAAAGAGTCCCTGGCCCACAGCAACCTTTAACATGAAGGACAGGACATGGCGTCTGTTAGGCGATATTACAATTTTTTCAGACAGAGACAGCAGTGTTAACAGTCAGGTACTCATTTTACACCCGAGTACGGTGAGAGAATGTGAGTAAAGAGCCTTCTCCAAGGACTCAATTATGCGCAAAGCGTGGCTCGAACCCAAGACTTTACATTCCGAAAGCGAGTGTCATACCACTAGATCACATAGCCGAATTACAGCATTTGTTCCACCTTGTAAAGTGTTTAAGAGTGTTGACTACATGATTTATCAACATTGAGTCAAACAATCTTGACAATGAAATCTAAAATGAATTTTTAAAAAAACATTTAAAGCAAGGTTAAAACCAAATATGTTTAGATATATCCTTTGTCAATTTATGTCTTTATATTCATGAAATTTAATGGAACCCAACAAATTCATTGACATTGGCCCGAGATGGTAAACATCTGAAAAGGTGTGTTATATAAAACTATGGCATACAAAGTAGAAAGAAAAATAAAAGAAAAACACACCATTGGGGCAGCGTGGCTCAGCGCAGTACGGTCTTTGCTTCGTACCCGAAAGGTAGCGAGTTTGATCACCCGCAGCTGTGCTGTATGGCCTTGATCAAGTCATCTTGCACTAGCTCAATTTATAGCGTGCACTGAGGCTGACGGGTTATTCAAGTCTTCCATTGGAATAGACCCTAGAGACAAATTTCCCCTATGGGATGAATGAAGGGAATTTATATCTTTTATATTTATATCTTTATATCATTGCCTGCTTCCTAATTTGTCACTGCAGAGGGTGTTCCAAATCGATATTTTAACTTTAAAAATCAGCCATGGAGCTACTTCACCAACCATATAAATAAACTTTACCTCAAAATCAAAGGCCAATTTGTCAATGGGGATAGTGTATCTCCTGGCAAAATTTTGCATGACTCCGGTCAAGAAAGCTTGGGTGAAGAAGAACCCAGACACCCAGAAATCCTCAGGTTTTCCTTTGCTAAACCAGAGCTAGAGTGGACGGTAAACCAAAAAAAAAAAAAAAGAAAAAAAAAAAAAAAAAAAGGAAAACAATGAATAGAAGAGAGGGCACACATAAGGTCATTTTTTGCTTCTTGTTAACCAAATCAATGGACTCAACAATCAGATTGTGAAATCATAGGCAAATTCATTTCAAATGCATGACTGCTTTACCACAAGTAGACATCAGAATATAGATAGTATGCACTTGGCTAAGAAGCTCACAACTTTGTCATCTGGAAGTATAATGGACTAACACATAAAACTATGTGTAACTTTAAACGTTTATAGCCTGGTTAATACAGCAGTGAGAATTACTCATAAACGCAGATGCAAAAAACAATAACAAAGGCCAGAGTGCCATCAACTTCATTCTATCTATAGTTTTTTCATACATGATAGGAGTTACTGATAAACATTTCTCTCAGCTTAAAAAAAATACATAAAAATATTATAATATTCTGTATGTCAAAAGTTTTAAGCTATGCATTGTAATAATATACACAGGCAATTCTATTTTTATAATATCCAGGATTTTACATTTAGAAATAGAAGCATATTGGAGGAGGAGGGGTAGGCAGGAAAAACAATTTTTATAACCTGCACTATGGCAATGTGTTGAATTAAAATATCTAGTTTTATCTATAATACGATTAAAATGATAACCTTTCTCCTTGCAAGCTGAAACAATGATACAATTCAGATTTCAAAGAAGTCTTAAGTTAAAACAGATCTGCTCTCTTGGCAAAAAAAAATAATACATGCATGATGTCAGGTTACAGTAAATTTGAACTAAAATAAAGGGCTAGAGCATGTTTAATTTATGTTTATCTAACCTGGAAAAAATTAAGGCGCTCAAGAAAGTCGTTGACATAGCTGCCTAATGGTTTCAGAGAGGGATAGGACCGTTTAGACCACAGGGCTGGTAGTTTTCCAATGGTCAAACTTCCTGCTAAGGCCTCCAGGTCGCCTGACATGACGACAAGGCCCTTCATGGCTTTTTGCAGGCTTTGGAGACTGGACCGTATGATTGAAAGCAATCTGAGGGAAGTCAAGAGTAAAATGAAAAATATTGATAATCCTCTCTGCTTATATAACCCCTTGCCTCAAACTGGTAGCTATTAAAATGCCAGGGTGAAGCAGATGCTTAAAAGTGAATTCAAAATGAAACTGTTCAGAAATACAGTCCAAGCCAGTAATGGGGACACCGCTTAATCGGGACAGCTGCTTTATTGGGACGATTCCTTGGGAACAGGATTTTTCTATATAAAAGGTCATACCCTTTCCAATTCCCAGCCGCTTAATTGGGACAGCCCGTTGCTTAATGGGGGTGAATTTTGACAATGACTGTCCCCATAAAAAAAAAGCTTTTTTCGTTTTCTTCAATCATTTAAAACGATGGTTTATAAAATGCAAATTAGTCTAACGGGACGGTCAACTGTGTGTGTGTGGTCGTACATTTCATCACAGAGGTGTGAACAATAGAATATTATAGAATTATATGCTGTTAGTGTCTATTGTGAAAGGGTTTGTGGTTGAACCGTTCACCACAGTTATTATAGAGATATGAACGATAGAATTTTAAATTTACCTGTATCCCTTGTCAGTGTCATCAACTGCCATCGTCACGTTCATAGTCATGGGACAGTGACCACGATGGGAAGTTTGCAGGTAAACTGACCAAAGGTGATGGCTTTATTTGTTCAATCAAGGCTGTCACTACCATTATAATTGTCATGTGGAGATCTAAATAGCATTTGACTCACAAGCAAAGGGCATGATATAGAAAATACAGAAATATTCAACAGAATGCTTAACATGATTTAGATAGCAGACATATGTTACAGTGAATAACATAATCAGTCAGATGGTGAAAAGGTTTGTACTGAGATATTGCCAAGTTTAGTTAGAAGGTCAATTTTTATCAAAAATCAGTTTTTGTCATAAATGATTAAATCAACCCTTTTTGTACATCTTTGGGAAATATCAAAGCTTAATTTCACTTCTAAATATTTTTTACTGCTAGTCAAGTTGAAAAATTATGAAATTTGAGAAAAGTTGCTGGATGCCTTTCCCATACATCTGACCCTAACTTCATTAACTTTTATTTGAAGTAAATTGGGTGATTTTTTAAATGCTCTGGGGAACATATTCTTTCAGAAAATACCCCCCCCAAAAAATGCAAATCCAAAATTTTCACCTTCCGACTGATTATGTCATACACTGACACATATATTCAATGGTTTTTCTTTTGTTTCAAAACAGATTTGTGAATTTTGTTGTGATAGGCCCATATGGACTTTTGCCAAAAATATGACCTGAACACCTGAAGACTTGAAGACCCTTATTGGTCTCAGGTTCAGTCAAGGGGGTTTGGGTTCTTTTTTTCACTCCAAAACCGTTCTGCTCACTAAGCAGCCATTGGGTAGCTGGGTCTGCTAGATCTGGCTCAAAATACTCTGCATAAGACTACCACTCTGGGATGAATTATGACTTAATGGGTATCACTCATGGCTATAGAGAACTCTAAAGGATTGCAGTTGATATTCTGACCCCCTGACCTGTTAAATCGTTCCATTTCTTGGCAGAGAACAGTGTTCATGCTTTCCTCGTATCTCACAGGGTATTTCTCGATTGAAGCTTCAATGTCAAAATTCTTGGGTAACTTTATCAAGAAAGAACAGAGAAAAAAAATGACAACAATGTAATTTACATCAAAATTACCCCACCCAAAAAAGATACCATTTTTGTCCTGACCGTTTTAATTTGCTTGAGTCAATGAAATTTTTCACATAATGCAGTCTGGCTAGATCAAAGGTATCTCAACCGACTATCAAAGAATTTGAAGAAGAAGATTTTGATGACACCAAAAACTAATGTTATTATTAATTTATAATATAGGTAATGAAGCTAATGATGATGATGATAATGATGATAGTGGTAGTGGTGTTTATTATGTCAATGATAATAACAGCACAAGAAAAATGAAAACTAAGACTAATGATAATAACGATATTAATAATAATAATAATAATAATAATAATAATAATAATAATAATAATAATAATAATAATAATATAATAATAATAATAATAATGATAATAATAATAATAATCATTATCATCATCATCATAATAGTAATAATAGCAATAATAATAATAATAATAATAATAAATAATAATAATAATAATAATAATAATATAATAATAATATAATAATAATAATAATAATAATAATAATAATAATAATTAATAATAATAATAATAATAATAATAATAATAATAATATAATGATGATGATGATTATGATGATGATGATAATAATGATGATGATAATAATAATAATAATAATAATAATAATAATAATAATAATAATAATAATAATAATAATAATAATAATAATAACAACAACAATAATAATAAGATTAACAACAACAACAATAATAGGAGATTTTCCAATCATAGGCTTTACCTTCCCCAAAATGTCTGCTGCGATATCAAAGATAGCTGTGTCAGAATCCCCGGCACCGCCACTACCTCTCCCTTCAATGAGTAGAAGTGAATCAAAGAGCAATTTGGTCTCCTGCAACTCTCGAGAGATATCCACATTTTCATGCATTCCAAAAACCTCTGGATATTGGGTGGTGGGAAGTTGCTGAATCGAAAAAAAAAGTGTTTCAAAGTCATTTTTTATTGTATTTATTGTGATGAAAAGACAAAAATATAAATTCAAAAAAATTTGACTTATTGCCTCAGAGGGGTGTGACACTCGCTTTCAAATAGGAGGGTTTTGGGTTTGAGCCTCGTTAAGTGTATAGTTAAGTCCTTGGAAAACGTTCTTTACTCACATTCTCTTACCATACTCAGGTGTAAAATTTGCTGTTACCAGCATTGCCTCTGTCAGAAAAAAAATTGTATTATGGCTAACAAGCATCATGTTTTGTTTTTCTCTCTTAATTTCATAAATTGTTACCATTTAATAAATTTCACCGGTAACATACTCAAACAAACAAAGTCATCAATGACATAACATTTCTAAGTGAAAACTCCAACTTGTTTTGAAACTGAAGTGTAGATTTCGGATTTCAGAGAATTCACACTCTATAAAAGCATATCGGTTTGACTAAAATTTCATAATTTTAGACCTCAAATTCAATTTTTGTAAACAATCATAACTCCATTCAATAACAAATTGAGACATGTCCACATTCCACACCGCTGAGGATGAAAAAAAAAACAACTAATAAATGCCCCCCCCCCTCCCCCTTAAAAAAAAAAACAAACGAACAAAAACAACCCCCCCCCCCCCCTTAACAAAAACTAATAATTTCATTACTTTAATAAACTTAATGACACTATCATAGTCAGTTTGTTTTGGCAAGGTGTACTGTCCACTGGGACTGAATGCATAGTCGGGGTCATTGACAAGACGTTCACAGTAAAAGTCACCCAGGATGGTCAGCAGACATCGTCTGTCCCAGTCGTCTGTCACCCGACCTCCATAATTACATTCTCCTGCCATGTAAGTTACAGCTGCATAGGGGACATCGTCATACTCCAGTATAAACATCTGAAATGGATAAAAAAAAAAAAATATAGAAAGACCTATCATTATTAATTTCTTTATGATTATTATGGTTATTATTATTTTGATTATTATCATTAATTTCATTTATTATTATTATCATTAATGTCATTATTATTATTATTAATATAATAATAATAATAATAATAATAATAATAATAATAATAATAATAATAATAATAATAATAATAATAATAATAATTATTATTATTATTATTATTATTATTGTTATTATTATTATCATCATCATCATCATCATTATCATTATCACAAACTTTAATCTAAGCAATTTATCAGGATTACAGAATCATCTGAAACATGCAATCCCCAACCAAGGGAAGCAGTCTGAAATGATCAGGAATTTCAGTATTGTAAGCCTAGCATATTTCACACAGAAGAGCGTGTTATAATTTTAACCAGACACTGCCGAAAAAAGACACCATGATGTTAAGCACTGTGCACTCTTCGTAAGATTTATTAATACTGCTGGTATAATGTCAGAATTAATGAAACAGAGAACGAGTTTTAAATGCAAATGTTTAGAATTATGTCATTGAAATTGTCTTAAATTTTATAAGTTAAGCTTAAATTCATTTTCATGCACCAAGTACACTCTGAAGTAATACCGCTTGAGACTCAAGTGTGTCACAAATGTGTCCAATTACCTTTGGGACAAAAAAATACCAAAGGCTTGCAACACTTCATGAGAGATTATCATTATAGATGGTACAAAAATGATGTCACTCAGCTCTTTGTGTGGCTATGTGGTCTAGTGGTATGACACTTGCTTTTGGATCGGAAGGTCCTGGGTTTGAGCCTCGCTTTGCGCATAGTTGAATCCTTGAAAAAGACTCTTTACTCACATTCTCTCACCGTACTCAGGTGTAAAATGACTACCTGGTCGTTAACAGCATTGTCTCTGTTGGAAAAATTGTAATATCGCCTAACAGGTGTCATGTTAAGTGTTGCTGTTGGTCAGGGTCCCTTTGTAAAGCGCTGTGAGCACGTTTAGTGGATATTGCACTATATAAAAGCTTGTTGTTTTTAAAAAATTAATTTTAGACAGTCATAATAATGACTAGTTCTCATTAAATGATATCAATCAGACTATAAACGTTTAAGGTTACACATAGTTTTGTGTGTTGGTACATTACATCCGACTGGCGCATGTTGTAATAATTTTTCCAAAATGGATAGCATCAATACCCTTCCAAAATTCAGTGATACCAACCTGCAATTGTCGTATGGATATAATCAAGTCAGACTCATTGAACCCATAGGCAATATTCCAGCCTAGTGGTCCAAACTTGCGACGCTCTTGCACAAGGGCATGGAAAAAACAAAGACCATATAACATTTTGGTGAAAATCTGGAAAATAAAAAAAGGCATCACAGTTATTCATACTTTAAAAAAACTATCCATCTGTTAATAGTCATTTTAAAAATCTGCTTGGACCAACAACAAAAAAATTACAAAGAAAGAAAAAAACATACAAAAAAACAAAACAATGAATGAATAAAACCTTGATCATGGACAACAATAATTCCATAAAAATGGTAATTTAAAAAAAAAAAAAAGAAAAAAAGAAAAATTAGGAAAAAATGGATAAGAAAAATAAAAACAATACATGGTAAACAAAGAGTGGTCGTGAAAGGAGATTGTTAAACAGATGCCCTACTCACCTCTTTTAAGAGTGGACAATAATTTTTTTGGCAAAGTTCCTATTTCTCCACTATTTGTGACAAAATATGTGATTCCAAAGGTAGGAATTTAAGAAAAATAAATCAACCCAAAATAAAAACCAGAAACAAAACAAGAAGAAAACAAAACAAACAAAAAAACAAAACAAGACATTGTACTATTAGCTTGACAACAGGTACGTAACCCTGTTCATAATATGTCATATGCAATTGATTGTCAACTCAAATCATGAAAGGGGAAAAGTTTCTAGATTGCTAGTTTATATTATGAAATAATGAATTGTATATTTATACTAATTCCTTCCAAAAATTAAAAAAAATTAAGTGCTAGATTCCAAAATCAGGAATTTTCAAATCAAAGAATAAAATCTTTTTTGAAAAATAGAATCCGCACCTATTTGAATGACAGGTGTTTATCATGAAAAAAGTAACAATGCTGCACACTTGGACAGCAAAACAGTTTTACCCAATTAGCATTATAAAAATAAATACCTTATCTTTCTTTTCGTATTTTTCTTTGTCTGTTCCATGAGATTTATTGATACATCCAGCATAAAACTGTTCATCACTAATCGGGTCATTGAGATAACTCTGTAATAAATTCATCCTCAGGCCAGTTGGAGGTTCATTGGTCATCTTGACACCATTTTGCAGAACGGAAACTGGAAACTAGAACAGACAGTGGACTTAAAGCGATATGAATGGGGAAAAAAAGTGGAAACAATGTCATGATTAAAACACTGCTTTATGAAAAAAAAACCTAATCAAATTATTATTGATTCACAATGTTTGAAATTCAATTTAAATCTCACTACCTCATTACCCCCGTTCTCTCTTCCTCTCTCCCTCTTCATTCCTCTTTTCTTCCCCCCCCCCCCCCCCCCACCCCTCTCTCTCTCTCCCTCTCTCTCTCTCTCTCTCTCTCTCTCTCTGACACACCTTAGGTGATGGATAGCTCGTCAACCAGAGCCTAAAATCATGAGAGATATTTTCTGTCGGCAGCTCTTCGCATATTTTCTCTAAGGAATTCATCCAGGACACTGCCAGATGACAGTTTTGCAGCAACACCCAAGTACCGTCTTCTTTAGCCTCTTTTATCATGTGAGCTGCTATGGGTCCCTGTATTGGCAAGTATAATAAAAATATATATACAAATAACAAATAACTTTACGAAACTCTTGATAACATTAATACATTAATAATATTAATAACTATCATTTTGGAAAAATTAATGATTGTCATACAATTTATAATCCATTTGGTAATTCAAATATATATCTATTGTCAGTATGTTTTTACAGATGTATTTATGTGTATAGAAAAATAAAATTCCAAATAAACTTAAAACAAATCAGTGACTCTCTCTAACGTATCCAATAAAATGTTATATCATCCAACCTGTCCTTGTCCAAGAGAGATAGAGTTGAACTTTCTCCCCCCAAAATCTTTGCTGTCAGCAAATTTGAGTAACGCCATGGTGGGGTCTGCCCCAGGTGACAGAATGAAGATGAGAGGTGAGAAGTAGTTGGAGTCATTGAAGCTCTTATCGAGGTCAAAGGGTGGAGGCTGAATGAAAATTTTACCCATCTTCTCCACTACAAAATCCACAATAGCTTGACAAATCTTTACATAAGAGAATATGAAATGAAAATCAATGACTAATTAATATATAGTAATAATAATAATAATAATAATAATAATAATAATAATAATAATAATAATAATAATAATAATATAAATAACATAATAATAACAATAATAATAGTAGTAGTAGTATAGTAGTAGTAGTAGTAGTAGTAGTAAGTAGTAGTAGTAGTAGTAGTAGTAGTAGTAGTAGTAGTACGTAGTAGTAGTAGCAATAGTAGTAGTAGTAGAAGTAGTAGTAGTAGTAGTTGTAGTAGTAGTAGTAGTAGTAGTAGTAGTAGTAGTAGTAGTAGTAGTAGTAGTAGTAGTAGTAGTAGTAGTAGTAGTAGTAGTAGTATAGTAGTAGTAGTAGGAGCAGTAGTAGTGATAGTAATTATATTAATAATAATAATAATAATAATAATAATAATATAATAATAATAATAATAATAATATAATAATAATAATAATAATAATAATAATAATAATAATAATAATAATAATAATAATAATAATAATAATAATAATAATAATAATAATAATAAATAATAATAATAATAATAAAAATAATAATAATAATAATAATAATAATAATAATAATAACAATGTCCTATTCAATAGTGATTTCACTTCAAAATCTTCTCTAAGCTTAAATATTTGAATTAAACTAAAAACGATGTTAATAAAAATGACGCGTACAGTAATGCATTTACCTTGTCTGGCCGTAAGCATCTCTGCACCATCATCCTTTGAAAAACCTCCAGCTTGGTGTTCCAAGGTTCGGGTAGGCTTGATTTGTGTGGTTCTTTGGACACATAGTATTCCTCCCACTTTGATGCATATTTCTGGACATTTTCTCTGCAAATAACCAGAAAGAATTCAAGATACTGGGCACTGAGAGCCCTTGGTTATAATAGAGAAATATTTATGTCCCTAAAACAAATCTGAGATCAAACAATAATGAAAAAGAAATTCTAATAAAACCTAAAATACATAGTAAAATTGTGCGCAATCATTTAATTTTTTTTTTCAGTATCCCTTCCAGCCCATGGTTTTAAAAAACAAAACAAAAAAAACAACAATACAAACTTCCATCCCATGTCCGATGATCCAAATCCTGGCCAACTTTTAAACCTGGGTTAAAATATTCGTTAGTGAATCTTCAGAGGACAGAAATGTTTTTGTGATTTATTTACTTTTATTCCTTGATGTCAATAATCAATTTGAGATTTTGTAAAAACGTTAAAAGCTTGTTTTGAAATAGATGAAGGGCTATACCTATGCCTTGTATTATTATTACTATCATTATTAAGATTGTTATTGTTGTTGTTGTTTTGAAATAGATGAAGCGCTATACCTATGCCTTGTATTATTATTACTATCATTATTAAGATTGTTATTGTTGTTGTTGTTGTTGTTATTATTATTATTATTATTATTATTATTATTATTATTATTATTATTATTTTATTATTATTATTATTATTATATCATTATGATTATTATATTATCATTATTATAATTATTATTATCAATATCATTATCATTGTGTATTTAATCTGCGTAATGAAACAGAGGAAAGCTGGTTAATTATAACAAATTTCCAATAAACCTACCTCAATCCATTGAACTGTTTAATGTCATTCAACCTACAAATCTCGTCCCAGCTTTTATCACTCAGCCATTGAGGAGCAGGATTTGGTATTTTGTTTTCAAGACCCATTCCTCCCGTCAAGAAAAACAGGAAATCGTGATGGCTGAGCTCTTTTTTAGATCTGTTTGTAAAAATCAAAGTAAAACCAGTCACAAATTTCAAAAAGCTACGTTTATAAATTTCGATTTTATAAAATACCGTAGCTATGAAAATCGTAATTTTTTTTACAATTTAAAGAAATTATATTTGTCCTAATCAACAGTTATATAATAGCTGATCCTGTTTTTTTACAATTTAGACTTAACTCACTTACTTACTTATCCAAACCAGCAAATACCTGAGCTCTAGCCCTTCGGTCTTGTGCCATGATGTAACATAATAACAGTTTAAGATGTCGGGTCACAATTAACCAGTAGAATTTTTATCAATTAAAATGCAAGAATTGCGACAAGCCATCGTGGACAAATAATATAGCTGGTTGTTTACAAACGATAGAATGAAAAAATAATAGTTGCGCTTTATATATAGAGCAGTATCCACTAAATGTGCTCAAAGCGCTTTACAAGGGGTCCCTGGTCAACAGCAACATTTAACATGTAAGACGGGACATGACGCCTGTTAGGCGATATTACAATTTTTCGGACAAAGACAACACTGTTAACGGCCAGGTACTCATTTTACACCTGAGTAAGGTGAGATAATGTGAGTAAAGAGCCTTTTCCAAGGACTCAACTATGTGCCAAGCGCGAGGCTCGAACCCAGGACCTTCCGATCCGAAAGCGAGTGTCATACGACTAGACCACATAGCTGCACAGGGCATTGACATCACTCTGCTCATTGTTACTGTTTTCAACCCTAGTTGCGCGATTAGTTTTCACTACATTCTTTCAATCCGACAGTTTATACATAATTTTCTGTGATGGTACGATTGATGAGGCATTTAGAACTAGTGAGTATCTCACTGAAAGGCATACCATTGATAGTAATACTGTCTTGTTTGCATCGTTTTAGCAGTAATTGCCCATTGTTTACATTCGGATGACTGTCCGAGGGGCCTGGTTATGTTATAAACAGAATCAAATTTATTCAACACTGAGAAGAAAAAATATAATATATGATTAAGGCAATAACAGACGAAAAAATAAATTTCATTATTTGAACCTACTTGAGAATATTGGTACATAGGATGAAGGAAAAGAGCAATTTATCTTTTTCAAACAAAGATCTGCAGACATTGCAGTACAGACTGTATGTAAAGTGGTCAGCCAGAAACCTGATCCGTTTGTCCAAGTTCTTGGATTTGTTGCTGGAATAAGAATGTTAAGTAAATAGTAAAATGTTATGATAAAAAAAAACAAAAAAACCGTTGGGTGGCATTTTGACAGGCGAAAAATATTATTCAAATTATTTATAATAAGTTACAGAATAAATAAATGTTAGCGAGCAAGAGTAAATGATATATAAAACTGTCTAATTGCTACGTGATATAATTTGAAACATCGATTAATTTGAAATTAATGAGGGGACAGCAAAATTTGGCACTAGTGTATCACAAAGTATCTACTGTCAGAACCAAATCAGATAATTGTATAATCACTGACTGATGGATTGGAGGGGGGAGGGGGTGGTTCTTATGGAAGTGTTTAAAAAACAAACAACAAACAAACAAACAGGCCACATGAATTTAAACTACTCTTCCAACAAAATTCAGAATAATAGATGGAGCAGGAACATGAAAAAGAAATAAATGGTGAAGGGAAAGGCCATGGAGAAAAAAAACCATAGTGAATGGAAACTTTGGACCTAGCTACAATAAAAGTATTGTCCTGGGAGAAGTGTTAGACAAATAACTTAACAAGCATTGACAGAAGACAATATTAATAATGGGGATATTGAGTGCAACATCGAAATTGTGGAATCAGGTTAATCAATACATAAACAAAGTCTTTGTTGATGACAAAGCATTTGTTGATGACAAAGCCTTAGTTGATGACAAAGCATTTGTTGATGACAAAGCCTTAGTTGATGACAAAGCCTTCGTTGATGACAAAGCCTTAGTTGATGACAAAGCCTTTGTTGATGACAAAGCCTTTGTTGATGACAAAGCCTTAGTTGATGACAAAGTCTTTGTTGATGACAAAGCCTAAGTTGATGACAAAGCCTTAGTTGATGACAAAGCCTTAGTTGATGACAAAGCCTTTGTTGATGACAAAGCCTTTGTTGATGACAAAGCCTTAGTTGATGACAAAGCCTTAGTTGATGACAAAGCCTTAGTTGATGACAAAGCCTTAGTTGATGACAAAGCCTAAGTTGATGACAAAGCCTTAGTTGATGACAAAGCATTCGTTGATGACAAAGCCTTAGTTGATGACAAAGCCTTTGTTGATGACAAAGCCTTTGTTGATGACAAAGCCTAAGTTGATGACAAAGCCTTAGTTGATGACAAAGCCTTTGTAGATGACAAAGCCTTTGTTGATGACTAAGCATTTGTTGATGACAAAGCATTTGTATGTAGTATCTAGCTGGGCTGGTTAACTCCCTTTTTTTCTTTTTTACAGAAAAGATAAACAATGTGAATTATAATTTGTAGTTTTTAGCAGGAATGAGCTAGATACTACTGTCCAATCAGGATAATCGCAATTCGGTTAATCACAATATTTCCCAAGAAATGAAATTTATTCTATATAAAAGTCACTAAAGTCACTGGTTAATTGTAATAAACTTTGTTTAACCGCAACACATTTTCGACCTCAATAAGTGGCGAATTCAAGAAATCAATCAAACATAATCTCATGATTAGATTTCATCATGGACAAAATCAGGACAGGTTTAACAATCGAGAGTGGGCCGGGTTTAATCTTATGGAAGAGTGTCACCACACTATTAGAGACAAAAGAGGGTGGGATTTTTGCAGTCATCTGTGACCATTAGATACGAGGCGAGGGGACTAGGCATAGTCTAGACAACAGGTAGACAATGACAGTTGTAAGGAGAGACTGAGCGATATCCTTTGATTTGGGATTGGCAACTGTGCATTGTGACCAGTGGGTTTGGTGTGAGTCTCTCATCACGGCTAATCTCTTTTGACTCTTACAAATGTTGAGAACAAAAGTGAAAGTTAATCCAATCAGAATTGCATCAAAGTTGTTTTTGCTTGTCCAAATCTATACAAGGCTGCCATATGGTTTTTGCTTCAACTAAATTGCTCAGTCTGTGGTGGACTAAGAAAAATGTTTACAACTGGTTTGAGTTTATCATATACGGTATGAAAGTGATTTGTGGTCTAATCAAAATTGCTATAAAAACTTACATCAAGTGGTGGTAAAACCACTATCCCATCACGTTTTCGAGCAGCAACATTTACATTAATTTTTCTGAAATCGACCAAAGATACCGCAGCTTTGAAAAAAAATCAAAAAAAATCACAAAGACTGAGAAATCATGGATTCCTCAAACAAGAGGAATGAGATCAGGTTACAGGAAAAAACTTCAAATCATCAATGAGTTCAATTCACATCCTAAACCAACTCAGACAGAACAAAACAGCACCTCCAAAAATGTACAGGAAACTCAACTTCAGTTAATCGTAACATTTTTGTTGATCCCAAAGTGTTGCGTTTATCCGGAATGGACTGTATTTTTTTTAAAAATAATTATTATACAGAAAAGATAAACCAACCTGTCGTGAATGGACATGATGAAGAGGTTGACGAACCAGTTTAGAGAATATTGGTACATGGGGTCGATGTTGGGTAACTCAGTCAGGGAGAAGAAGAGAACAGATGAATGATTGGCAATTGGACGATATCCCATTCGAGACTGGTCTATCTTTTTTTCTGTTTCTTCTCCAATCTAACGTAGGAGAGGGATACAGATTAAAGTACAGAAAAATTTACAGTATTCAGTTTTAATCTATTGAGCAAGGATTACAATGATGATGATGAGAATAATGATGATGATGATGATGATGAAAACAAAAACTACAAAAAAGAAAAAACCCATAATATATTAATGATATTAAAATTTTGCATTTCCATTACTCCTTAAACATAAGATTTTAAGTTCATAAATTACACTGGCTATTTAAAAAAAAATTTTCTCAATTTTACAACAACAAAAAACAAAAAACAAAACAAAATCAAATAAAAACAAGAAAAAAAAGATTAAAATAAAATGAACACAAAAAAAAAAAAAAATAAAAAAAAAATATTTAAAAAAAAATGAAATTAGCAACTAAAAAAAAAAAAAACAAACAAAAAAAGGGAGGGCGGGGGAGATTTCAAAAGGCAATCAATGAGATGGAGGCTAGTTAGATTCTCACGTACATTTTTTTCTTCTTCAATAAACTGACTGAATTAGTAAATTATTACTGTCAATTTGCATATCTAAGGGGAAATCTTGAAAAAAATTATAGTCCTTCCTATTTGTCAGAAGTGCGTTTTAAAAAGTCTTAATATTGTTCAGAAGTTTGATACCAGATGATAAGATAACTGTCAACATTGGATGGAGGAATATCAAAAATTCGATATCCTGGTGCCTAGTTTGTATTTGGTACTAGTCTACTGTTATCTCGATTAAGCTTTCACGCCTAACCAGCGTTGATTTGGACACAATGCTATAACACACATTCACAAAAATTCTGTAAGAGAGGACTCGGAAGTTAAAATGTCAAACCTTTTGCTTCTTGGATATTTCAATGGCCAACACTTTAGAAGAGTCAAGGATTTGAATGGCAGATTCATCTTCCAGAATGTTCCCCTTGGAAGCAGACAGTGTGTAGAGAATCTTGTCCTCTATCTCTTTCAGTTGTCTGTTATTGGCAGCATTTGAAATGATGAGAGCTTGGCGTTCTTCCTCCAATTCTGGCCTGATAGGGGTTTTGTAGAATTGACAAATGACATGAAATGAACAGAAAGAACATTATGAAGTAATAAAAAAAAATATGAATGTAACAGCGTCAAAAAAGTATAATAATAATAATAATAATAATAATAATAATAATAATAATAATAATAATAATAATAATAATAATAATAATAATAATAATAATAATAATCTTTATTGTCCAAATAGGCAATTATTGTTAGGTTACATCAAATATTTTGCTTTGTATCCTGGAGGTAACAGGTTTGACTCCAGTCTGCCCCACTATAGGGCTTTGAGCAAGCTACCTCAGCGTAGCTCACTTGCAGTAAAGTAATATTTATATATCCACTTGTTTTTAAATATACTGACAGATAGTATGTAAAATATGTATGCTCCAGCAAAGTTTCCTTGAACTCTTTGAGGCACGGGAAAAGTTCGAGGAAACTGTAGTTCAAGGAAACCGTGTCTTGCCATAATGTCTTGATATGGAGGGGGAGGGGCAGCATGGCTTAGTGGTGTTGTCGTTGTTTAAAACCCAAAAAGCTACAGAATTTGACTATCCACTACGCTTTGTGGCCTTAAGTAAATCACCTCTCCTTATCCCACTTTGAAGCTGACAGCCGAATTATTCCACTCTTCCCTTGGAATAGACCTTAAGACAAATTTCCTCTTGGAGATGAATAGAGGGAACTTTGATATTCATTTACTCTATTGATATGTTGAGGAAGATAACTTAATACATGTCATGTTACAAAGGATTGTGGTGGGGGTGGGGATCGCAGTATCATAGCATTTATTTACAGTCGTAGGCAACCAACAGCAAATCATAGCATATGGCATTGAAATTGGAACCAACTGCTAAGTGATGAGAATAAGCAGAGAGGTGTTGGCTATGCAAAATGATGATGGAGTGTAAGAGTGGCTGAGTGTGATTAACTGTTTATCATGCTGTATATACACACCTGCAATTTTCCGTTGTCGCTGTAGATACACTGTCAATGTCACAGTAAATCATCATTGGTCAAAATCACTGAGCACGTATAAAAAAAAAACTGTTTAAATTTTTTTTTTTTCATTGTTTAGATGAAATTAGTTTGAGGAATTCATGGCGTGTGTTTTCATGGAAATATCAGAATCCAAATAAACCCCTAAATTACAGATGGAGCCAGTGTTGCTGAAAAATATGCGAGCATCTCCATTGTCTATAGATGTTACATTAATTCTGTGTCTTTGATGATTTGTTCCTAATATTAATATTAAACTTCAGTATTGGAGTCATTGAGTTTTAACCTAATCGATATCATTGAGGATTTGATATAGGTAAGAGATAGGCTAAGATTAAAATATTCTCACCTTTCTTTGGCTACAACAATCCCAAGAAGTTGGTCCTCAAGTCCCTCAGGGGTAATCATAAAATTGAGAAGTGAAACCTTAGTGGATATTTCGGGCAAGTAGTGGGGGTTTCTTAACTTGGTTGTGATGTAGAAACGGAAGTCTGTGCTGTATTCTAAAGCTTGATCTCCCATCATTATCATTAATACACCGGCTGGGGGAGAAGAAAAGAAACAAAAAGCCTGAAATCAAAATATATTATTGACACTTATAACATAATTAGTGAGTTATGATGGCTCGGTTGGTATTGAACTTACCGTATGAGCAAAAATAATAGGGTAATTGGGTCAAATCTAGATCTGATAGAAAATAGTTTGCAAGTGATCATACAAGTTCGGACTTTTTAAAAAAACCCAAAAACTAGGGCATCTATATAGCACAATGTCCACTTAACATGTTCAAAACGCTTTATAAGGAGTCTCTGGCCAACAGCAACACTTAAAATGTAGGACGGGACATGACGCCTATTAGGCGATAATACAATTTTTTCAGACAGAGACAACGCTGTTAACGGCCAGGTATGAAGTGAGTAGAAAAGTGCCAGAAGACAATAGAGAATAAAAAATTTTTCGCGGCGGTGGTGGGGTTTGAACCTGCGACCTTATTGGTACGACAACTCCGCCTGGAGTTATTCTCTATTGTCTTCTGGCACTTTTCTACTCACTTCATATCTTGTTGTTACCAACATAAGTGCCTGCTCCACTCACTTTTGTGAATTAAAAATTCACCCCATACACCGGAGCATACTCAATGTCTCAATCGTTTCTATGTTATATGTTTGTGTTGAGAATATTGGCTATTAAGCTTAACTGCTGGTCAAAATTACTTCGCGATGGTGGTGTGCGAACGAATCGGCGGTCTCAAGAAGTGGGTGAGAGAGGGATCTAGAAATGACTTGGGTTTGAAACGAATATTTTTGTGTTCGTGGATAGCTCACACGGTAGAGCCACGCTCTCACCTGCCAGGCGGAGTTGTCGTACCAATAAGGTCGCAGGTTCAAACCCCACCACCGCCGCGAAAAATTTTTTATTCTCTATTGTCTTCTGGCACTTTTCTACTCACTTCATATCTTGTTGTTTCCAACATAAGTGCCTGCTCCACTCACTTTTGTGAATTAAAAATTCACCCCATACACCGGAGCATACTCAATGTCTCAATCGTTTCTATGTTATATGTTTGTGTTGAGAATATTGGCTATTAAGCTTAACTGCTGGTCAAAATTACTTCGCGCTGGTGGTGTGCGAACGAATCGGCGGTCTCAAGAAGTGGGTGAGAGAGGGATCTAGAAATGACTTGGGTTTGAAACGAATATTTTTGTGTTCGTGGATAGCTCACACGGTAGAGCCATGCTCTCACCTGCCAGGCGGAGTTGTCGTACCAATAAGGTCGCAGGTTCAAACCCCACCACCGCCGTGAAAAAATTTTTATTCTCTATTGTCTTCTGGCACTTTTCTACTCACTTCATATCTTGTTGTTACCAACATAAGTGCCTGCTCCACTCACTTTTGTGAATTAAAAATTCACCCCATACACCGGAGCATACTCAATGTCTCAATCGTTTCTATGTTATATGTTTGTGTTGAGAATATTGGCTATTAAGCTTAACTGCTGGTCAAAATTACTTCGCGATGGTGGTGTGCGAACGAATCGGCGGTCTCAAGAAGTGGGTGAGAGAGGGATCTAGAAATGACTTGGGTTTGAAACGAATATTTTTGTGTTCGTGAATAGCTCACACGGTAGAGCCACGCTCTCACCTGCCAGGCGGAGTTGTCGTACCAATAAGGTCGCAGGTTCAAACCCCACCACCGCCGCAAAAAAATTTTTATTCTCTATTGTCTTCTGGCACTTTTCTACTCACTTCATATCTTGTTGTTTCCAACATAAGTGCCTGCTCCACTCACTTTTGTGAATTAAAAATTCACCCCATACACCGGAGCATACTCAATGTCTCAATCGTTTCTATGTTATATGTTTGTGTTGAGAATATTGGCTATTAAGCTTAACTGCTGGTCAAAATTACTTCGCGCTGGTGGTGTGCGAACGAATCGGCGGTCTCAAGAAGTGGGTGAGAGAGGGATCTAGAAATGACTTGGGTTTGAAACGAATATTTTTGTGTTCGTGGATAGCTCACACGGTAGAGCCACGCTCTCACCTGCCAGGCGGAGTTGTCGTACCAATAAGGTCGCAGGTTCAAACCCCACCACCGCCGCGAAAAATTTTTTTATTCTCTATTGTCTTCTGGCACTTTTCTACTCACTTCATATCTTGTTGTTACCAACATAAGTGCCTGCTCCACTCACTTTTGTGAATTAAAAATTCACCCCATACACCGGAGCATACTCAATGTCTCAATCGTTTCTATGTTATATGTTTGTGTTGAGAATATTGGCTATTAAGCTTAACTGCTGGTCAAAATTACTTCGCGATGGTGGTGTGCGAACGAATCGGCGGTCTCAAGAAGTGGGTGAGAGAGAGATCTAGAAATGACTTGGGTTTGAAACGAATATTTTTGTGTTCGTGGATAGCTCACACGGTAGAGCCACGCTCTCACCTGCCAGGCGGAGTTGTCGTACCAATAAGGTCGCAGGTTCAAACCCCACCACCGCCGCGAAAAATTTTTTATTCTCTATTGTCTTCTGGCACTTTTCTACTCACTTCATATCTTGTTGTTACCAACATAAGTGCCTGCTCCACTCACTTTTGTGAATTAAAAATTCAACGGCCAGGTACTCATTTTACACCTGAGTACAGTGAGAGAATGTGAGTAAAGAACCTTTTCCAAGGCTCAGAAACTATGATAAACTCCAGCTATATGGACCAGATCTTTAAGTGACTGGTTAAAAAATTCAGGGATGCCCCTTACTAAAATAAAAATAAAAAGCCTGAAAATGTTTCTCAGAAAGAGCAGATATGAAAACATTTTTTGCAAAGCTTAATTCAGCAAATGACATCATTCTTGAATCATAGAAAAGGATTCATTTCCATCTAGCTTCCCTTTAACTGTTGCCATTAAACAACCAATGCTTTCATCTTTTTAAAAATCAACTCACCAATACAAAATAAGGTCAATCAAAAGATCTTAAAAAGTCGGTTTTCCGGCTATAGTCGGAAAAAGGACATCATTGAAAATTCCATTCCAGCCTCCAAACTACTCTCTTCACTAATAGAAATAATGTGGAAAAATGCCATATCATAATGCTTGAAAGGGTAAACATTTTGGAGAGTAAGAAATTGATGTCAAAGATAAGGACAGTTTTTTTAAAAATTGGTTTTAGTCTTTGTGCATTTTAAAATCTACTGTCAGCATATGGTTCAGTCAAAAGACCCCAATTTCGACTGACAAAACGAAATCAAAACTAATATATGTGACATTAGTAAGTAGTCCTTCAGAGCCATTATGCTTTTATAGAGTGAAACAGACAAAAGCAATTGCTTGCTACCTTTGGATAGGATGCTAGTCTGTCTTAAATTACTTTCAGCTAGATCCAACAGACCCAGCCACCCAATCACTGCTGGATAGATTAGGGGGAGAGGAGCACACAGGATTAATCTCAATCCTTTTGCATGTGAAGCGAGTGCTCTACCAACTGAGCTATCAGGATCCTCTATATGTGATAATAACAACTTATAATCATTACCTAAATGGATGACCAGGACAAAAAAAAACCCCAAAAGAACAAGAAAACAACTCACACAAAAACAGTGGTTTTAATCGTAAGGATAAATCTAAAAATTCACACACATTTTTTTTTTATGAACAAACACTTCCAACTAGTATCTTTCATTAAAAAAATACAATAATACTTATATCCATACTCCATGGTTTGTTTTATACCTTGTAAGTTACACTTAATGTTACAACTGCAGCTATATGGTCTTGTGGTATAACACTCGCTTTTGGATTGGAAGGTCGTGGGTTCCAGCCTAGTTGAGTCCTTGGAAAAGGCTCTTTACTCACATTCTCTCACCGTACTCGGGTGTAAAATAAGTACCTGGCTGTAAACAGCTTTTATGTCGGAAATAATTGTAATGTCACCTAACAGGCGTCATGTCTCGTTCTACATGTTACGTGTTGCTGTTGGTCAGGAACCCCTTGTAAAGCGCTTTGAGCATGTTTAGTGGATATTGCGCTACATAACAGCTCAATCAATTCATAACTCACATTGTTTGAAAACAGATTTTAATAGCAGAGGTTCAAGAGAAGGATCCAATTCTTCCCCCACATTTTCCAGGAGGAGAGGGTGTCCAAAAGAGATGCAGTTTTCCAGGGTCCTCATAAAATCGTGGTCAGATAGTTTGATGACGGACAAGGACTTGTCTTTCTCCATGTTCTTTATCCAACGATTGGCTTGGCCATCAGGGTCTATAAGTAAAGGCCTTAAATTTTAAAAGATACACAAGGAGATATTTATCGAGTCATTTTGATTGCTTTAAAGGCTTTTTCTTCAAACCACAAGATTTTTAAAAATTCCATTAAATCATGGCATAAGAAGCTTTTAATTAGACTCTATTCTTACAACAAATTTTTTAAAAATTGAGCTTTTATCTTGTGCGATATCCACGAAACATGCTCAAAACGCTTTACAAAGGGTCCCTAGCCAACAGCAACACTTTACACGTAGTGACGTATGTTAGGCGATATTACAATTTTTTTCCGGACAGAGACAACGCTGTTAACGGCCAGGTACTCATTCTACACCTGAGTACAGTGAGAGAATGTGAGTAAAGAGCCTTTTCCAAGGACTCAACTATCTGCTGAGCGAGGCTTGAACCCAGGACCTTCCAATCCGAAAGCGATTGTCATGCCACTAGACCACATAGCCGCACAAAAGATTGGAATAATCAAGGTACCATCTGCAGTGCAATGCATTACAGTGAACAGGAGCGGTATAAGGAGAAAAAAAAAACAAAAAAAAACCAAGATGCCAAAATCTGGCTCAAATCCACATCTTCAGAATGTTTAAAAAATGCTGTATCCACCAATGCATCTCACCCTCATGTTTATACCTAGTCCCTCTCTTTGCATCCTGTAAATGAAAAATCTAAGCCAGATGCTTCAACTTATATTTATTTTTATAATTTTAGTTCAAAAGTGTCAAAGTAACCATCAGTAATTCTTTCTGTGCTTTGTGCAGCAAACAAAACATCATATGAAGATTGAAATCCTCATGAACATTAAAAAAGTGTGAAATAAATAATGTTCAATCACACGGAAACTCAAATATCACCCCCCCCCCCCCCTCCGCCCAAAAAACAAAACATAACAGCCACTATAAAGCAAACACCAAAACATATTCATCGTAAATGTGTTCCAATTATTTTCCTTACCATCTTCGAGACTTTGCCACAATAATGCCGTTATCGATGGAGAAAGAGTCCTTGGGGAGGCCTGCAATGTTCCAGGCTTGAATTGTGACAGGTTCTCCAAGAGTTTGAGTCAGGGAATAATCGGAGGATCGAGGTATTTTCATGGTCTGGGGATTAAAGGATATAATGGTTATGTAATTCATTTAATTCTTAAATTTTAATTATTCATTTTTAATTTTTTTTTAAAAAGGGGAGAGTGGGGGGGGGGGGGGAAGAGGATGGTGCTGTGGTATGGTTTTTGCTATGTACACAGTGTGAATGCCTGCTGCACTTGTGTGACCTCGCACTTGCTTATTTTCAGGCATTCCACCATGGCTGATGCCTGGGTTTTTCTATTTATTGGCAGGATCCCAAACAAAAATTACCCTTTAGGAATGAATAGAGAGATTTAAATTTTTTAAAAATTGTTTTTACGCATTAATAAATTAAAATTCATTTCATTATATTGAAACAAGTAAATTAAACACTTTTAAAATTCGTCTTAAAAGTTGAAAAGAAATTACAATTTAAGATTTAAGAGGGAAGTTATGACTTACAAAATCAATATGTTTTAATTTGCCTTTTATAAAGTCACATAAACCTCCATCTTAAACTTCATCATATTTTCAAATTGTTTGAATGTTTTTTTAGTTTTTTTAATGTTAAGAAATGTTTAGCATAAACTATTATTATTTTGGTTATCTCTCTTGTGTTCACATGAATGGGCAATCAAACAGATTTGGCCAATTTTCATTCATTCAGGTTAAACTTGAGCTTTTATATAGCGCAATATCCATTTTTAAAAATTGAACTTTTATATAGCGCAATATCCACTAAACGTGCTCAAAGCGATTTATAAGGGCCCCTGGCAAACAGCAACACTTAACATGTAGGATGGGACATAACGTCTATTAGGCGATATTACATTTTTTTTCTATCACAACCTTGTTAACAGCCAGGTACTCATTTTACACCTGAGTCCAAGGAATCAACCATGCGCCAAGTGAGGTTTGAACCCAGGACCTTCCGATCCAAAAGCGAGTGTCATATCACAAGACCACATAGCCGGTTAAAGAAGTAAATAAGTAGTGGATAATTTCTCACAAGACACTGGGCGGTCCAATTCTTGACAATATCATCTCTAAACGAGACGGTGAAAGGTCCCAGGTAAGCTATGACGGCAGCAGATATCACAATGTCACCAACTAAATGATCATAGACTTTCTGCAGGGATTCTGCTGCCTCTGTCCATCTTGACTTCTCTCCCCCTAATCCACCAATCAGTTTCTTTGCTCTTTCAAGCTTCTTGCCACATAGATCCACCTTGATAAGAATACAAACAGAATACATCAAATTTGATCACTTTTTATTCCAAAAACTTAAATAATATTTTTATTTATTCATTCAATCATTTTTCTGTTTGTGTTTTACTGGTTAATACTACTAAATGCATAAAACAAGGAACTGTATGTGAAATGGGCATTGAAGAAACTTTTGAGCTTAGAGCACTTAATTTCTCTATTGAAACAACAAAGGATAATTTCCCTGGCCTTAAAGAATCTATACAATTATCTAGACTGTAAACAACAATTTTAAACAGATGTGCATTCAAAATTTCTTGGAGGCATACAGCAATAGTAAAGATTTCTAAGGAGACAGGCTTATATTTTGGAGCAAATATTATGCTTTCTTTGAAAAAAAAAGTATGAAAAGCATTGGTAAATCATATATAGACAATGAAATATAGAAGCCAAATGTTCATAAATATTTTCTCTTTTAACTCACTGAATGCTCGAGTTGTTCCTTTTTCATCTTAGTTTCCTGGAATCCTTGTTGCAAGTCCGCTAGTTTTTTCTCTACAGCAGCGAGTTCAGCTCTTTTTTTATTAAGAGTTGTCATCATTATATTCAAGTCTGTTTGTGCTTGTTTCAATTTGGCCTTTTTAGGGGCCACAACCTTGGCCACTCTGTCATAAATCTCCATTGCAAGGATCCATTTACACAGTCCTTGAGACAGAAATTAAACCCCCCAAAAAATGAGCTTTTATATAGCGCAATATCCACTAAACATGCTCAAAGTGCTTTACAAGGGGTTCCTGTCCAACAGCAACATTTAACATTTAGGACAAGACATGACACCTGTAAGGTGATATTACCATTTTTTCGGACAGAGACAACCCTGTTAACAGCCATGTACTCATTTTACACATGAGTACAGTGAGAGAATGTGAGTAAAGAGCCTTTTCCAAGGACTCAACTATGCGCAGAGTGAGGCTCAAACCCAGGACCTTTTGATCAGAAAGCAAGTGTCATACCACAAGACCACATAGCCGCACAATGACACAAATTGTGATGGTGGAATAATGATTATGATGATATGGTTTGTGATGATGATGATGATGATGATGATGATGATGATGATGATGATGATGATGATGATGATGATGATGATGATGACGCCAATGAAGACTATAATAGGAATGATGATAATAAATGCAATAAAATTTCAACATTAACAAATATAATCAATATCATCAAACCTTCGGCTGCTGACGAAGCTTTTGCCACAAACTTCGGGTCAAATTCAGGATTAGTTAAGTAGGTTTTACGGATGGTTGACATGACAGACTCTGGAATATTGTCTTTGTCATATTCTTTCAGGTAGGATAGGAACTTCAAATCATTGAGCAGATTTTTGCTGGGGCCCCAGTAGTCCATTATCTATTAATAAATATGGTTTAATCAAACGAAAAAAATTAAAGAAAAATGAGACAAGGAGACTTGGATAAAATAATAACAACAACAATAATACTAATACAAATAATAAATAATAATAATAATAATAATAAAAAATAATAATAATAATAATAATAATAATAATAATAATAATAATAATAATAATAATAATAATAATAATAATAGTAATAATAATAATAATAATCGTACTTTATTTTAATCCTTTCGGAATTTCTTTATGTGGTACAAAATAAAAATCCAATAAATATTTGCAACTATATCACAAAGCATGAATTATAAGAAAAAAATGATCAGTAGTAAAATTAAATGTATATGATCTTCAGAATTTATTTTTTTTAATAAAGGAAACAAGGGTAAATTTTGGAAATAGATTTTAGATTAAGTACATATTTGTGAGAACATTTGATAGTAATAAATCTACCAGGGTAAAATGAATGTAAATTACAAGGTTTTACAAATAACTAAATAGACAAATGAATAAACAAATTCGCAATATTCTTATTTAGTTCTTACAGACTATAGGAGAACTATAAGAGCACAGAAGTAGCTCCAGGACTAATACACAATGTATATTGTCTTAGGCCAATTAAAAGTCCAACCGTCGCAACTACAGAACCCTTGCTAAAAGGGGTGGACTTACAAAATATGTGTTACAAATGGATAACAATATATTATACAAAAATGATTTACATGAAAAAAAATAAAAAAGAAAGAAAGATAATCTATATGAATTTTTCCCTCTCAACAGAAGACAGCTGGTTGGCCTCAAGTAAAACCATTCAAGAAAAAAGGGTAACTGATATAGGAGGATAAAAGTGATTATAAGGCTGTGGACCGATCGACAATCCATCGGCCTAGGAAGCAACTTTTTCCTGCCGAAGAAAATTTTCCCCCATCATTCTATGTGGTCTTGTGGTATGACACTCGCTTCCGGTTTGGAAGGTCCTGGGTTCAATCCTCGCAAGGCACATAGTTGAGTCCTTGGAAAAGGTTCTTTACTCACATTCTCTCAGGTGTAAAATGAGTACCTGGCCATTAACAGCTTTGTCTCTGTTGGAAAAAATTGTAATATCGCCTAACATGCGGCATGTCTCGTTCTACATGTTACGTGTTGCTGTTGGTCAGGGACCCTTTGTTAAGTGCTTTGAGTACAATTACTGGATATTGCGTTATATAAAAGCTCAAGTTTATCACTCTCTGTCAGATCTCACAACAGATCCAGTTATTCAATCACAACAAGGTGGAAAGAGGGGGTTAGAGTTTGAATCTGATTCATTTACCTTATATGTTGATTTCTCAACTAATTGACCCCATAAAATATTGAATGTGATAAAAATGTTAAAACTGAGAGAGAGAGAGAGAGAGAGAGAGAGAGAGAGAGAGAGAGAGAGAGAGAGAGAGAGAGAGAGAGAGAGAGAGAGACAGATAGAGAGAGAGAGAAAAAAGAAAAAGAACAAAGGCAATAAGTTCTTTCGCTACAGTTTTTTTCTGCAACATAATTTGCAATAATCATCACATGGTTGACACACCTTCTTGCTGGGATCGTTAGGGTCGGCTATCCTCTGAGGTGGGATTCCACGCATGACGCAAACAGCTGACATCACCAACTTCACACCGGATGGTGGGCTTTTCATGGATTTTACAATAGTAATGTCTGCCGGCTGGACAATTTAAACAAAACAAAAAAAATAATTGCAATTTAAAGTCTTAAGGAACGGAATAAAAGATATGAAAGCCCACAAATTTAGTCAAGGTGATATTACGCTTCTAGAAGCTGTGGACTGTAAAAAAATTAATGAATACAACAGCTTTGGCAAAGAACAAAATACCAAACACTGAACATTTCGGGCTCAAAACCCTTCTTCAGCCAATAACAAAAAAACACATTAAACTATCTGGTTTTTAAGTAATGTAGTTATGTTTTTATTTTTATATTATTGTTTTTTGTTGTTGACTGAAGAAGGATTTTGAACCCAAAACATTCTGTGTATGGTATTTTGTTCTTTTTTGAAGCTGTTATAGTCATTTTTGTTTATTTTACTTGTCCAAAAATTAAATCAAGCTTTTAGACAATAGTATGGTTTATCTAAGGACAGAAAGACAATCTAAAAATAAAATGCTCGTCAAAAAATTGTCTGACACTTGAATATTACACGTTTTTTCAATCTGAAATCCTAGAGGTCACTTATATCACGTAATAAATGATGTTAATGAATTTATAAATCTAGAAATCAATAATTGTTTTATGAAGAAATGATAACGGGGCAGCAGCATAGTATAGAATAATTTTTTTTTTTTTTTTTTAAATTATGCCTTTTGTGCCATGACATCATAAGATATCGTCGCCTAGGCATCCCACGAAGGAATATAGATAACTCATCAAACAAGATGTCAGATGTCAATAGGAATCACCCATGTTGTCCAAGTGAGCAAATTGGGGGTTAATAATCTTGCTCAAAGAAAAAACGAAAGTGCCTGAAGCGGGGCTCGACCCCAGGTCATAGTGCAATGCCTTAACCACTTGGCCACTTCGCCCCCCCCCCCCCCCAGTATAGAATAGGGAAAAAAGAAGTGGAAGAAAGTGAAACTGGACAGGATATTGAAATGCAAATGTTCAGCGAATCAACCTTTAGTGTATCAAGAGCAGCCAGAGCAGCTTCTAACGCAGGCAGTGCCTCTGCCAGATCGGCCTCGCATTCATCTTTTAAAGCCTGAGCCACTGCAGCAGACTCGTTAGCCACTGCCTCGTCTGCTTTCACGCGGAGAGTTGTTTCAGCCACGCTGACCGACTCTTTCTCAATCTGGACAATCATTCTATCCGTTTCTATGGCTGATTCCACGAGCTGTGGCTGAAGTTCTTCCAATTCTGTTTGCATCGTTGCCACCTAAATCCAAGACGAAAAATATTCAATTAATTAGATACTTTAGTATTAATATATTATGAGCCATTGTCTGTCTGGTATTATGTTGGGGTAAACCAATGGCTGAAAATAATAATAATAATAATAATAATAATAATAATAATAATAATAATAATAATAATAATAATAATAATAATAATAATAATAATAATAATAATAATAATAATAATAATAATATAATAATGTAATTTATTCATCCAAAAAGGAAAATCATATTTAAAGTTCAAATGATCGCAATAATTTAAAAATGATATATTTTTGCACTTAAAGACATTACAATCATTCTTCCCAATAAATTATATAAACAAAATTCAAGCCTCATGGTGAAGTGGATATATTCAATTTTCAGCATCTTAGTCACCTAAACATAACACCCAATATGAGGCAGTGTGTAACACATGACTAAAATACAATTTGGCTTTGTAAGAAAAAAATCATTCAAAACTGTCAAAAGTGCCATCATCAGCTAAAGTAATCTCAGAACTTATTGAAGAGTAAAAGTCAAAGAATATAACAGGGGGAATCTCAAGATTAAAAAAAAAAGTAGTCCTTCTGACTCATTGGGCCCATGGAGCAGGAGATTATCCCAGTTTCTAAAGCATTAAATGGACAATAGCAATAGTTTAGGATGTTAGTCTATCGCAAATTACTTTCCAGCAGATCTAACGGATCCAACTACCCAATCACTGCTGCTGGGTAGCCAGGAGAGGTCAGAAAAATATCTTGACTGCACCCGGGATCGATCTCGGTCCCTTTGCGTATGAAATGAGTGCTCTACCAACTGAGGGAGCTGGAGATTAGCTTGTCCAGAAAAGTTGCACAAAATAATAAATGTCTTCTGAGCCTATGACAATCGTTTCACTATCTGATAAACGTATAGATAGGCACAATAAAACACAATGAAACAAAATTTTAAAAAAAGAAAAGAAAAATTAATTTAAATTCATGGAGTCAAATAATTAACCTCTAAAATATAAGGAAATTTCCGCCTTCTTCGTTATATATACAGGCTAATTTCAAAATTAAATTATTGCCTTAAATGCATTAGAAAGGGTTCCATATCTATTAATGACATAGTTTTGATTATGATTTTTTTTTAAAATATGGGTGTAATTTGATTGGGTAATAGTAGTAACATTTCTAGAGAGATAATGGTAAACATTTCACATGATAATGAAAGAGTGGATTAGATATCATTGTTTATGCGAAATACTTTAACAATGAGGGAAAGAATAGGAAAAAACAATAACAAAAACACAAGGAAATCTTGATATTAAAAAAAATACAAGCAAGTAATGAAAGTAACACTTTGCTTTCATTTTTGTGCGGCTATATGGTCTTTCAGATCGGAAGGCTTTGGGTATAGTTGAGTCCTTGGAAAAAGCTCTTTACTCACATTCTCTAATATGTAATATGAGTAAGTGGCCGTTAACAGTCTTTTCTCTGTCTGAAAAAAAATGTAATATTGCCTAACAGGCGTTATGTCTTGTTCTACCTGGGACCCTTTGTCAAGCACTTTGAGTACGTTTAGTGGATATTATGCTATATAAGAGCTCAAGTTTGTTTTTTTTAACAACTTTTGGTATAAGGGGTAAGAGGCAAGATGGCTCAATGGATAAGACATTGCACAAGTGTCCGGAAAATCTAAACTTGTGTCCCCTTCTCTGCATCCTATTTTTTTCTTTCTTCCCCTACCAAGAAGTTTAATAATTGCTAGTATGCATAATGGAGTGTTGTATTGCCAAGGGCTGAGTCAGCCTTTCTTTCCCATAAATCCTTAAGAAAATGTCCGCACACATGGGATGAATTAAGGAAATATGTGATGCTGTTTAAAATTCATATATCAATAGCACCCTTCCCCCTCCCCTTTCACCCTTCCGACACACACACACATACAAACACACAATAAAAATCACTGCATGGCATTGTAATAACGATTAATCCTAAAAAATGGAAGACAACAAAAAAATAAAAAGAAAGAAGAAAGGAAAGAATACTAGCAAGAAGAAAGAAGGGAAGGAATGAGAAGAGAAAAGAAAGAAAGAAAAGATTTTAAGAAATGAAGAAAAATTAGCAGAAAGGAAAAAAGGAAAGAAAGAAAATCCCAAAGAAAAAAGAAAAGAAAAGAATATAAAAGAGGAGAACAGGAAAAAAGAAAAGAAAATTACCTGTGATGCAGCAAATGCCAGTTTTTCAAGTCCAACAGTGTATCTCGATTTGGCCTTGATAGTCTCATTTTGTTTCAAGTTTAGCAAAGTCTTGAAAGAATTAATCAGTTCAAGGTAGGATGTAGGAGTGACATAGTTGTACCTGCCTAATTCCAATAAAAATCTGGTCAACAAAAATAAAAATATAAATAAATAAATTAATTAATTAGATAAATAAATTAATTAAATAAAACATAAATTTCAAACTTTTATTTAAAACCATCGTGTCCGTGAGTTTGAAAAGGATAGTACAAGAACATTTTTTGGCTACATTTTAAATAGGATGATTGTTGATGATGTGCATCTATTTGTGAGACTGCAAGTGGCATATTAGATGAACGAAAATCTTGACATAATACCAGTTTTAGGTAATGTGTTACGTTTATCACACCGACCTGTGCCTTTGGGTTTACATTGGCCACAGATAAATGTTAGAGAATATTGTAAAGCTAAAGGAGACCCAATATTTATTATGCTAACCACATTCACTTGTATGTCATAGAATTATGTTCTTTAAGAAGTGCTTATCTTAATTTTGTGTGATTTGAAATTTTACCCATACATTTTATCAGGTCATTTAAAAATTATTTTACAAATTTTAAAATATCTTATCTCTCTTAGAGAGCAGGGATGCCCTTTGCTAATATTTTTTTTTTAAAGCCTGAAAATGTTTCTCCTACAGCATGTATAAAATATTTCGTGCAAAGGTTCTCTTCATCAAATAGCGTCATCGTTAAATCATAGAAAAGGATACACAATGTCCATCTAGTTTTCCCTTAATTGTTGTCTTAAAACAACCAATACTTATTCCAGTCTTCTCTTGGAATAGACCCTAGAGACAAATTTCCCCTATGTGATGAAAAAAAGGGAATTATTTTCATTCTATTTTTCTTTTTCACAAGACCACATGGTCTTTATTAAAAGTCAACTCATCAATTCCAAACAGGGTCAGCCAGAAAATTTTTAAAAGCCGGTTTTCCTGCTTTAGCTGAAAAAAGGGCAGCCTTAAGAGTGTCTAGCTTGATAAAAATCCATCAAAATAGAGTGTATTTAGGATCCGTCTTTTCTCTTTTTTTTTTTTTTTTTGCGATACTCAATCAATGTGTGACTATGTGGTCTAGTGGTATGACACTCACTTTCAGATCGGAAGGTCCTGGGTTCAAGCCTCGCTCAGTGCATAGTTGAGTCCTTGGAGAAGGCTCTTTACACTCATTTTTTCACCGTGCTCAGGTGTAAAATGAGTACCTGGCCGTTAACAGCATTGTCTCTGTCCGAAAAAAATTGTAATATCGCATAACAGACATCATGTCCGTCCTAAATATTAAATCTTGCTGTTGGCCAGGGACCCCTTGTAAAGCGCTTTGAGAACATTAAGTGGATATTGCGCTATATAAAAGCTCAATTTTTTTTAATTTTTTTTTTTCAAATGTTACAAAATTGTTGCTCATGAATAAATCTTGCATTGCAGTTGATGTCTTGAAATGTGGTTATTTCAAAATTGACGTTCATAGAAAAAATATTGAAAAGAGAATAGAGAATAAAAAGTAATCTATTCCTTGACACTAATTTTACCAAGGGACCACTTAAAAACGTTAAACAGGGTTTTAATTTACGATCTATGAATTATACCTTCTTGAGACATCAGAAACGCCCTTATGAAAATATTTACACAATGACACAACTGACTCCTTCTGCTCTGATTCAATATCGGAATTTTCCAAAAACTTGTGAGCTACACGAGCTAATGCATCATCTGGCCATGCCTGAAGAAATAAAAAGTGTTTGGCAAAATTCAAAGTGAATACTAGGTAGCAAGAAGTTGTGGACTGTAAAACAAGTATTCAACAAAATGAAAATAGCAACCTCAAAACGAACAAAAATGCTTAACATGGAATATTTTCAGCTTGATAGCCTTCTCCATACAACAACTAAAACAAATGGGTGGGGGGGGGGGGGGGGGGTAAATGTACACTATCTTAGCTTCATTTTATTCAGAGCAATAGAAATCAGCAGATTATATTATGATCTCACCTGGAACCAGTCAATTGTGCAACAGTTTATGAGAGATGGGAATTGCCGAAGGCGAGTACGGAATGCATCTCCTATGGGACTGAAGGCAATGATGATATGAAGCTTGGCACGGCATTGACTCACAAAGAAAGCAAACAATGCAAGAGGACTCAATTCTGCATTCTTATCTCCTGCAGCTAAAGCAGCTTGCACACGGACGGTCTTATGGATCACAAAGAGAAAATATACAAAATCAAAGAGTACAAAATAATATATATACATATTTTGTAGAATGTCTTTAGGGTCCTTAAGCATTATTTTGAGTGTTGACGTAGCGCAATATCCATTAAACATGCTTAAAGCACTTTAAAAGAGAAGAGGTCCCTAGCCAACATCAACACTCAACACTTAGGACTAGGCATGACGCCTGTTAGGTGATCTTACAATTTTTTCTGATAGAGACAATGCTGTTAACAGCAAGGAACTAATTTTATACCTGAGTATGGTGAGAGAATGTGAGTACAGAGCATTCTGCAAGGACTCAACTATGCGCCTCGAATCCTTAACACTCCGGTCCAAAAGTAGGTGTCATACCGCTAGACCAAATAGCTGGATAGACCTTATGTGTCATCTGGCACAAAAAGGATGACTACGAGGAAATATGCATTTCCACCATTTTACAATATGTAGATAGCATTATAATGGTTCATTTATTTTCTTTAGAAGATCATGTTGAATAAAATTCCTTTTGTATAATATCATTCTCATTATCATCATCATCATTCCTCTTTTTATGATGGGTAAATTGAATAACCTAATTTGTATTTGAAAAAAACAAAAAACAAAAAAAAAAGAAAGAAAAAAAATAAAAAACAGCAAAACAATAAAAATAATTGTACAGCAAAGCTAGTATCAAAAGACAATATCAGAAAAGACTTGTTCGGTCACCAAAATTCTGAAAAATAGTCTACATTCAAAGACTGTATAAAACATTGCTCACACAGTGCACGAAAAATCAGGACAAAGAAATGATGTTTTTTTAAGTGAGGAAAAAAAAAAACAATCTAAGGTATTGATAATATAATTTCATTGCATATCATATCATCACATCACCTCCATAATTTCAGCTTTTTCATCTGAGGCAAATAAATTGGGAACTTCTCCAGAGTTGAGCAGCGCGTCAATGTCTTCAAGAAAGATCTCGTTTTTAATTTGGGCATCCGTAATGAGGAAGGTTGTAGCCATACCTTTCCCGCCAGCATTCTTCAAGAGAGACTGGAATACGATATAATCAAGGAGTAGGTTTAGAATGTAAGAGAATGATGAGGAAGGAGGAGGAGGAAATGGACAAGAAGGTTAATGAGTACAATTATGATGATGATGATGATGATGATGATGACGAGGAGGAGGAGGAGGAAGAGGAGGATAATGGTGAGGAGCAAGAGCAGGTGGTGAAGAGGAGCAGTGAGAGAGGATCTGGGGTTTTTTCTGAAACCTAAAGTACAAATAAAAAGACCAACTTTTTAATATAATTCTTTTCACCATTCCTTTAAAAATTCTGATTAACCTATATATTTAATTTAACAAATAGGAACATTGGTATTTACAGTCACTCTTGTAAAAATCTCGATGCATTAAATTAATGAGAAACTAGAAAATGAAAGTCTTTGCATTGAAATGAAATGAAAATATGCAATAAAATAATTTTGTGACTCATAGATTTGTCATATTTCTTAAGTAAATTATCAAGAAAAAAAAAATCAAGGTAAAAAAAACTTTAAATGAGGATTATTCTACAAATCTTTAAAATTTGGAATTGTTTTTAGGAAAATGGTAGTTAACAGCTTTACGGTGTTCAGCACTACCAAAATAGATGATCCCCCCCCCCTTTCACCCCGCCCAAACAAAAAAGCAGAGAGAAAAGAGTAACTTTTACCCCTGAGATCAGACCGGAATCAAATTTACCATTTTTGTTTAGTAGTTGCTGAAACAGCAGTTACTTTGTTTAGCAGAAAGGGATTGGGGGGGGGGGGGGTATCCTATGTGAACCTGATAAGCTTGAGGAACACCATGGCTCTCTCAAACTATTAATTTGGACATTATAAGAGAGGTGGTACCAACCTTAATGTCCTCTCTCCACTCGTTCAAACCGTAATTTTTAGTAATTTCCGGCTGAATCAAGACTTGCCCAGCAATGAAAGCTGCCAGACGAGTCAGAGATTGGCGACCACTGCCACCAACGCCGACTAACAGACCGTTCCCTCCAGGTTGTCTCAGAATACGGCATATTCTGGACAGATGCTCCAGGACATATCTGGTGTTCACCAGAAGGGTAAAAAAAGTGCTTGTTTGTTTTTTTAAGCTTTTAAAATCTTATGGCTTATAAAGATGACGATGATGATGATGATGATGATGATGATGATGATGATGATGATGATGATGATGAAAATTACAGCAACAACTAATATTATGTCATTGATGATAATGATGAAACAAAAAGAAAGGGCAATGAGAATGATGACGATGATGATGATGATGATTATGATGATGATAGCAGTAATACTGATGGGATTTAAATGTAATTAAAAATAAAAAACAAAACAACAAAAAATTGTTGAGACACTTCAATTATGATGGTTTCTGCTTCTTAGTCAAATTATAATTGACTCGAAACTAAGAAAAAAAAAACCATGCTAATCTTATTCACATTGTAATGCAATTAAATCTAAGTAAGTTTTATTCTCCCCTTAAGCGCAATATCCACTAAATGTGCTCAAAGCGCTTTACAAGGGGTCCCTGGCCAACAGCAACATTTAACATGTAGGACGAGACATGACGCCTGTTAGGCGATATTACAATTTTTTCGGACGGAGACAATGCTGTTAACGGCCAGATACTCATTTTACACCTGAGTACTGTGAGAGAATGTGAGTAAAGAGCCTTCTCCAAGGACTCAACTAGGCGCCGAGCGAGGCTCGAACCCAGGACCTTCCGATCTGAAAGCGAGTGCCATACCACAAGACCATAGCCTTACCTAAAGATGACCAGGTTCATTTGAGTTTTGTGTGTTTGGTTGTACTCGTTGAGGGAGACACTGACCACGTCATTAAAATCATCCAAGGATCCTATTTCTGCATACATTCTGAACTCATACGGCTGTTCAAGATCCATAAAGTCCCCAAACATCAGACTTCGTAGATGATGTTCTTTCAATGTCTTTGTCATATCAGAATGAGGTAACATGAGAATTAAAGCTGTTTACAAGTTTTGTTTCGGTTTTTTTTTTTCTTTCTATAATAAGCATAACCCTGAGTAAAGTTCAATTTGTGTAAAATCTTTTAGTCAGAGTACTAATAGAGTAAATAACTCACCTGGCTTGTTTCAACAGCAGACATTAGTTCACAAACGTAGTAAGATTATTATCATTTAACTATTGTATATGGTAATCATTTTTATGCATTTTGGGTAATTAATTTCTGAACCCCTGTGAATGGTGGCTTGGAAATATTTTAAATTAGACGGTAGTATGTCACAGTACATAAGATAAACCAAATATCAAATTATAGATAATAAAAAGGATTGATAAGTTGATGCCTCAGATATTAATATATATGGGTGTATGTGAGAGATCAATAGACAGTTTGAGGGAAAGGAATGTTTATGTAGCAAGCGATAATAGACTCAATTGTGAGGGAGTAATTAGCTCTAGACTGTGATAGATAGTGTATAAGTATCAGTATAAATGAGTGCTCAACGGGCAACTTTACCTGTGTGAGATGGATATTTGATTCTGCTGGGAGTATAAATAAAGCATTGTGAAATGCATAATAGAATATTGTTATACCATATAAGTAAGCGGCCAAACAAGTTTAAATATCTAAACTATGAATATAGAAAAAAAAGAAGAAATAAAACATTTATATCCTAAACTAACCATGAAGACAGCTATAAAGATTCAAGCTCCGTTTTACCTTATTTTTACCATCTTCATCTATGAGGTGATCGAATATGTGCTCAGGTTTGAACTTAAGAGCTGAGGAACACAAATTGACGACTAAACTGAAAATAAGAGAGAGAAAAGTTAGAAGCTTCATGGTACACAGTCTTCTTGGTGAATTTAAAATTACAACCAGAAATCAAAATAAAAGTAGAGATTTCCAAAATCTATCCATTTTATTATATTAGGACTGCATTTATTGCCAATATAGTTGTAATGGAATCAGTGACATGTGGAAGAAGCAGATAGATAGAGAGAGAGGGGTGAGAGAGAGTGAGAGAGAGATGGAAAAAAAAAAATATATATATATTATATATATATATATTATATATATATATATATATATATATATATATATATATATATATATATTATAAATATAATCATATATAGTTACAAATATTCGTATGGTAATATGTATGATTTAAAATTAATAAATCACTCAAGTATTGTTAGCCAAAACCTGCTTCGTTTTGCTAACATAATACGTGAGTGATTTATTTATTTTTATATCTCTAATTATGAGCATCTCGTACTACAAGTACCCAAAAACATCATATATATATATATATATATATATATATATATATATATATATATATATATATATATATATATATATATATATTATATATATATATATATATTATATATATGATTGTGAGAGGTGAGAGGAGAGAGAGAGAGAGAGAGAGAGAGAGAGAGAGAGAGAGAGAGAGAGAGAGAGAGAGAGAGAGAGGGAGAGAGTACACAGAATGACAACGAGGGAAAAGATAAAAGGGCTGAAATTATTGAAGATTGAAGATTTGAAAATAAAATAAAAATGATTGTAATGATGATGAACAGCGAAATGAGGATTAACCCTCTCCTTACAAGCCATTTTCAAGATTTTCCCCCAAAACGTCACACCCAACTAACACAAAAGTAGATTTTTTATCTCTCAGACATAACAGCAGTAAAATTGTTGCAATACATAGTTTCTTTAGCAAAACATGCTCTACAAAACATTGTTCATTTTAACAAAAAATTATAATGTCCAAATAAAATTTGAATAAGAAAAATGTTGGTTGTATCGTAACGACTATGACGATTTTCCTATAGTTGGTAAGGAGAGGGTTAAACACTTGTTGACCTGTTGCCCCTCTGTCCAGCAACAAGTCAAAAGAAAACTAAGTTCAACTTCAACTTACTTAAACAGCCATTTCCTGTCATCTTCATCTGTCAAACGATCATAGAAAACACGAAATACCTCGTGGACCCAAAGTCTGAAACAAGATACAATATGTTTTTTTCTTTAAAATGAAGGGGTTAAGTAGAACAAATTCATTAAAACGAAAATACGAAAAAAAAATAATAATAAATTTACTAAAATACATGTAAAACTAAAAACAAATTGCCATTATAATACTAATATGATATACTAATTTCTTTAATGGTTCAAGTAATATCACAAAGGCACCAGTACAACTTTTGCAAAGTCCTGGAGATTAAACACAATGTGATTTGTTGGGTGGCACTAAAATTTCAAATTATATTTTCAAATCACCTGGCAAACACAGCTTTCTCTGATACTTGTCCTTTACGGATAAGACACACACCCAGTACAACTTTTGCAAAGTCTCTGAGATTAAAGACATAGTGGGATTTGTTGGGTGTGGGCAAGAGATTTTTCATGGCTGCCTTGTAAACTTCCATGGTTGCTTGAACTATCAGACTGCTCATTCCCATATACTCAATGTGGAATTCCTCTTGCTGAAGATACAGAAATGATTCGAGAGTTTAACTCTCTCAAATTCATATGCATGGAAAATCGAACAAATTTGTTCAATTTTCAATGAGGGTGAACTCGAGAGAGTTAAATGTAGTTTATCTGATAATTTAAAAAAGAATAAAACAAGGAATTGTATCATTTTTGTGACACTTGAAAAAAAAGCCATTATGCCACCTGAACTGCACGTGGTCTTTTGATAAATAAAATGTGGTCGATCGTCTAAATTCTGTATTATTGTTGGCATTAACCAGAAGTTGAGAGGTGAATTTAAATTCAAAATGATCAGAAATATAAGATATTAGTTTTGTGTTATTTAAGATAATGTAGTTTTTCTCCTCAATGAAACAACTGAATTTCACTCGTTTCATATTTTTGGATGTAAATTTAGCTTCTATTTCAACTCAATATAATATCGTTTCGAGGGGATGGATCACAAATGCATGACTCTAAGACGCTATAACGCTAGGAATGAATTATTGCTATTCATTTGATCACTTTATGCCAATTGACTGTTGTAGAAAACAATTGATGACCAAGATCATGATCATCAATAAATATGGTATCAACTCCTTAGTTATAAAAAAACCCAAAAAAACTTGAATTTAATATTTAAATATATTACATATCACAAGATTCTTGCATACTGGCTTTTGGAATGGAGATAAAATCCCAAATTGAATTTGCAACTTAAACAGATTGCACTATTGAGTAAACTTTCGAATTCTGCAAGCATGGCTGACAAAATCCTTTTATAATAATATTGCTCAAATATCCTAATTTTTTAATGTTGATTAAAAGTTACATTTTTTAATCTCAGAGGCACAAACACAACGTCAAAATAATGAGATGACTTCATGCTTTGGTCTCAGATAATATTTGTGCAAAGATGATAAGCATGCCAGTATCTTTAGCAAACTAAAAGATCATTATTTTGGGTAATTTTTTAGTGTTGCTTTCTTTGACTTTTTGTGACTATTTGAACCTGGAGTAAATATCACACATTACGTCAACAATACATATTTTTGTGGTAGGAAGATCTCAGATGATGAATTTTCAGGCCTTGTACAGCAATTTGTAAATTATTCATATTAAATCATACTTCATATAGTTAAGAGAGCCAGCTATGTATTGGAAAACTTTATAGTTTTACCAACCTTAAGGAATGTGGTGCAGATTGTAGTGAAAATTTTCACCATGGTTTCATCGCTGAATGTATTCATAGAGATAATGGAGAAATGACGTGTGAACCTGAGAGTGACAACATTGCGGGCTCCGCCTGGTGGGCCCATGGCACAGAGGAGCTGCACATCTATAAGCGTTATTTTAGAAGTGTCTTTCAGGTCATACCTGGCAATAGTAATGCATTTATGAGAAGCAATGATATGTTCATGAGTGGTGATAATGTGTTAAGTGTTTCATGAGTAATAGGTATATATATATCCCTGACTAAAATTAATAATCCTAACGCCGGGGGAACCAATAATAATTACACTATCACCGTCTAGTATTCTTCAATAACTATAACAAAGATTTTCCTACAATTTTGCAATGTACAAAACAAATCTGAATAAGAAAAATGTTTATTGAATCGTAATGAATGATATGATTTTCCTGTAGTTGGGAAGGTGAGGGTTAAAGATTGGTCTATATCAGTATTCCACATTTACAGAAAAACTAAAACATCATGACAATAACAAGAAGAAAAAAATCGTCTTGATGGTAAATATCAAATGTGAATTAGACTTTTTATGATTTTTTTGGAAAGGTCAGGATGAAAAATGGGACAAACATAGTGGACACAGACAACCCTAAGGACAAACATAACGGAGATAAACAAAACTAAAGACAAATAATAATAATAATAATAATAATAATAATAATAATAATAATAATAATAATAATATAATAATAATAACAATAATAATAATAATAATATAATAATAATAATAATAATAATAATAATAATAATAATAATAATAATAATAATAATAATAAGCATATTTCTATAGCGCCTTTCGTCGAAACCTCAAACATTTTGTATTATCTTTGACTACTAAAAGCATAGAAAAAATTACAGGATTCGAATCCTTGTCTAAAATCGACTGTATATTCATCTTCTTTAGCTGGCCCTAATATTCTAAAACTCTTATTAGGGTCAGAATAGTGGTTTTGATGATGATGGCGATGATGATTATGATGACGATTATGAAGGAGGATTAGTGAGCAGAGGACAAGCTGTAGGAGATAGAGGAGATGGGAGGAGGAGGTAGAGGTGGAGGATAGAAGTCTAATTGAGAACACTCTCAATAAACCCATACCAGTATCCAATATCTAGGAATTGTCTGAGTAACTCAATTGGAGGCTGGGCACCGTAAACTTCCTTGGCTGGCATATTCATGTCGTCCACAAAAATAATAAATTTTTTACCCGGTCGAGGACCAAAGACACCTTTGCGACGACGATCCAGTTTTGACATGATAATGTCCTGAAAGTGAAATAAGATTAGATAAGTTGAGACAAAATATACTTTAATGATTTTATATGAAAATAATAATTTTGACTCAAAAAATACCTTGTGATAAAAATAAATGAATAAACAGGAACATTCATGTCATAAATTTACATGCCTTTATCGATATGCAACCAAAGTCTTTATCTGAATTCCATTTTGTACAGTAAAGGTTGCCTGCTGACTACCTTTAGTGCTAACACTCCTACAATATCTATCATTGCCGATCAGCATTTACTCACTCCTACCTGAGTCAAGTGTGGTAAAGTGTATAACGTGTCCAAATACAAGGGCCAGAGTTTTGTGAGCATTCTCACACATTGTCAGTGACTCTACCGTATGAGCTATCCACGATCCCAAAAGAGATTATTTCAATGTCTCAATTGTTTCTATGTTACATGTTTGTGTTGAGAATATTGGCTATTAAGCTTAACTGCTGGCCAACTTACTTCGCGGAGGTTGTGTGTGTTGGACCTGCAATCTCAAGTAGTCAGAAGTGAGGGCTAATAATGACTAGGAGGTAGAGATGATCTCTTTTGAGATCGTGGATAGCTCATATGGTAGAGTCACGCTCTCCCCGGCCAGGTGGAGTTGTCGTACCATTAAGGTCACGGATTCAAACCCCCATCACTGCCACATAATTTTTATTCTCTAATGTCTTCTGGCACTTTCCTACTCACTTCATCTCTTGTTGTTATCTGGAAACTGAAGCTGAGAGTCATTAGAGTAAAAACCTCTAATATTCTAGGAGGAGCTGGGCTACACCTAAGCATGCGACTGGTATTATACATTACCTGTGCGGCTATGTGGTCTTGCGGTATAATACTCGCTTTTGGATCGGAAGGTCCTGGAAAAGGCTCTTTACTCATATTCTCTCACCGTACTCAGGTGTAAAATGAGTATCTGGCCGTTAACAGCGTTGTCTTTGTTGGAAAAGAATTGTAATATCTCCTAACAGGCGTCATGTCTCATTCTACATGTTACATGTTGCTGTTGGACAGGGACCCTTTGTAAAGCGCTTTGAGCACATTAAGTGGATATTGCGCTATATAAATGCTCTATTACCTGTGTTTGATTTGCTCCACTTTGTGCTGAAAATGTAACAATAGAAGCTGTGTATTTGTCTTGCGGGAGATCACTCATCATCTTTTTGGATACGTAAGCAGTTTTGCCTGTGCCAGTTGGTCCAACAAACAATAAAGGTCTGTAGAAAGCAGAGACAAAATAAGGTACGAAACTAAATCAAAATCACACCGAACAATTCATACCTTTAAACAATTGATGCATTTTCAACATTAAATTGAAATTGCCATTTTAAATAAAATATGATCAGTAAAGATCGAATATAAAATATGCCTTAACTCAATGCAAAAGAGGAAGAGAAGAAGAAGAAGAAGAAGAAGAAGAAGAAGAAGAAGAAGAAGAAGAAGAAGAAGAAGAAGAAGAAGAAGAAGAAGAAGAAGAAGAAGAAGAAGAAGAAGAAGAAGAAGAAAAGAAGAAGAAGAAGAAAAGAAGAAGAAGAAGAAGAAGAAGAAGAAAGAAGAAGAAGAAGAAGAAGAAAGAAGAAGAAGAAGAAGAAGAAGAAGAAGAAGAAGAAGAAGAAGAAAGAAGAAGAAGAAGAAGAAGAAGAAGAAGAAGAAGAAGAAGAAGAAGAAGAAGAAGAAGAAGAAGAAGAAGAAGAAGAAGAAGAAGAAAAGAAGAAGAAGAAAAGAGAAGAAGAAAAAGAAGAAGAAGAAGAAGAAGAAGAAGAAGAAGAAGAAGAAGAAGAAGAAGAAGAAGAAGAAGAAGAAGAAGAAGAAGAAGAAGAAGAAGAAGAAGACTGTAAATGATTAGGATAGACTCTAGCTCCTTGTGCCTGACAAGTAAAAAAAGACCACTAATACTACTTACCTCGCATGCTGAATGCATAGGTTCATAAAATATGTGTAGCGCACTGTGTCAATGGTGGGCACCAGCATCTCACGTATGTTGTGCTTCTTTGCAGTGTCAATGTTTTTGATGAGGCTTACCCATGGGATCCAAGCTCCACGGCCCTTCAACTGATGATTAGATAAAAAAGGTAATGGCAATAAACAAAATAATTATATATATATATATATATATATTATATATATATATATTATATATATATATATATATATATATATATATATATATTATATATATTATGTTAGGAAATAATATGTACACAATAGTGATGAAAATTTACATAAAAATGATAATCATATCCTAAATCCACTTGTTAAATAAAAAAACAAAACAGTTATCATTAGGCTGGTGGACGATTATTTTCATTCTTTTCCCAAAAATGGCAGGCTTACCCAGCAGAAAAATGGATTTTTAAAACTCAAACAATCTCTCTACAAAACAAGTTTATGTTCTTATTAATTAAACAAAGATCATTTTTCAAAGTTTGTGATGTACAAAATAAATCTGCATAAGAAAAAAATGTATATTGTGTCGTAACAAATGTGACGATTTTGCTGCAGGTGGTAGGGAAAGGGTTAAAAGTTAAAACATAATTTTTGCAAATGAACTTTGAAAGCCATGCCTTATTAGAAACTAATTTTTAGTATTTTCTTCTACAGTCTTAGTTTCGATACAGGCTGGCTACACCAGGGTGTGACACTATTTTACATAATTTTGTTATTAAAAAAAAACCATTGTAAATTAAATATTATTATGACGTCAAAGAATATTTCTACTTTTGTTCTGTTGTTTAACTGATCATACTTTCATTTTTTTTTATTTTTCAAACACAATCCATTTGTTTTCTAAAATGTTTAATTACTTGTTTTGATAAAGGGAAAACCTGAAGTCTTAAGTTTATTCACTGAAGCTTTACATTTCTTTACATTACATTATATAAACAACTTCGTAAGAAATTAATGGGAAATTACCACCAAGGAACTTTATAAGAATCTGAATAGACATGTGTGACAAGGTGACAAAGCAAAAAGAAAAATACCACCAAAAAAAATATCCAATAAATTTAGCCTTCTTTATCCTCGGATCTAACTTCAAACCTCTTGATTACTGGTCAGACATGCTACACTATAGAAGTGAACTGAGTGTTGGGATGACTTAATGTCTGTTTTCTTCAAATAGAGAGGACATTTTTTCGGTAAACTCTCTTCTACACATTTCCAAAAACAAGGACAAAGACATAGTGAAAAACATTTTTTTTTAACCCAAAAATTTGAGCTTTTACAAAAGTGTGATATCCACTAAATGTGCTCAAAATGCTTTACAAGGGGTCCCAAATCAATAGCAACACTGAACATATAGATCAGGAAATATATAACATTATTTTTTTTTTTTAGAGAGACAACGCTGCTACGGCCAGGGACTTATTTTACACTCGAGTACAGTGAGCAAATATGACTAAAGAGCATTTTTGAAGGATTCAACTGTGCGCAACCACTAGTAGAACTTGAACCAGGGAGCTACAGGTCAAAGACGAGTGTCATAGCAAAAGATCACAAAGTTGCACATATTAAGTCTACAGGTCAAAGGTGAGTGTCGTAGCAAAAGATCACAAAGCTGCATATATTTAGTTTACAGGTCAAAGGCGAGTGTCATAGCAAAAGATCACAAAACTGCATATATTTAGTCTACAGGTCAAAGGTGAGTGTCATAGCAAAAGATCACAAAACTGCACATATTTAGTCTACAGGTCAAAGGTGAGTGTCATAGCAAAAGATCACAAAGCTGCATATATTTAGTCTACAAGTCAAAGGCGAGTGTCATAGCAAAAGATCACAAAGCTGCACATATTTAGTCTACAGGTCAAAGGCGAGTGTCATAGCAAAAGATCACAAAGCTGCACATATTTAGTCTACAGGTCAAAGGCGAGTGTCATAGCAAAAGATCACAAAGCTGCACATATTTAGTCTACAGGTCAAAGGCGAGTGTCATAGCAAAAGATCACAAAGCTGCACATATTTAGTATGCTCAATGCACATTTGTTTGAAAACATGTTGAAGCACCTGACTACAGTCAATGTACCAAACAGGAATTTACAATCCTCGACAGACAAATCAAAGCTTATACTTGGAACTAATTAAAACTAGAAATGTTAACCACACTGGGCCCCTTATGTGGAATGACCTGCCCAGAATGATAAGAGAAATAAACTCCATTGATAGTCCCAAATCATTGTTAAAACACTACCTTTTTACTGTTACATTTTTATGATATAATTACGTTTTGACATACTCTGCTTCTTTTGATATCATTGTGATATACGTTTTATACGATTTCAACAACACAAGAAAACATCCAATTGCCTCAGCACCTTAACATACATGATGACATTCTAAAGCTAACAAGGACACAAATTACTAACTGGATACTAGAAACAGACTGACACACTCGAAGTAACGCACATATTCACAGCAACCGTCCAAAGAGACTGCACAGCAATATTTAATATTATTTTATTTGTAAATTTTGTATATTTATTTGTAATGTGCATTGAGCATTACACAGTGATGAAAATACGCAATATAAATGCCATGTATTATTATTATTATTATTATTATTATTATTATTATTATTATTATTATTATCAATATGAAAGTGAAAAGTACCTATGACTTACATCGTAGTAAAAATCATAGACTGTTTGTTCTGGTGGAAAGATTGTATCCAGAGTCTTAATACTGCTAGGTACTTCATGATGGGTGTCTTTACCAGCCAGCAGTGGGTAATAAAACTCATGAAACTTCAATCTGCTCTCATTGTCGATGCACCCGGCAATGCTCCAGGGGATGGAGAAAAGAACTGCTCCCTGCAATTGTATGAAATTTTTTTTAAAAAACAATAAAAATTTGAGCTTTTATATAGTGCAATATCCACTAATTTGGTCAAAGCGCTTTATAAAGGGTTCTTAGCCAACTGCAACACTTAACAAGTAGGACGAGACATGATGCTTGTTGGGCAATATTAATTACAATTTTATTTATTTTTCGGACGCTGTCAACAGTTGGATACTCATGTTACACCTGAGTATGGTGAGAGAATGTGAGTCAAAAGCCTTTTCCAAGGACTCCACTATGCATTGCTCAGGACTCGAACCCAGGACCTTCCAATCCGAAAGTAAGTGTCAAACCATTAGACCACATAGTTGCACAAAATAAAATGTATAAAATGTGACCCACTGTCTCAAACCGGTATCTTGACATTAAAAAATTATGTTATAGTCCAAAATATGATACAGGTTAGATTTTTAAAATGTACATTGAAGACAATAGAATTCGTTTCTTAAAGTAACAACTAAAATCTCAAATATCTGGTCATGTCTACTTTCTGGCACCTGGGTCATCCCAACATAATACTGTTTGGAGACAATAAGTCACATATTTCATTCTCATAAATACACATACTCTCCATATTTTTATCTTCTGTTTTTTTGTTTTTTTAATTCATTCAACAAGTAATAACGTTTTCTATAAACTGAAATAATGGGATTTTTAAAAGCTTCTATTTGTAACAGATAACAGATTGTTAAAAAAAACCGAAATATCTGAACAAGTGTATATGAAAGGTGCTAGACAAAGCAAGAAAGAAAAATACAAGAAAAAAAACACCCCAAAAAATCAGTCTACCTCGCCTTCCCAGTAGAGGTAGACTAATTGTTTGGGATGGGGTTTTTTTCACGTATATTTCTTTATTTCTTTGTCTGGCACCTTTCATACACACTTGTTCAGATCTTTATCTTACATCGGTGCCTGCTCCCTAGTTTCTTAACTGGATAATGTTAAAGAACTATAACAATTTGAGATGCTTTAATGCATTTATTCTGATTATAAAGAAGGAAAGGGATCTAAGCCAAAAACATTCTTTATTGTCCATTATTATTTATCCTCATTTTAACATTTTAAATATATTCTCTCCTCATATCTTTTTTAAACAAATAACAGTAGTTTGATCTCATTGAATATTCCTGTTTTTGTCTTGTTGTGTCTTGGATGATACTTTCGAAGTTTTTAGCAAGCTATATCAAAACAACAATGGCGTTTGAAAAAAATAGTCATCAAAATTTTGAAATTTAAAAAATCAGTTTAAATGAAAACAATAATATACACATTATATTGATTCAGTGTCAATTTTTTTATTTAGTTACAGGTCGTAAGGAATGAAATGACTGAGTGGATACAGCACTTGTGTGGCTATGTGGTCTTGTGGTATGACACCCGCTTTTGGATTGGAAGGTCCTCAGTTTGAGCCTCGTTCAGCACATTGTTGAGTCCTTGGTTAGGTGTTTTACTCACATTCACTCACCATACTCAGGTATAAAATGAGTACCTGGTCGTTAACGGCATTGTCTCTGTTGGAATAAATTGTATAATCGCTTAACAGGCGTTGTGTCTCGTTCTACACGTTACATGTTGCTGCTGGTCAGAGACCCTTTGTAAATCGCCTTGAGCACATTAAGTGTATATTGTGCTATATAAAAGCTCAAGATCAAGCTCACTTCACTTCTACCAGAGGAATGAATAAAGGGAATTCTATTTTGACATTCTAAATTGATTTTTTGCCCACAACAGTATTAGTAGAGCATATACTAAAGGATAAATGGATAGCATCTGTAACACAGCTGTGTAAACTTACTTAAAGATCTGAACAAGTGTGGATGAAAGGTGTCAGACAAAGCAAGAAAGAAAAATAGAAGAAAAAAACCATACCAAAAAAATCAGTCGACCTCGACTGGGGAGGTCGACTGATTTTTTGGGATGGTTTTTTTCTTCTATTTTTATAACTTGCTTTGACTGACACCTTTCATACACACTTGTTCAGATCTTTATCTTATACCGGTGCCTGATCCTTAATTTCTATAAACTTACTTACAGTGTAAAGAATCTTGTAGTGTTTGTTCTCTTCTGCGTCGTGTTGATGGAATGGTTCAGACATCAACATGTCAATAAATGACAAACAGGAGACCACTTGATTTGAGTAAGATGATTGGATATATTCCTGTATTCGGAAGAGATAATTGTGATAGTTTATTAAATAGTGTGTCACTTAAATAATACATTGACGTTGTTGTGCTCTAACCATGTTGTGCTCTAACCATGTTGTGCTCTAATCATGACTCTAACCATGTTGTGCTCTAACCATGTTGTGCTCTAACCATGACTCTAACCATGTTGTGCTCTAACCATGACTCTAACCATGTTGTGCTCTAACTATGTTGTGCTCTAACCATGACTCTAACCATGCTGTGCTCTAACCATGACTCTAACAATGACTCTAACCATGTTGTGCTCTAACCATGACTCTAACCATGTTGTGCTCTAACCATGACTCTAACCATGTTGTGCTCTAACCATGACTCTAACCATGTTGTGCTCTAACCATGACTTTATCCATGTTGTGCTCTAACCATGACTCTAACCATGCTGTGCTCTAACCATGACTCTAACAATGACTCTAACCATGTTGTGCTCTAACCATGTTGTGCTCTAACCATGACTCTAACAATGACTCTAACCATGCTGTGCTCTAACCATGTTGTGCTCTAACCATGACTCTAACCATGCTGTGCTCTAACCATGTTGTGCTCTAACCATGACTCTAACCATGTTGTGCTCTAACCATGACTCTAACCATGTTGTGCTCTAACCATGACTAAAAATTTTAACAAAAATGTATTTATTAAGTTAATAATATAGAATATGCTATTGAACATGTGGAAAAAAATAGTTCTAAGAGTCAAAACTTGGATATTATTTTTTGGGTTTTTTGTTTGTTTGTTTGTTTGATAGTAACACATTTTTTCTTGTCTCTCTTACCTTGCAGTTTTTACGCACAAAATCAATGCAAGGATCAATCAGCCATTCTAACAGGTCATGTAAATAATCCACAATGCTGTGGTTCAGGAATTCTGGGAGTGTGTTGAGCCATGATTTAACTAATGGTCTCCATCCGAGAGTTGATGGTTCCAAGTAAATCATTCCACACCTCGATACCGTTGCTGGCTGTTAGATAATAATGACGATGATGATGATGATGATGACAACAACACCTATGCTGCTGCTGCTGCTGATGATGATGATGGTGATGATGACGATGATGATGATTATGATGATGATGATGATGATGATGATGATGATGATGACGATGATGATGATGATGATGATGATATATGATGAATAATAGAGAAAAAAATTACAAATTATTTCTGTCATTTTTTTCGTATGGATGAGCATATAATAAACAAAATATTTACGCAATCAATTTTTAGAATGGAAATGTTGAAATGTTAATGGCCCCCTTTAACCTTAGATGGGGGTCCTGATAGCTCAGTTGGTAGAGCACTCGCTTCACACACAAAGGGACCAAATTCGATCCCGGGTGCAGTCGAGGATTTTTTCTGACCCCCCTATCCACCCAGCAGTGACTGGGTAGCTGAGTCTGTTAGATTTGGTGGAAAGTACTTTGCGATAAACTGGCATCCTATCTAAAGGATAGCAAGAAATTGTTATTGTCCGTTTCACACTATAGAAACCAGGATAAACTCCAGCTCCTTGGGCCGACTGGCTCTGAAGGACTACTTTTTTATGTTAACCTTAGACATGTAACAGCATTTTGAGTTCCAGCCTCAAAACTGAGTACTAGGAATAAAATGATATTACAAATTGATAATTAAATGAGATTAATTTCACATCTGAGACATGAAATTAGAGAAAACGGAATGTTTTCATGTATTTGGGGGTCATGATGGCTCAGGGGGTAGAGCACTCGCTTCACACTCAAAGGGACCATGATCTATCCCGGGTGAAGTCGAGATTTTTTTCTGACCCCCATGTACACAACTCAGCAGCGATGGGATAGCTAGGTCTGTTAGATATGATGGAAAGTACTTTGAGACAGACTCGCATCCTATCCGAAGGGCAGCAAGCAATTGCTATTGTCCATTTCAAGATATGGAGCCCGGGATAACTCAAACTCCATGGGCTGAATGGCTCTTAAGGACTATTTTCATGTCTTTAGGAGTTGAATGGCACCTGTAACACTTTTATATCAGTTCAAAAGATGATTGGACATTTCATTTAAAAAATGATAATTTTCAGAGGGGGGGGGGGGGGGGGAAGGTTATTTTCTGCATTCACACGCGCCAAAGAAAAAGTTATACAAATCATCAGAGGACAGGAGATTTAATTTATGTCTTGTCTAATACTATATTAACAGCATGGATGGAGAGAGCAACTATACTCATCGACTATGACTGAATCACACAATTCTCAGCAAGCGTCATATACCTAACAGAAATATACATCTTATCTCCCCCGCCCCCAACAATCGTCTGCCTCTCTCTCTCTCTCTCTCTCTCTCTCTCTCTCTCTCTCTCTCTCTCTCTCTCTCTCTCTCTCTCTCTCTCTCTCTCTCTCAAAACACAATACACATACATGTTTGCACACACACACACACACACACAATACATACCGATGCCTGCGACAGATCCATGGTTTCAAAGACCATCGTCATAAGGTTGCTCATCTGTATGATCTCACCGCTCATCAGGCAAAGTTTCTTGTTGTCGTCTAACACGGTGTTCATGTTTTCAATCCACACTGCATCAATGGGGCCGTCAAAGATGACCCACTTTCTGTGTGGACTGGTGGACGAGGCAAACTCTCGAAAGGAGTTGGCAGTCACCCCATCGGACCACTAAAAGTTAATAAGAAGTTGGAAAAGTGTTACTTTAATAAGAAGTTGGAAAAGTGTTACTTTAATAAGAAGTTGGAAAAGTGTTACTTTAATAAGAAGTTGGAAAAGTGTTACTTTAATAAGAAGTTGGAAAAGTGTTACTTTAATAAGAAGTTGGAAAAGTGTTACTTTAATAAGAAGTTGGAAAAGTGTTACTTTAATAAGAAGTTGGAAAAGTGTTACGTGCCAACCATAATCATAAGATAGTTGTGTGCATCTATTGTACTAAGTCGTCAACGAGAGCAATATGTAGACTTGTCATTGGCAACAAATAAAAAATCTGTATAATTTGTGCGGCTATGTGTTCTTATGGTATGACACTCGCTTTCGGATTGTAAGGTCCTGGGTTTGAGCCTCAATCGATGCATAGTTGTTTCGTTGTAAAAGGCTCTTTACTCACATTCTCTCACCGTACTCAAGTGTAAAATGAGTACCCGGCCGCTAACAGCGTTGTCTATGTAATATTGCCTAACAGGCATCGTGTTTCGTTCTACGTGTTACGTGTTGCTATTAGCCAGGGACCCCTTGTAAAGCACTTTGAGCACGTTTAGTGGATATTGCGCTATATAAAAGCTCAATTTAAAAAAAATAATAATAATAATCACAACATATTTGTGTGCATCTATTGTACTAAGTCGTCAATGAGGACAATATGTAGACCTGTCATTGGCAACAAATAAAAAATCTGTATAATTTGGGAGTAAAAGGTCCAAATTTCAAGAAGAAAAAAAGAAATCTCTATGACCCAACCCAAAAAGCATATTATAGGTCTTTATTACTATAAATTTCCATTTTAAAACACTTAAGAATTGACTGATTTCAAATAGTGATTAAATAATTCGAATTTAAAGAGGAAAAAAAATCGGAATTTAGTCCATTTTGACTCCAAATAATTATTTGGTTCTTTTCTTCAATGAAAATAAAAATCCTATTTAACCACTTCAAAAGGCAAGACAGTCTTTCAAATAGAACCTGATTGATTGATCTACTTACCTCGTGAGAAAGAGGATCAAATTGTCCAAATAACTGACCCATTGTGATCGCTTTAGGGTTGATAATCTTGTACATTACGGGTTCAAACTCCTTGTTGTCTTCTTCATACAGTAAAGTCATTCCCTCTGCCAGAGTCTCTAGGACTTTACTCTTTCCACCATAGGGTTCTCCAACCAACATGAAGCTTAAGCATGGACATTTTGAAGTGGGTGTAATAATGAATGTTAAAGAATAGATAAAAAAAGCATCCAATGTGAAAGTAGAATTATATCTCTGACAAATATAAACATTAACTCAAAGTGTAATCAATATCATTTTAAAAAACTTTGAGAATCTAAAACAGACTGTAATGCAAACATTTTACAAATATAATAATAACATTTTCTCACGTGTGAAATTTACATGATGCTTACTGATATCAAACAATGTTATGATTTACTGTAATTTCTCACATTTATATTTTTTTAAATTGAGGTAAATGGCAACAAAAAATACCATTTCTTTCAGCATGGAGATTGTTTATTCCATTGTTTATTTTTTGGAACACTTTTAGTTTTAGGTCAAACCAGCATGAGGAGAAAGGAAGATGATGAGTAGTCAAAATATTATATTATTCATTTCCTCTTACAAGAGACTAGTTCAAACTGAACAGAAATAAATCCCAAGAACAAGAATTTACTATTGATTAGAGTCTTGCCCATGATAACTTAAAGATGCCCCTTCCCAATACAGGCACACAATCCCACAAAAAAATACATTCAAAAGTAACTAAAACACCAAAAATCTAACAAAAATGCAGGAGAAAAAAATCTATCTTACTGCCTAGCAAAGGCCTCTAACGAGGGCCTTGGCAAAACCAAATGTCACATTCCAGGACATGGACAGAAATCTTCACGGAAGAAAGATAATTAGCAAATCAAACAAATTATACTTACCCATGACGCACAAGCATCATTTCGTATGTCTGAATGATTTTCTCGGTGAAGAAAGGAACAAATTGGAGATTCTTCTTTTCAGATATTCTCTTCATTGCATTGAGGAAGCTGACATAGTCTGCCTGGGGCAGTTTCAGACCAGGGAAGAGATCGGATAGGATGCCATTGAATAGCGGAATGTCGTGGGCCAAGAATTTGGGAAGATTCACATCGATGATGGAGCGAAGAATCTTTGAGACATTGTTAAAAAATGCATGAAGCACACCGTTGTGGGATTTTTGCTGGATGGTATAAACAACTTAACATCATTTAGCAAATTAAGAAAAAAAAATTTTTACTTGGATATATGTCCATTATTTATTAAGCTTAATTACAAAAAAAAAAAAAAAAAAAAAAAAAAAAAAAATATATTATATATATATATATATATATATATTATATATATATATATATATATATATATATTATATATACATGATGCTCTTTATCCAATATTGCATTTTAGCTTTCATAATAAATAACTGGAAGAGTCGTAAAGAGCTCACAATTTCTACACAACGTACATATCATTATATTTCAGGTGAGCGATATGTTCATACCCTTTTTAAAAAGTACAAGATAAACCACATTTAATTGAAAGAGAAATATTTTCAAGACAAGAGAAAAATCATGCAGTTATTCTTGCTTAATCATAGTAAGTTTTAAAATCCTAATAAAGAACTTGAGGAATTTACCAATATATCTTCAGGTGCATCGGCAAATTTTAGTTTCAGATTTCCAGCCGCAGACAGGACAGATTTGACAGCTCTCATCCCATAATCATAATGAAACTGTGATGACAATTGCTCTGAACACAATCGATATGTGGTGACAATTTTTACAGAAAGATCTCTAGCATCCAGAAATCCAAAGGAATATAAGGAGATTTCTGCAATCATGGCATAGTCAGGGACCTGCATACAGAAAACGATAATATCGCTGTGAGAAATTGAACTACTATGTTTCATAAGAAAATCTACATTCAATGCAGTGAAACGTCAACTCTGTTACTTTATTGAAGAAAAGAACCCTTAATAAATAAATAAGTGGAAAAAAACAAACATGTGCCTACTTACACGACAACCTTAGAATGATGTAACACTTGATTTTATCATGTTTATGTTTTCTGTTGTTAATAATAGACTAAATATATCATAAAATGATATTCAATACATTACTTCTATTGTAAATCTTATTTTATTTGACAATAAAATGTCAAGCTGTTATTACTCACCATCATGGCCACAGTTCTAAATAATACTTTGAGATTGTCCGGCAATTCAGACCTTCCAGCATAGCCAGGGTTCATGGTGATACATACATAACAATTGGGGTTTAACTTAAGCTCTGTCCCTTCAAACTCAAAATACTCCATCTTTGCCCGCACAGCACGGATAATGCATAAGATCTATGAGAGATTCAAATCAGGCAATCATGATAAGTGATATGTATACTTTTTAAAGCAATATTATATATTATAAAATGTGGTTGAAGTCACAACTGTCTGTGGTCGATTTTTTTTAAATGATTAAGCACGTACACTAGTTTTGGCAATTAATGTAAAAGGAACCTTTACAATAATCCTTTGCTATTGTGTCTCAATGCTGTCAATTATTAGCTCCTATAAACTGCACTGTGCAATATTTCAAATATAAACTAAGTACATGGAACTTAATTTTTTTTTAAAAACAACTTAAGGCTTGTTTAGAATTATAAAGAGATTTTTTTCTCTTTGAATTTGAGTATGTTTTACTGTGGAATCCATGAAAATTTGTGTACATATAATATATAAAGAAAATGTAATAGCCCCCCAAAAATCCACATAGAAATATTCCCTCGTGGGTTATCACTGGGAATCATGATTGACTTCCATCATTGCAATGATTGAAACTCAATTTAATGAAAAATAGAGAGTATTAGTAATTCTTTTCATAATATTGTATCAAAAGGGCAACAAGCCTGACCTGTGGCTGTGTGAAATGGAAATTCGGTTCCATTTGGCCTGCTCGAGTAAACAAAATGAAGTGCTTTGAAGAGCAGTGAGCATGGTGAAATCGGTGAAAACACTTTATAAATGTCAATTTTTGTCAATTAGGATGATAGTTTTTTAAGGAGGATTATCAGATTTACATAATATATACCTGTTGTGCAACCACAGATAATACTTCCAGGTCGATTCTGTTAAATTCATCAAAACAAGCCCATGCTCCAGATGAAGCCAGTCCTTTGAAAAACTACAAAAGACAATATTGAAAATTTAAAGTGGCCTTTATTAAAATGATACAGAAAAATAAAAACAAAACAAAATCAAACTACCGCACAGTGATTCAACACTATCAATGTGAATAAAATCATCCCCCAGTTTAGTTTTGTTTTCCAGTCACTCTCTCTCAGGTGTTTGTTTTGTTTTGTTTTGTTTTTGTTTTTGTTTTTTTTTGACACTTTATTATGGACTTAATTCCTCACAAATTTATGGGTTTTTAAAAAAATGAATTACCAAAAACATCTTGTCTTCTGTTCCAATCAAATTTAACTTCCAACTTGACATGAAAATCAATCAGAATAACAAAAGTTTGTGAAAGTCATGTGCTTTAATCAAATTTGAATTAAAATCCTGAATGATTGTTACTGAATGAAATCCACAGAAGAGTAAACGAGGAAGTAGAGATGAAAATAAACATCAAGTTGTGTCAAACAAACAAAAATAATTACGAATTGTCCTTTTGAAATAAGTTAAGGCGGGTTTTACATTTAGTGACTGAGTACATTTTCTGGATTATTGCAACACAATTTGACTCCCAAACCCTCTCAAACTTTCAAACACCAGGTGTATTGATGAAGCAGAATAATCAATAAATATAAATAATTTAAGTCACACCCGTTAGATCCATTGGCAACCTTCAACTTAGACCTCACCCCTTTTTACTTTTTAAATTTAGTCGATAAAAGCATAAACACATTTTCAGATTTGACAACAATTGGCAATGGGTAAAGAATGTGGTGTCGATGGATCACAAATAGCAAAGTCAAGCAATAATTAGGTGAATATGTGGTTTCTTGTGACCTGTTGGGGAATACTTTTTAAGTATTGTGAAACCCAAGGGACACGAAAGGTTGGGCATCTGAAACAGACATGGAGGTGCTCACTGTCTGACGAATTGAAGATCTCAAGCCTCACCTGGGAGACCACCAAGAGGAAAGCCAAAGACAGAAACAGATGGCGGACACTTGTAGAGGCCCTATGTTCTACAAGGCGTGAAGAATATTAAGTCAAGTGAAGTGTACAGTACAACTTGAGCTTTTATATACCGCAATATCCATTGAACATGCTCAAAGAGCTTTACAAAGGGTCCCTGACCAGCAGCAACACGTAACATGTAGAATGAGACATGACACTTGATAGGTGATATTACAATTTTTCCCAACAAAGACAACATTTTTAATCACCAGGTACTCATTTTACACCTGAGTACTGTGAGAAAATGTGAGTAAAGAGCCTTTTCCAAGGACTCAACTATGTTCCATACGAGACTCTAACCCAGAACCTTCAGATCCTAAAGCGAGTGTCATACACAAGACCACATACCCGCAAGGCTAAAAAACCATGGAAATGTACTATAAATGTTCAAATTCGTATATTTTTTTTCAAATTGTCTAAACTATCTTAAGAACAAGGACTTTTTAAAAAGTGAAAACACTGTTTAATACTTTTCCCATAGCAATGTAGTCCAGACCATCAGAGCAGTTGAAGACAACACACTGTACAGCCAGTGCCTTAGCCAAATCTTTTGTTGTCTCTGTCTTCCCTGTGCCTGCTGGGCCCTCTGGTGCTCCATTCAAATTCAGGTAGAAGGCACCAATCTATTGTCATGAAGAATGAAATAAATAAAGCTTGAGGTTAAAAGTTCAGGGTTCAAAATTTTCATTTTACGTCAGTAAAATGGCATGAAACAACTTTATCAATCTTACCTTTAATTTTAGAAAAAAATAATATTATAATCCAAATAAATAAATACAAGAAATAATTAAGCAATGATTAAGCAATCTTAATTTCTTAAATTTTAATCTAGAGGGAAAATGATAAAAAAATCATACCTGGTCAAAATATTGAAGTGTATCAAAATAAATATTAAGGTCATGTAAACTTTAAGCCGTCAAAATAGAATCCTATTAAGATTAGTTATAGTTCTATGTTTGGCATAGATGTAGTATGATAGTTTCATACTCCTTGTTTTTCTTATAGTACTTTCACTTATGGTTTATTTTCGCTATCTCCTTCTATTCGTCTTGCGGTATGCTGCACGCCGTCGCACATACCATGCACATTTTGGTCACAAGGGGAGATAAAACAAGTGGTGCTCCTTGCTTCAATGTCATTTGCCTCCCAACTCACATTGAGAGTGCTTTATTATGTATGTGGTATGTGGTCTAGTGGTATGACACTCGCTTTCGGATCGGAAGGTCCTGGGTTCGAGCCTCGCTCGGCGCATAGTTGAGTCCTTGGAAAAGACTCTTTACTCACATTCTCTCACCGTACTCAGGTGTAAAATGAGTACCTGGCCGTTAATAGCGTTGTCTTTGTCCGAAAAATTGTAATATCGCCTAACAGGCGTCATGTCTCGTCCTACATGTTAAATGTTGCTGTTGACCAGGGACCCCTTGTAAAGCGCATTGAGCACGTTAAGTGGATATTGCGCTATATAAATGCTCAATTAATTAATTAATGTGTGACGGCGCAAAAAGTAAAACTTCTCAATTCTGACCATTTTGACTTTAAATAATTTTCTGTTATCTAGTTCATTCCCACATAATACCAAATTGCCATCGCCAGCCATGCAAAGTGTCAGAATAGAGTTAAATAAAACCCCATCAATGGGCCAGTGGTGGTCAGAGCAGAAAAAAAATATATTTCCATCTGCAATGGGCCAGTGGTGGTCAGGGTAGAAAAAAAACGAATTTCCTTACCAATGTCCTGTAACATCTATCAGTGAGAGGTGTAATGACAAGTCGTCCAGAGTTCCCCAGATACTCATAGGCATATCTCACTGTGGCATTTGTAATTCGGACAAAACAATTTGCCTCTTCCCAATAGTAACGGAGTTGGGATAGCCAGTTAAAGTCGTTTTCTGTAGAGACACCTGTGAATGATATTCATGTTCATATCAAAATGAGGAGTTTGGTTCATATTACACTGAGAAGTTTGCATATATTTCATGTCAAAACTACTTTTTACTCATCAAGTATGCAACTGGAATCGTCCCTGGTCTCTAGATGTAAAAAGTAAAATGTAACAATTGCCTGCTACCCTCTGAATAGGTGCCTTGTCTATGCAGTATTGGAACAAGATGATAAAGAACAGGGTAGAAAAGCAGGTCCAAAAAAATAGTTTTTAAATTCTATTACAAATCGGTTGAACAAAGTCCCTTGCCGTATGAGTCAGGTACTCTACCACATTCACAACCTACTGCCTCAAAACGCTATTATACGAGTTGGTTTACATGCTAAAAATCTAATTCATTATAAAAAGTAAGTTGGGTTAAGTTTGTATGTTTTGTTTGATATTGGTAATCTGGATATCTGAGGTTCGATTCCCAGTCCAGGCAGGCTGATGTTTTGGGATGTTTTTTTTTGTTTGTTGTGTTTTTCTTTCTTGACTTGTCTGGCACTGTTTCATACACACTTTTTCATATATTTGATAAAGAAGTATTAATAGATTTCTTGAAACGACAAAAACTAAAAACTTACAGTTCGGGTCATTTGTGACCCTTCACCTCAAACCGGTATTAAGTCGGGTTGGTTATGATGTTGAAAATTGAATTTATAGCCAGAAATATCAGACTTGTGTTGAGTTTGTATGTTTTATTGAGGAGAATGGATACTATATTTTAGGGTGCTTATGCCAACAATTTATATTTTTGAACAGTTTAACATTAATTCAGCTTTTAAGCATTTGGTTCGTTCTGTCATAATACCATTTTGAGACGATGGGTCACATTTTATAAATTCCCTTTTTGGCACCAGGTTCATGATGACATAATACCATTTTGAGGGAATAGGTCACTTTTTACCTTTCTTTGCCATTTCATGCACTACATCTCTGGCATGCACGTCAATGACTACAAGAGCTCCTAGTGTGATTCTCTGCTGAGTCGTCAGTTTCCCCCTTACAAGGTCAACGATGTCTTTCATTTGATCCTGCAGAACTTTGTGGAATGACTCAAGCCCCTCCGCTCCTAATTGTATGTACTCGTGGACATCAGCGGTCCAGTAAATTTGTGAAACGCACAAGACAACTTGTCCTGGCCATTCTCGCACCCATTGCTTTCTCTGTGCTCCTTGGTAAGCCTGAGATAGAAATAAATATGCAGACATGCCTAGTTGAAAACTTTAAATTCGTAATTTTTAGGAGAAAAAAAATGACTTGCTATAATCAACTTTTAAAATCAACAATTCATTTTCACAAGGATTAAATAACACTTCAAACTCCTTCACATTATGTAGTCTGGCATCAAATTTCATTTCCAATAAGTTTTAATGACTTACAGATACTCGTGGAGTTCGGAAAGTGGCGCTAAAATTTCGTAATTCTACTAATTTTTCGTAATAGTAGACAGGTCTGAATATGTCATGATAGGGGAATGGAGACGTAAAAAGAATCAATATTAAACATTTTAGAAAAAAAGACTGGCATTCCGAGAGGGAAAGAAAGAGTAAATTACTGAAGTTACTTATGAATGTCATATAAATTATTGAGCTATGGCAAAAACATAGAAGGAAAAACTGAACTACAGGCTTCAACATTCAGGAAAGGTTCTTCAGGGGGTTTTTCTTTTTTTTTTTAATTTTTTAAAAAATATTATTTTTCCTTGTTTTGTATGTTTTTATTTTTATGCGAGTTGAGTACAATGTGTTTTGCAAGGAAAAAGTAAAAGAAGAGGAAGAAGAAGAAGAAGAAGAAGAAGAAGAAGAAGAAGAAGAAGAAGAAGAAGAAGAAGAAGAAGAAGAAGAAGAAGAAGAAGAAGAAGAAAAAGAAGAAGAAGAAGAAGAAGAAGAAGAAGAAGAAGAAGAAGAAGAAGAAGAAGAAGAAGAAGAAGAAGAAGAAGAAGAAGAAGAAGAAGAAGAAGAAGAAGAAGAAGCATTTTTTAAAAACGAATCCTCATCAGAGATATGATGACATACGTACCTCATGGGAGGCCTCAATAACATCTCGGATTGAATACAACATGACGTCCTGGACTTGAAGCAGCCATTTCTCAACAGCACCCCTCGCTTCCACCGTGTCAACAGTGTAAGAAAACTCTACGTTTTCTCCTTCACTGCTGTACATGCCTAAAATCACCATATCTTCATCAAATTCCAGTTTCTCAATGCCTGTATAAGGATATAATGTAAAGCGCTTTGAGCACGTTTAGTGGATATTGCTTTATATAAAAAGCTCAATAATGAAACGAAAAGAAAACAGATTAAATAAAAAGGATCAATATGGTAAAACAGAAAATTGAACAAAAATGTGCCTTTTCTTGGAGTAGTATCAAGTCAACATGAGTAGTACAGATAAAAAATCTACATTATGTCTGAGATACATATTTGACGGGTTTTATGTTAAAAAACATCTATTTAAAAAAAGCAGTCCTTCAGAGCCATGAGGCCAATGGAGCAGGAGTTTACGCCTGTTTTTTATAGCGTGAAAGAGACAATAACAATTGCTTGCTACTCCTTGTATAGGACACTTCGGCTCCATGGGTTTGCTGCTCTGAAGTACTACATCAACCTGACTTAATACAAGAATGACGAATTGGATAACCAATACCTTCAAAGCATTTCTTAAGATGAGGTTGTACACGCAGTGGATCTTTGGTCTCAGACAGGATTTCCAGCATCTCATCATTTGATAAGAAGAAGAATCTGTTGGAAAAAAATTCATTTCAAATATAAAACTTCCACTTGACTTTTCCAGTCTAAATATCTCAGGTGTAGGAAGTTTAAGAAAGAAAAAAATATATATTTGGAGAAAAGCTTCCATTCAACTGAAATGGCACATTTTGAAAACGTATTATGATCCCTTTTAGTTAGAGAGAGTAGACGATAAAATACTAACGACGGATGGTAGCAAATAACAAAATGATGGAACAGGCAATCAAATGTGGGGCGCTCCGGGAAATAATTCACGTGTGGCTATAATTACTTTTGAGATAAGGCTAATAAAAGGTGTTTTTGGGACTTTCCAATGAAAATTGAGATTTCCAAATAATGTGATTGTTCATTTCTGCATACTTTCACATAATATTAGGGTAAAATGTGCACTTAATACATTCCAATTTAATATAATTTTTTTTTTTCCAAGAGCACTTTAACCGTGGAAGTGATTATTTACAGTCCACAACTTCTAGCAGCTTATTATCACTTTGATAAGTGATATTTACAGTCGAAAGCTTTACAAGTGATATTGAGCAAACTCTGAAGTCGTTTTTCTTAAAAACAACTTTTCTACAGATTGTCCAATTCAAATGGCCATAACTCAGCCATTAAAAAACCTGGCAAAATGTGCGGCTATGTGGTCTTGTGGTATGAGACTCGCTCTCGGATCGGAAGGTCCTGGATTCGAGCCTCGCTCAGCGCATAGTTGAGTCCTTGGAAAAGACTCTTTACTCACATTCTCTCACCATACTCAGATGTAAAATGTGTACCTGGCCATCAAGTGTTGTCTCTGTCGGAAAAATTGTAATATTGCCTAACAGGCGTCATGTCTCATTCTACATGTTACGTGTTGCTGTTGGTCAGGGACCCTTTGTAAAGCGCTTTGAGCACATTTAGTGGATATTGCGCTATAATAAAGCTCAAGTAAACTCTTTTACACCACACCAATAACTCAATTTTTCTAGAGCGACTCGCAAATGCTCAAAACTACAATTTTATTTCACGCTTCCATAAAGGCAGAAAACTGTTTCTTTCTTGTTACTCTACCTGGGGAAATACAGTCTCTTTTTCTCCAGATAGGCATTGAGACCTTTGTTGATTTTATCCAGCAAAGCATTACTTGTGATGAGCTTTTCCAACACACCAACAGTGTTACATGCAATAATCACCTCGGGAAATAACAAATGGGATGATATATTATAAACCGCTTGAAATCATACTGGCACTGAATTTTATATTTTCCAGTCTACATCTACATCATGTTTTTTTACACATACACACACTCAAATAAAAACATTAAAACACACACGAACACTTACATACACACATAAATACACAATTGAGAAAAATATCAATCAGACTATAAACGTTCAAGGTTACACATAGTTTTGTTTGTTGGTACCTTATATCCATCTGGCAGATGCTGTGAGTTTCTTGGCTAAATACATAGCATCAATACATAAAAACACTATGACACAATGTAAAGAAGTGAGCATTAATTATTGGCCAAAAATACAAAGTGCAGTGCTAATCTCATAAAAAATCTAAATAATATTTTAAAATAGATAAACATGTAGAGACAAAATGCATAAAAATATAATTATTGTCCTTGTGACACTGTGACTGTTTTCTCTCAAAATAAGAAATATCTTAACAGCCATTAACAGCTTGATACCTGCGTAATTTCTTCTCAAATTTTTTTTATCGCATTACAAATTCTACATCATTCTTATCTTATTTCCTTTTTATATTTCAATTTATTAAAATTGGTAGTCCTATATTGAAAATCAAAACTCCACAATAAATATATAGTGAAGTAAAAAAATATATCAATTTACTCTAAATATATTTAATAAAAATGCAGAACAAAGACATCACAAATTTCTTTCTTCTTTAATATGTTAAAGACAGGAAAAGTGGTTTAAAAAATGGTTGTGGATAATAAAAATGAACTAAAAATGTTCATGCAGATTTAGAGAGCAGCGCATTTCCATCATTTCATGCTCACATGGGTTTGGAAATGTCTCAATTAGATCTCGAACATACTAAAAGGAATTGGATATCCATTTCATCTGATTCAAAATGCTTATAAGGTATCCTTTTTATTTCACCACGGTCAATCATCTGAGTTAAACCAAGTAGAGTGTGCAAAGTGTTTTTTATGTTAGAACATCATGTCACAGCCTGTCTTTTGCACTCCGTGTCATCCAATCACAAAGATTGTTAAAAGACAAAACATCAAACTACACAGTCATTAATATACAACATATGATTTTGTTTTTGACTGAAGAAGGGTTTCGGGCTCACAACTTGCAATATTTTTTCTTCATTTTTTTTAAGCCATTGTTTTCATTTTTTTTATATTACCTTTTACAGTCAACACCTTCCACCAGCTAAACATTCCGTTATTGACACAGCAAATCTTTAGCCCCATTTCATTTTGTAAATTTTTAGTCTTATAAAATTTTAAAAATTGAGTTTTTATATAGCGCAATATCCACTAAATGTGCTCAAAGCGCTTTACAAGGGGTCCCTGGCCAACAGCATCACTTAACATGTAGGGCGAGACATGACACCCGTTAGGCAATATTACAATTTTTTTCAGACAGAGAAAACACTGGAAACAGCCAGGTACTCATTTTACACCTGAGTAAGGTGAGAGAATGTGAGTAAAGAGTCTTCTCCAAGGACTCAAGTATGCACTGAGCGAGGCTCGAACCCAGGACCCTCCTATCCAAAAATGAGTGTCACACCACAAGACCACATAGTCGCAGTCTTCTTTTTATAACATTCTAAATCCTGACAGCAATATCTGGTGATTACAACACAATTCACCTGCGGATGTTTGGCACATTTAGTCATAATGTCTTTGAAATTTCTGTCGACCATAGAAAAGAGCTTTCCCTCCTCAGGCATTTGTTGGTTTATGTCTTCCGATGAGAAGATTGACTCTAAGTACATCCATTGTGTCTGCATCTTCAACCATTCATCAATGGCGTCTTGGGTAGTCAACAGCTTTTGTTCCCAAATCTATATAAATACACACCAAGGTTTGATAAGCCTTGAACTTGGTAATTATGATATTGATATAATAAAGAATATATATGTACGTTTTTATCTATTTAGGTTTCAAATTGATAAATCCTTCACCCAATCTTATCCCAATCAAAATGACTGAAATAATTACTAAAACATGATATTCTATCTTTAAAAAATCTAATGGGGCCAAAACTATAGACTAGCTCTTAATATCACTGACACTGGATTGTTCAGTGGTCATCTTTTAACTCACTAGCCCTAGTTCTTAATTCCATGTTGTTCGCCCTCCATAGGTATTACTTACATATACAAAATAATATATTAAAAAAATACTTTTAGTTGCTCAATCAATAAGAAATTTGGCTCCTACATAGTTTTATTCGATCTGAAATAGTGTGTATGAAACAGTGCCAGACAAAGCAGAGATAAGAATACATGAAGAAAAAAAAAGCTTAGTCTGTTTGTTTGTTTTTAAGGGTTTTACGGCGCTTGCAACACATTTAGGTTATATCAGCGCCAGTAAAAAGGAAGAAAATGGATAGTAAAAAGTTCTAGAATTACAATTAAAGCACCCAAGAAAAGGTAAGACAAAGGGGAACTGGGAACAAATAGGGATCAGATGTAGATTCCAAGAGCATACCACCAATGTACTTCGTTTGAGATCATCTAAAAGTCCCATCGGGACACAAGCACAAGATCCAACAAAGAGGAATACACTCAAATGCTTACATTATACATTAAAAATAAATATAATAATACATAGCATAGAGATGATTTACAAGGAAAAAAATGTCATCTCCCAAAACAATAACTATGCATTTGACTGTTTCCCTCCCAGCCAGGACTCCGGCCAGGGCCAGGACAAAACCAAGAAATCTCATTCCAAGACAAAGACAGAGAGCATGTTGGAAAACAGATAGAAGGGGATAGAAGACACAGTATGGACCCCCCTGCCCACGATGGGAGGTCAGGATCCCCACCCAGTTAGTCTGGGATTGTGTCACACACACTTTTTCAGATATTTATCCTACACCACAGTGCCTACTCCTTAATTTGTCACTTTGATAGTTTTATTCAATTGTTCCTTACATATTATTAAATTTTATAACAATAGCTACAATAAGGTACAGATTATTCTTCACAGAAAAAAAAATGAAAATAATAATGGGGTAAAGGTAAAAAAAAAACCCCAAAACATTGAGCTTTTAATTAGCGCAATATCCACTAAACATGCTCAAAGCGTTTTTCAAAGGGTCCTGACCAACAGCAACTTGTAAAATGTAGAATAGGAAATTATGCCAGGCATTACAATTTTTTCAGACAGGTACCCATTTTACACTTGAGAGAAAGCGAGTAAAGAGCCTTTTACAAGGACTCAACTATACATTGAGCGAGGCTGAAACCCAGGACTTTCTGATCCGAAAGCAAGTGTCATACCACAAGACTGCATAGCCGCATGTAACCACAGCCATATCCATCATATGTCATTATAAATTCTAACACAAAAGTTTTCTAAAATTAGTTTCACTCAATCACCTTCAGACCAAATAAAGACAGTATAATTTGTTTATAAAGAAAAAATAGTACTATTTACAGGGAGGCCCATAGGAGGCCCATGCAGTTTATCTCGATTTATATAGTATGAAACAGAAAATAGCAATTGCTTGCTACCCATTGGATAGGCCACTGATCTATTGCAAGTACTTTCAACAAGATTTAACAGACCTAATCACTGCTGGGTGAACAGAGGGGTCAGAAAAAAATCTCGACTTCATCTGGGATCGATCTTGGTCCATTTGTGTGTAGAGTGAGTGCTCTACCAACTGAGCTCTCCAAACCCAAATCTGATCTATATCCTCACCTTAATTTCTTCCTCAAACGGCTTGACAAATGGAGAATTGGCCATAGTCTGTGTCTTGACAATGTGATCATCTAGCAACGTCTGAATGTCATCCACAGATCCAAGTACCTGAATTGTGTAATCTTTGTACGCGTTCAATGAGAACAGCATATCTTCCCATTCCTTCTCCATTTTGAAGTAGGCTTTTTGTAGAGAATGCTCCTGTAATGACCAGAATCAATGAGTGAGGGAGTAGTCTTTCACAGTTATAAAGCTATTGGAGTCTGAGTCTATCACAGTTTCTGTAGTGTTAAATGGTCCGAAGCAATTGCTCACAACAATCTGGACAGGGAGCTAGTCTAAATCTACCTGACACAAATACCCAACCAATACTGAATATATAGGGTGGGGGGTCAGAAAAAATGTAAATAGCCTCTGGTGTCATTGCTCTACTACTGAGACTTTACTTACGTTTAGAATTATCACAAGTGTGTCATAAGTAAGACTAAGACGATGGAGAACATGTTAAAGTCCTCGGGGGTAAAAAATATCCTACTGACTATTACTGACCAATTGTATTCTCAAATAAAAGGTGATAGAAATGCTATTGGATCAAATTTTTCTTCATGAGCATAAATTCATAAACTGTGTAAAAGAAAATCTAAAAGAAAAGAAGCCATACACTGACCTTTGATGCTGATACGGATATGACTTCAAACTGATCGTAAAAAGGATCCAAATTAAGCTTGAGGACTTTACGAAGTGTGGTGCCACCATCTGGTGTTAGATTCATTCCAGCAATTTCTGACATGGCATCCCAGTGACGTTGCCGTAGACCAGGATTACACATGATACCAATGACCGGAATTATTTCCTGGAAGATTTAAAAAAAAAAAGCAAAGGTTTTAATTTTTGATTCGCTCGCACCTTTATAATAATTTTCTGGCAAAGATTCAGAAATTCTTTATAGTTAGCTGATTTAAGGTTAGCAAAATCTAAATTGATTTTAAAATTAAACATTATCAAACAAGATTAGAACTTTAATTAAGATTACTGTTTATTTAGTAGTACCAGAAAATTAAATTTTGGCTCATATCTTGAATAAAAATGAAGATATTTTACGCAGTTTCAGCTCTAAGTACAGCGCTGTATTTTATGTGTTGCAATCTTCTAAATATATAATCAAACAAAGTGACCTTATTAAGACACAAGATACATCAAGTATTTTGTTACACCAATAGAGTTGTAGAGTCGAGTAAATCATAAAAAGCACAAATACTGTTTTAGTAAATGTCCTACTTTGAAGTCGGTGACGCCATGAAGCATGTAATCTATAATTTCAACGATGTCTGGCTTTTTGAAGGGTTCCATGGTGGTCTCGGTAATTTCTTTACCCATTTGGGCATCCAACTTCAGCTGCTTTTTAAATGCTCTCTCCTGTTCATCATAGTCCATCTAAAGTCATAATGGAAATGAAATGCAAGTTGTTAATGAATAAATCATTCTCTTAAGCCAGCATTGACATTGAAAAGTTTCTTGTTTTTTTTTTTTGTTTTTGTTTTTTTTTTTGGGGGGGGGGTTCATCTTTTATTTGTGCATTATATACAAGCAAACGACATTGCTACTTAGTAGAGAGCAATTTAGGCAGAACAAAACTCTTCTAAATTTACTGGACCACGAGTTATTCAAGGTCCAAGAGATTTCATTAGTTGATTACTTACTCCAAGGACTTATAAATGAATGATCTATATTTTATTATATGTGACCGATCTTCTCAAATGGTAGTATTTCCGAGTGAGTTAATTCATAAAAATGAAATTTATGGTTAAAATATTTAAAACTTGGATGAAATTCTTAATGCTTTCTTGAGGAGGATAAGTATAATCCGAAAATGAGCGAAAAACAAACATAAGATATTTGTGACTGATTTAATGAAAAATTCACTTTATGGCGTAAGTTTCAACTCAACATATTACTGATTTGAAGAGGTGGGTCATATATGTTTTCGTCAGAATTTTCATGCCCCTCTGTCCAGCCAGTTTGGGAGTCCCGACATCTCAGTTGGTAGTGCACTTGCCTAACATGTAAAGGGACTGAGATCGATCTGGGGTGAACTTGAGATTTTCCCAACTCCTCCATCATCCCCCCCCCCCCATCCGCCATATTCATCCAGCATTGATTGGGTAGCTGGGTCTGTTAAATCTGGTAGAAAGTACTTTGCAATAGACTAGTGTCCCATCCAAAGGGTAACAAGCAATTGTTATTGTCCATTTAACGCTATAGAAATTGGGATAAACTATGGGCATAATGGCTACTTTTTCTGTCTAGCCAGTAGTATTTTGATAGCTTGGTCCAATTCAGACATGATAACTCTAGTTTCCAGATGGAGTAGCACCCTGTACACACTGTTAGATTCAATAGTTTCCATATGTTTCCTTGATACACAAACTAGTAAAATTTATTACAACATAATTTCAATATCAAATCAAAGACATTTCTCACTTCAGTCAATTCGTTTCTCATATTTTATCAACATGTAATGGTTTTTGTCAGGAAAGTTTCTTGTGTTTTGTCCTTTATTCATTATATTAACGCAAATCCATGGTCAAATTCATTATCATTTATTAGTAGGTCAAAATGTGTTTGAATGAAAAAGAAATACTTAATCAAAAGTCTAATTTAGATCTGACAGAAAAGTAATTTGTAACAGTCATCACTGTCCTATATTAAGAATAGGAATCAATTATTAATGCCTGTTTCACACAATCCATATGTGACCAACACACTCAAAGCATTATTAAGTAATGGTGAGTTCGTTGCTGGAAATTGAATGCATAGCTACAAATATCAATCTTGGGGATAATTTCTGTTCCTTATTGTGAGGAGTGCGTGCTTATTTCTCACCTCTTAATTCTAAATTGATTTTTAAATGTCCCATTCATACCAACATAACACCGTTTTGAGACCATCTGCCACATATGACATTGAATGATTGAGAAGGAAAGAACTGAAGCCAGATGGAGCTATAGCCGAATACAAGAAAATAGGAAATGATAACTTCAAGGAATTATGGTCCTCGTGCTGTTGAGAAGTTTGAGGTAGAGTAAGACTTGTCCACGACATAGAACTGACCTGCATTTTCTTGACTCTCTGTGCAAATATTTTGGAAACTTTATAGAAATCTCTCCCGTACTCCTCCACCTCATTAGCTATGCTCTCCACATTCTGGTCTAGAAAATCTCCATCCATGCATCTGAAAATTTGATGAATTAAAATTAAATAAAACCAGGCCAGAATTTTTTTTTTTAATGGATGGATAGAATAAAAAATGAAGAAGTATGGAAAAGAACACAGCAGAAACCAGTGGGAGAGGAAATAGGAAGAAGACGATGGAGGTGGATTGGACACACGCTTAGAAAGAATGACTCCACTATAACAAAGAAAGTATTGGACTGGAACCCTCAGGGCAGAAGATCAAGGGGAAGGCCACGAGGAACATGGGGAAGAATTAAAGAAGCTGATATACAGAGAAGTGGTAAGACCTGGAATGAGATAAAAAAAGTTAGCTCAGGATAGAGAAGGATGGAAACTGTTTGTCTGTGGCCTATACCCTGACCCAGGGTGAAAAAAGGCAATGATGATGATGACAGTTTCAGAGGAGAAAAATTAAGCAAATCAGAAAGGAATTTTTCAAAGGCGTGTTGCTATTAAAAAACTTTGTGCAAAAACTGATGTACAGCACTTAATCCTGTAACAAAAAAGGTCTTTTTTTAATGAATGACACCGATATTATGTTATTTTGCACTAAAATTAGGGAAGCAACAGCCAGATTTAAGTATTGACATATTGATGTATTGCGCTATGTAAAAAAAACTCATAACATGTGCCAGCCGGATTTAACATACCAACACACAAAACAATGTGTAACCTTTAACATTTATAGTCTGATTAACACAATTTAGTGAGAACTAATATTTAAAATGGCTGGCTTTAACAATAACAAAGAACTGAGTGACGTCACTTTCATTCTATTTATACTACAGCCACTGAAAGACTGGCATCAAAAGTGTAACACAAGTAGCCTCTAAAATTGTTACAAGTTTGGATGGACAAAGTCAAGGATTAAGTTACAATAAACAAATTGCAAAGACAGAGAAATAAAGATGGAAAATTAATGTCATATTTAGTGAAACTAGGCTGCCAGAAGCTGTGGACTGTAAAAAATAATAAACAAATATGAATATAGCAGCTTCAAAGAAGAAGAAAACACGGAACGTTTCGGGCTCAAAACCCTTCTTTAGCCAACAAAAAACAAAAAAGTCATAAATGCATTACTAAATTTCAGAAAGACGACAGAGATATTTTTAAGGTCCTCGTTTATCTGGAATTTAGTAATGTATTACCTTATTGCCTTCCCTTCCCATAAGATAAGTGACAACCCTTTGGAAGTCTCATACAAATCTATAAATGTGTCCATATATATAATATCAAAAAATTTTAATTTCCCAAAAAATGATTTCCATCATTTACTTATTTGTAAATTCTTACATAAATAGAGAAAAGTTCAATTATACCATCTACCTTTTTTCACATTTTTGCCATTTTATGACAGAAGCAAAGAATTTGGCAAAAGGTTCAATATCCTCAGCAATTTGGTCGAAATCAGCAAACTCACTGAGTGGAAATTTGAACAGGCTTTCCTCTCTGTGAATCCATTCAATCTAGTGGAAAAAAGGTTGGAGAGACAAAACACAGTGATTTTTTTTTTTTTAAAAGCTCATTCTTAGTCATGACTAACCCAGGTCTCTAGCCAATAATTTTCGTATCACTTATTTGTTTCATCAAAATATGGACGACAAAATTATAAAAATAATGTATGTATATAGCATTTTCATTTCATAAGTGATGGTTTTGTCACTTAATCACAAATTGCATCTATAATGAGAGAGTATACTTATTAGAAATAATAACAATAATAGTAATTATATTAAGAAAACTAATGTAATAATAATAATAATAATAATAATAATAATAATAATAATAATAATAATAATAATAATAATAATAATATAAAATCAACATAAATTCTTTTTTTTATTTACTTCAATTTCAGTTTTCAAACAAACAAAACACTCTTTGTAAATCAATTTTGTTGTGAGGACATAAGGAACATAAAAATGTCTAAAAATAAAAGATATCAAGACCTTGTCTGCAACTCATATTACACCAATCCCCATTTTTTTAGTGTTAAAATACAAGATAAATAGTTAATACCACTATTTTACTATAAAAAAAATAAAATTTCATATTAATTGTAAATGTTCTCAATTTAGCTATCTTTGCACTGAATTACTTAACAAAATACACAATTTTTTTTTATCCATCGGCAAGTTAAGCCTTATTCTGTAGAATGAAATAGACAAGAATATTCCCAGTCAACTCTTAGGATAGGACATTGGTCTATCATAATCACAGCCAGCTAGCCATTTACTGCTGACCCTTTAGGGACAAGATCGATTTAAGTGTATTCTGATAATATATCGTTGAATTTAACCACCTTCATTCACTTTTTATTTGCCTATTGATGCTAAGCATTTAGTTTTAAAAAACTCCGCCTGCTAGATATAACGTACCTCGTACCAACACACAAAACAATGTGTAACTTTAAATATTTATAGTCTGATTAGTGCAATTTAGTGAGAACTACTAATAAAATTGG